>NC_143136.1:44679772-44982803 GCF_059928025.1 Delphinapterus leucas | reverse complement strand
AAAATTATAAACTATGAGGGAAGATATTAAAATATAAAACAATAGGTGTGATTTCTTTTTCCTTAAATCTCAGAGACTGGATTTCATTTATTCCACTATTTAATCTGTGTTTGATGTTCACATAATACTTTACAACTGCTAATTAATCACGGTACATTCCAGCGATTATTATAACATTATTAAAATCACTTCGCTTGGGGGTGCTGGAGGCGCCACGGGAGCCCGCTTGCCTGACAGCCCCACGCAAGAACCCTAGGTTGGGCGGCAGTTCCAGCCACATAGGCTCCCGGTTCCCGGCCACCTGGCGGCACAACCGCGGGCCGACATTGCCGCCGCCCAGGCGGCGCTGTTGAGCGCGGTTCCCCGAAGCAGCGGCGCTGCCCGGCTTTGCCCCCCGCACTCCGGGCCCCTGGCCCTCGACTCGGCGCTGAGGACAGGACCCCACCGCCCACTCTGCAGCAGCCTGGCGCTGCACTATATCCAGGGCGCCTTCCAACTCCAGAGCAAATTTTTGAGAACATAAAGCAAGAATATAGTTATTATCAGAAGTGGAGGCATTCAGAAGTTGTTCTTAATCAGAGTAAAGCTTACGTTTCCGAAAGTCGTCCTCCCTCCTCGGCACACCCAGCACCTAGTTCTCCAGGTTCCTCCTGGATGAAGAACGACCAGTCCCCCTTTACTCTCCAACAAATTGGAATAATATGTGGGCATCTCTTAAAAGACTAGAAAGATCATATCTGGGAGGGGTATGAGCAAATCCTCTACACCTAACTAGCAGAATGGTATGAATCTTCTGTGAAATTCACACATCATCAGATTATGCCACGAGGTAGGAAGAGGCCAACAAACTATGTGTCCTGAAGCTTTTTGCGAATCTGGGTGCCAAGCTTGACATCAAGAGATGGCTGCTATCTATAATACTTTTTGCAACTGGTTTGATATCACATTTCACTCCAACTTTACATCCTGAGAACACTTAAATGTTTCTACAGGTCCATTTTAAGACCTTAAAACTTCCTGCTTGCAGCAAGCATCTCTTTCTTTTCTGCTCATCCAATAAACAGCTGTGCCCTACTGGGATAGATTTTCCAAACAAAAATACCTGGAGCAACAACTTATCAAAATATACCTTCAGTGGCATTTAACAAGTGGAGTTTCCCTATGCATAGTTGTGTAGGAAGTGTGTGTATGTGTCTTTTACGTTATTGTTTGTTCAAAATATTTTTCTTTTTTTTTTTTTTTTATCTTGGGGATTCTGGCTGTGAATTTGACACATGATGACTATGGTTAAAAGCATTTCCTTGGTGTACAGAAGATCATTAATGTTTTGGGACCATGTACATTATAACAGTAGATTATGTGTAAGTATTATTGTTAAATACAGGGACTGTTTCCAGGCACAGAATATGAATCATAAGTTAGTATAGACATCAGATGTTCTTATAATGACATAGCAAAAGTCTATGGTCCTAGGTCTACAAATGCATGGTGGGAGACTAGGACAAAGCAGAAATGAGCCATTTGACAGCTGGATTCTCCCTAGCTGGTATTAGGAAAATACTTTGACTCCAACACTTAAAATACCCATGTGGCGTCTGTGTTCATCTCATTCACATAAAGAGCTCCCTGGACACTGAACCTCTAAAAAGAAAACGTCTCCTCTGGAGTAAAAGCATCAGGATTTACTTGGGAGCTTAGCATAGGTGAACACAGGGTGGGCCAGATTCCAGAGGCGTTGCTTCTTGGGAGAAACCGCTTCTTGGGAGAAACCACTTGACCTTTGTATCAGTTATTAAAAATAGAATTTGGATTCCTTGGTCAGGTTCCCCCAAGTTCTTTTAAGAGGTGTCCACGGTCAACTGCTTAAGCTTTGTTTTGGCAGCCCCCTGACCAAAATTGCTTATGGACTGTTTTTCACCTTGTTTCCAAGGCTGAGGAACAGAAAGCAGCCTCTGCTTGGAGGAAGTGGAAGTTAAGTATACATTTATTTATTTGCTGTTACTTGTTCGGGACCACATTTTATAAAATGCTTTCTATTATTATTGTTTCTAGAAAGAAAAGTTCTATTAAAATTGTTTTAGTTTCAATATAGGTTTTTTAATAGGGCTTATTTTGAAATATTGAGTTTAATTCAAATGAAAAAAAAAGTTATAGGTAACCTCATTAATGCAGTTGCAAAACTCCTAAATAAAGCATTCACAAACTACACTCATCAATGAACAAGAAATAACACTACACCATAATCAATGGTGGATCTAGAAAGGCAGGGATTTTCCAGCACTGGAAAATCTATTTACGGAGGTCGTTGACATTTAAATAATATTTAAATCCTTGGTAATAAAGAAGATTTCCTAAGAAAGATGAGTTAGATAAAGAGAAAGTGATTCCCCAAAATGTGACCTGCAACATTTAAAGCTTATGCAAAGGAGACTCCAAAGGAGCAGCCAATGAAATGAGGGTGGAGTAGGAAAGAGGGATGTGTGGTGTCAAGGCATCCAAGAGAAGAAATTGTTTCAAGCGGCCAAGCTCTGAGAGGTTAAGTAACATGAGGACTCAGAATTGACTATTAATTCAGCACAGTGGTGGTCAGTATTTCTGTGATAAACACAATCTCTGTGGAGTCATGGGAGAGGAACCTGATTGGACAGGGTTAAGGAAAAATGTGACGTGAGGAAATGGAGCCCAGACTGTAGAAAACTCTTTTAAGAAGTTAAGTACTGAAGGGAACAGATAAATGGCGCAGTCGCTTGGCTCTTTTAAGAGGAGTGGGTAAAGAAAGTTTTGTTTCTTTGTATACTATTTAATATTTGTTGTTGTTATTTAAGGATGATAGGTACTGGACATATTTTACACCAAAGGGAATAATCAAGGAATAAAAGTTTGATGATGCAGGAGAGAAAAGAGAGAATTATGGGAGCAATGCTTTCTCCCTCAGCCAGGAACACCTTGCCAATCTCCAGCTCAGGTGAAACTCAACTGTCTGCCATGCTCCCGAACTCAAGCAGCTGAACATAGTGGAGGAAAAAATACACAGCTAGTCTCACTTAAAATCCATGACTACAAATCTCAAAAGAGCACATAACATTAACCAACAATCCTTCTACACTTCGCTAGTATGATGACTTCACCTCTCTCCAAAACAACTACATCACACATTCTTCTCTCTCCAAAAACAAATGGTCTTCACCACCTCCACTAAAATAGGAGCTATTAGATAGACATCCTCTCATCTTCCCACCACCAAATCTACCTGCATTTCTGTACCTTCCTTCTTTCTTCTGTCTCTCTGTGTGGTCTGGAACCCACTTCATTATAAGAGGACAGCAGCTGAAGGATGACTGAAATATTTAGGCTTTCTTAGAAGAAATAATAAGCCCAAATAAAACTGAAAAATTGCTAAAATTATACAAAACAAAAATGTGACTAAAATTAATGGAAGAAAAAAAATTAACGGAAGAATTCAATCTCCTTGAAAAAGTTAGATTTACAAACTTGACCTGGGGAAATAAGATTTGGTAGTAATAATGCACCCAAATAAAGGTCCAATACTATGTGCCATCACCTATAAAACTCTTCATTATAAAACTTATACAGAAAAGCTGTCCCCTAAAGAAAATGATTCAGTAAAATAATAATAAAATGGTAGATTTTGACTGTGAAAATCAATCAAGGCCATAAATAGTTATTAACATGCTGATATTTAGAAATGAAGCCCAAACAATCTTTTATAAAAATATTGGGAAAAAACTGTCAGAGAGGTCAAAATGTCCTATACTAATTTGTTATACTTCCTTCCAGACCTATTCCTATGTATTCAGAAGAGAGGAGTTCACTCCCCACTGCTCCAGCTTAGGGTCCTCAAGCATAATCAGCTGGTGAGAACACAGTACAGACAGAGGACAGTTCCCCCAGAGTGTAGACTGAATGATCAGCGGGCATAGGCCCCGCATTCAGGCAATATGAAGTTCTCTTTCATAGGAAGTCTGGGGGCTTCCCTGGTGGCTCAGTGGTTGAGAGTCCGCCTGCCGATGCAGAGGACACGGGTTGGTGCCCCGGCCCGGGAAGATCCCACATGCCACGGAGCGGCTGGGCCCGTGAGCCACGGCTGCTGAGCGTGCACGTCCGGAGCCTGTGCTCCGCAACGGGAGAGGCCACAACAGCGAGAGGCCCGGGTACCACAACAGCAAAAATGGAGACATAGGAAGTCTGGGTGGCCAGGTCTCTGATCCAGCATGGCTTTTGGAGCCTCACAGCAGTCCTCCATCAGACTATCTGCCCTTACACCTTCTATACAGGGGCTCTTCCTTGGACCACATTTTCCATTTGGGGGCTCCTGGTATTTTACCTT
The DNA here is from genome assembly GCF_059928025.1 of Delphinapterus leucas. Lineage (NCBI taxonomy): Eukaryota > Metazoa > Chordata > Mammalia > Artiodactyla > Monodontidae > Delphinapterus > Delphinapterus leucas. The sequence goes on along the minus strand of NC_143136.1, from coordinate 44,978,455 downwards.
CCTTTCCTACCCCCAGCATCTTTCCATGCTCCCCTTTTGCCCTATAGACTTTTTCCATTTCTCTTGTAATATCCTTTTTTTAAGGATTCCAAGAATTTATTTTACTAGAAAACAATTTAATATCCAGTCTCACTAGTAATCAAAGATAAATTCTATAATTTAAAATAACAATGAGATACCATTTTCAGCTATCAAATTGGCAACAGTTGACAAAATTAAAGGGGGGTGGATATTACTCACAGCAGCTGAGGAACTGCAAATTGGCTCAACTTTCTGGAAGATGATTGGGCAAGACATCAAAATCTTTTAAATGTTCACCCTCCTTAACCCAATAATTCTGCTTCTAGGAACCTATCTTTTTTCTCCTTTTCCTTTTATTCATTGGTATATAATGTTGTTTAAGGTGTACAATATACTGGTTTGATATACTCTTGCAAAGTGATTACCACCATAGTGTTAGCTAACACCTACATCAGGTCACACAATTCCCATTTCTTTTCTGTAGTGAGAACATTTAAGATCTACTTTCTTAGCAACTTTCAAGTGTATAACACAGTATTGTTAATCATAATCATCATGCTGTACATTAGAGCCCCAAAACTTATTTGGCTTATAACTGGAAGTTTGTACCTTTTGACAAACTTCTCACTCCTCAGCCCCTGATTAACAGGGTAGACTACTCTCAGTTCGAATGTTTTTTTATTTTTTATTTTTTTTAGATTCCAAATAAGTGCTATCATACAGTGTTTGTCTTTCTCTGTCTGACTTACCTCACTTAGTATAATACCCTCAAGGCCCATCCATGTTGTTGCAAATGGCTGTAATATCCTTTAATGTTTGTTAGAAAGAACCTCAGTGTCTTTAATGAGAAACTGATTTCAAGCCACTTCCCACTCTGCATTTAAAGAGCTTGGCAGTAGCCGCTCCAACCTAACAACAAGTAAAAAGCTAAACATACTGAAAAATCAACAACTCTTCTTGGATCCACAAAATAGGGGAGAGAACACATGGCAAACTTCTGCCCCCAAGACTGAAGAGACAGACAGCGAACACAGAGTCATGACTTACCAGAGCAGAAACGCTCTTAGCCGAAATGACCTCAGGAACCAGCGTCAGGGTAGGAAAACCGGACCTGTAATTGATGAATTGCTGGAGGCTCAGTATGGACAACTCTGAGAGTTAAAAACTCCAGGGGACCCAGTGATAGGGGCCCCCCACGATATCGTGAGATTCGCTTCCAGGAGCTTGAGCCGGTTCCCACGGTAAATGTTAGAGAAAAATCCTCTCCTGCTTCCAGCAGGAGGAAGGGAAAATACGCCAGAACACTGCATGCTTCTTAACAAGGCCTGCCCTCAGGAGAAACTAGTTAACCAGAGCCTAAGAACCTAACCTGCTGCAGTATTATTAGAATCTAACTCACCTGGAGGGAAGGGAAATACTCCAGTCAGCTCTAGCCTTCCACATGGGGGAGGGGAAGTACCCAGCGGCAGCCCACTCTAGCCATCCTGTCCCACCTAAGGGGGGAGGAAAAAATGGAGAAACACTTGTGAAGTTCACAATCCAGAGGCACAGCTTCACTGAAAGACTGAGACCTAATCATAAGACTATAGAATGCTTCTCCTCCAATGCATACCTCATTACCACATTCCTAAAGGCCAATACAGCAGTTCCTTTTACCCAGTACATCATGGCTAGCTATGAAAAAAAAAAAATTACAAAGCATACTAAAAGTAAACAACAACAATGCCTACATAGTATTCCAATAGAAGAATGCATCATATTTTGTTTATACACTCTCCTATCTATATCGTTTAAAATTTCCACTGTCCTAAAGCAATAAAAACCCATATATATATATATATATATATATATATTTTTGTGGAATCAGATGGTAAATTTCCTTAGGATATATTTCTAAAAATCATTTGCCAGAAGTTTGAAAATAATAGATTATCACTAGCTTAGTAAACAAACACTGTACAATATCACTTATGCATGGAATCTAAAAAACTACAACAAACTAGTGAATATAGTAAAAAAGAAACAGACTCAGAGTCTGTTACCAATAGGGAAAGGGAAGGGGGAGGAGCAATATAGGAGTAGGGAATTAAGAGGTACAAACTAGTAGGTATAAAAAAAGCTACAGGGGGGCTTCCCTGGTGGCACAGTGGTTGAGAGTCCACCTGCCGATGCAGGGGACACAGGTTCGTGCCCCGGTCCGGGAAGATCCCACATGCCACAGAGCAGCTAGGCCTGTGAGCCATGGCCGCTGAGCCTGCGCGTCCGGAGCCTGTGCTCCGCAATGGGAGAGGCCACAACAGTGAAAGGCCCGCGTACAGCAAAAAAAAAAAAAAAAAAAAAAAAAAAACCTACAGGGATATATTGTACAAGAGGAATATAACAAATATTTTATAATAACTATAAATGGAGTGTAACCTTTAAATTTTTTGAATCACTATATTGTACACCTGTAACATACAATAATTTAAAAAAACTCAAAAAAAAAAAACCCATCCCCAGCCTAAGGCACAGAAGAGCATGGGGAGAAATGTGGGAAGAGGAGAAAATAAGTAGGTCTAGGAAAGTTTATGACCATGTATGTTACTTTTTTCTCCTCTTAAACTGTTTATATTAATTGTTTGAATATGGTAAAAATATCCTTGGACTTCACAGAATATGTGGAGAAAAGTAAGTCTGCCTCTCAAATGTCTCCCAGTTCCTAGGTTTCTCCCTAGTTTCTCTGTCCTTCTAGATATCAGGATGAAGCATAAAAAAAGCCATTTTTGTAGCTCTTACATGGTTTAAAGTTTTAAGAAATGTAATATGGTTCCACCTAATATGATATGCACGTCCATTTACTTTTCCTAATATATGACCGTAATATATTCAGTGACTTTTTCACATATATCAGGATGTTTTGCTATCAACTTCTCTCCTCAGTGGGAACAAAATATCTGAAAATCAGCTTTTAAAAATTAAAACTGCCAAGGGATGTCAGATAAGTGGAGTAGAGGAGGTCTTGGGTGTGGTGTTACTCATTTTCCTAAAATGAAAAACGGTTTCCTTTAACTTGAAGAGGGAGCAACACGTTTGAAGTCTATAAATTACATAAACAAATGATAAGAAAACATATTGTGTGAAGAATATCTCCCACTAACAAAGCTTAATGGTTTCCTACAGTCGGAGACAGCCCAGCCTCTGGCTATGCAGGCACGTAGGCTAGAGGGTGCTGTAGTTCAGTCCTAATGTGTTGGTTCCTGTAGCCAGGATTTGGGGATAAAATTTTCTAGAATAGTTTTTGCACCATTAGAGGACCATGGGTGAATAGTTTGCCTATTGCAACCCCACTCCCTGAAGTACATTTTCTGCTAAAAAAAAAAAAAAGGAAATTACTAAATCTTGGCTGTGTAACTAAAATAATATCTTTTCAAAGCAAATTCAGATTATAGAACTGAAAGAAACCATGGAGGGTCCATGGTTCTTAACAGGGAATCATATCAGTAATGCCATGGCATCTTAACTAATCGTTCAAAGGCAATAAAATGACTTTTTTCAAGTTTGAAACCAGATCTTTGGACACTGCAGCATTGGAAAATGATCCTTCCTATTTTAGTTGTCCAGCTTTTCTGAATAACTGCTCAGTCACCTCTTCAAAAGACATTCCTTATTATTCTCTCCACAAAGTGTATCTAGAATCGCTATATCCTGGTCAACTCTGCTAACCCAAAAAGTACATTTCCTCACTTCCGGTCTCTGAATAAATTGATCCCTATACACAGTATAAATTTTGTCTATTCATGTATTGGTTTTATTTTGACCTTCCCTTGCCTCTCTGTAGTGCATTGGTGTTCCTGTTAGTTTCTAACTTAAAAGCATTCGGTTTTATGTTAAGCTGTTTGTTTCAATGGGAAAATATGTTCCTGTGTCAGATTAGAAAATGATGGTTGCGCATCCAAGCTAGACCACCAAAAACAATTTAATCTATAATTTACCTGAACCATGATGCCGATGCCCCTTTATCAATTACACCTCCATTCCATTGAATAAGTATTGACTAGGCATTCATTGGAAGATTCTGTTGTGTTCCTGTTGTGGGACACTAGCAACAAAAATTTCTCTTCACTTCAGTAGGAAGCATGACCACTGGCTGTAGAGTCAAAAAGGATTTCTGGGCATCAGTCTCAGTGTTCACTCGCTGTATTTGAAGTACCCCTGGTCCTCAGGAATATTCTTGTTTTGTGTTCAATAGACATCTATTCTGAAAAATAGTGTGTAGTGGATCTCAAACTAATGAAAGAATGAAAACATGGCAAAATTCAAGTGGGAGCAGTTAGTTCAGACAGTATTTCGTTTAGTAATTAAATGAGTGAGTCAAGGTAAGCCAGCCCACAAACTCAGCTACCCCAACTGTTTCCTTTTCTTTAAAGTTAGCAGCAGATATGTAGGGAGCATTAGGGCAACAGCAAAAGAGAAACCTAGGAGACTTCTCTAAATCTTGCCACTTCTCAAAATGGAAGTAAAAAAGTGTGGGGAGAAATTAAAAATGGAGAAGATAGAAAGTTTATCTGGGTGCCTTCTGTGAGAAGCAGGGTCAGTTCCTACAGCCTGGTTAGGATGTGGTTTGTTCTGGTTCGTTTGTAAATGATTATAGGAGGTTTTCCTAAAAGCAACAATGATGTTGCTGCTGTGTTATCAGTTTATATCACCTCATGAACGAGAACATACCTGGACAAGATTAAAGACTCCAGGTCACACTTACATTTCTAACCCTCTGCCAGCTGCCTCTCAAATTGCTTATAAGGTCACCAGCAATGAGGCATGTAAGTGTGGATAGCTCTGTGAAAACCCACCATCACTAATGAAAACAAACTCCAGTGTCTGGTCCAGTGTCAATGAGTCAATCACATCCTATTTGTAAGGAAAAGACAGTAGTATTTATTGTGTGGACAGTGGTTCATTAACACACCTTTTTTTCAGAATATTAGTTTGTTTGCTTATAAGTGGACATATTCACTGCACAAAGACAAATGTTCTCACGCTGAACAGAAGGTAAACACTGTTCTCAGAGTTTTCTCTCTTTGATGAGCTTTGCTGTATGGGTGGAATATGGAGGGTGATGGGGAAATAGGAAGAATGATTATGGAATAAGTAGCAAATGTTTCCTGGTAGTTGGTTTACCTAAGATTAAATGCAATTACCTGTTCCTCTGACTCACTAAAAAGTTTCTCAGTCCAAGAGGCAAGGTCTGCACCTGGTATGTGAGGGAAGCCAAAGGCCTTTCTGATTACTTACCTGCCAGAATAGCCACATTAGCACAGACCATGTGAGTGGATTAATCCATCATCCACTGTAGTCATCTAAGAGAGAAAATTTCCCTAGAAAATAAATCAACCCTGTTGAGACTGAGGTGTTGTAATGGATGGTGAGTGCTCTAAAAAGGGAAAGAGTATTAACATTATAGGACTAGAGGATATTTTCCTTAGTTATAAAAGCTTCTTGATCTAATAATTGGTTTATATTTTGGATTTTATCTGAAATAATATAAATATGGCTTGATGGTATAGTGGAAAAGTAATGATTGAAATAATAGACAGTAGCCATCTTTCCATAGAGTTGAGGGTTTGTCCTACTGTTTTGTAAACCTGGTCAACAATTTCCTGAACATTATCATTAAAGAAAAAGAAAGATATATGGCCATTTGACAAAGACAACTATATAAACAAAGTTCTGTCTTTCAATATAAGCAAGACTGATACAGCTGGAAATACATTCCCCTAAATTAGGAATATATATATATATATATATATATATAAAATGTGTGTTTAGGTGTGTATGCTGTGATATATGTTATATATGCTATATATGTAACTATGATGAAAGCTACATCATTCTTGGGATATTGTTAACCATTTAAGTCCAAATTCAGACTTGACCAAGTGAAGAGAAGCCATGAGCAATTATCTAGCACTGGGAAAAGACAGAGCTTGGCATTGCAAAATCTGGGATGGAGTCCCTGCCCAGTCCCTTGGGTTAGTCACTTAATCCCTCTAAGCTTCATTTTACTCCATCAAATTAAGAATAATATGTTACTTCACAGGGTGTTTGGGCATTCAAATGCCATAATGGAAATGTATATACTTCATAAATTATAAAATACTCTACAAATGTCATTTTAAGACATTTAAAACATTTGAAAAGTAATATCTGAGACAACTTCCTGGCTGAGCAGGGCTTTCAGGAATTATTTAAATAGAAGAGTATCAGAAATTGAACTTGGCATAATTAAGTATGAGATAGTCACAATTCATGCTCACTTTCCAGGCCAATGTACTTACTCCAGGATCCCCATGCCCTCTGGCTGTGGAAGACCTACTCTGTGGACCTGGAAGTCAAGGGGAAATTTTTCAGGCTCTTGAATGACCAGGACTAGCTGGTTTCTTCACTCATTTTCTGTACTAGGCTCTGGAGATACAGAGAAGACTAATAGCCAAGGCACCTGCTCTTCTGGAGCTTAGAGTCTAGTAAGAGAGACACAACTTAGTCAAGTAATTACCCAAATACATAAAAAGAGTGTAAAGCCTTTAAGAGTTCAGGTGGCTCTGAAGCATATGAAATATGGACTTGATCTATTTTAGTTTTGTCAGAAAGCTTTCCTGAGGAAGTAACATTTGGCCTAAAACATGGTAGCAACAAGATGAACTTGGGGCAGGGTAGAGACGATGGTAGAGAGGGAACTGCTTTGGCAAAGACATTGAGACAAAAAGAACTGAAAGGAGGATGTGTTGAAGGAGCCTGAGACTGGCGGCAGTAGAAGACACAAGCAGGAGCCAGTCATTATCTAAGAGCAGAGAAATGGCAAGATTACTTTTTTGAAATAGCACTGCAGAGTGAATTGGTGGGCTGGGAGGCAAAAGTGAAAAACAGTAAGTTTGATCAACGTGGAAAGTTTGATTCAACAGAGAGCAGTTGTTAGCTTCAAAAGAGGTCTGGGCACCATCCCATATCTATGGATGTAAATTAAGAGAAAATGCTGATGAATAAGTCTTGAGGGGCTCCAACTTTTAACACTTCAATAGAGAAGGATAAGTCTAAAAAGAAGAGGTAGGAAGGTAAGAGGGACATTAAGAGCTGCAGGGGGGAAAATGCTGCTGAGTGGTCAAGTAAGATGAAGACTGAAAAAATGCTCATTGGGTTTAGTGACATGGAGGCCATTAAGTCATTAGCAAGAACTATATTGGAGGAGAGATGGGGACAAATGTCAGTCAAAGAGTGAGAAGAAATGGTTATGAAAATTGCAAGTAAAAGATTGTAGTAGCTGAGGGAGAAAGATAGGGAAATATTGGGAGACATTTTATCCACCCCTCAAATTGTGAGCCGGTCACTCAATCTATTAGTCTAGAATTTCTTTCTCCCTTAAATTTGGGGTGGTGTTGGTCCTTAGACAGTATTTGAAGAGGAGGATGGAGATTAGACTAATATATATATAGACTGTAAAATTTAAAAAATAAATAAGTAAACGGGTTATTCATTTCCTCACTACCCGCTATCAGCAAGCGCCACGTCAGGATTTATGATTTCTAAAAGCGACTCTCAATGGTATGGTGCTGGAAGGAAAGGAAAAACAAAGATGTAATATTTCTCTACATAAATGTGGGGCTTCCCTCTCTTTCCAAGACTTCTCTTCCCAAACCATTATTTAAAGCCATGTCCTGTCCCCTCCTAGCATCTCTTATGGGTCCATTTCATCCATCTCTGTCTTCACTGGCTTGGAAACATCTCCTTCTATATTAGGCCCTAGACAGGTATGGCCCCAGGGGTTTGGGGGATACCACTGCCTTCTCTATCCCAGTCATCATTCCTCATTCCTTGTCCTCTCACGGTAGACAGACTTCCACCAAGCACCCAGCCTTTAGTGTTATGCTGGCCTGTGCCGAGGTTGATAGAGATGAGATTCCAGCCCCACTTGCTAGTCTGTCAGTTCCTCTCTGCCACTCACTGATAATAAACCACATACCACAGTTGGCAATTGGCACTTGTCTTGCATGTCCTGCTGAGCCCAGCTCCCAGACAACATCTTATAGATCCTGATACCTCTTCTTAGAAGTTTTCTTCTAGCTGAACCTAGATGTTGATGGGCAGTGTAGAATATTCTACAACTCAAATTATTTTTTTAAAAAGTAAATTTAGGGCTTCCCTGGTGGCGCAGTGGTTGAGAGTCCGCCTGCCGTTGCAGGGGACACGGGTTCGTGCCCCGGTCCGGGAAGATCCCACATGCCGCGGAGCAGCTGGGCCCATGAGCCATGGCCGCTGAGCCTGCGCGTCCGGAGCCTGTGCTCCGCAACGGGTGAGGTCACAACAGTGAGAGGCCCACGTACCGCAAAAAAAAAAAAAAACAAAAAAAAACTGATCTCATTTATTAACCAATTAACTCAAATAATTAGACTCCCTAAGGATCACTAATACTTTATAAAATTTTAAAAAATTTTTTGAGAGTGTTCTGAAAGCCATTTCCCTTTTGCTGAGCACTCAAGTGACCCTTGAGTATAAAGATAAGGATTATGTCTGTGGGAAATGTGTTGGCATCTCTGTTTGAAATGAAACAATGATAGATAACTTGTACATGGTATCAATGTAGTTTCAAATTTTAAAAAATCCACAGCAGAAGTTAGAAAGTTGTACACTTTAAAATACAAAGCAGAAAAAAAAATACAAAGCAGGACAGAAGACATGAACAGATGTTTCACTGATGAGGATATATGGATGGTAAATAAGCACATGAAAAGATATTAAACATAATTAGCTATCACATCAATGCAGATTAAAACCACAATGAACTATCACTATATACCTATGAGAACAGCAACAATAAAGTTAGTGGCAACACCAAATGCCAGTAAATATGTGCAGAAAGTAGAGCACACGTACATTGGTGGTAGGAAGCAAAAAGGTACAGCTGCCCTGGAAAACAACTTGGCAATTTCTTATATAACTAAACAAGCAATACTATTCAACCCAGCAGTTACACTCTTGGGCATTTATCCCAAAGAAATTAAAACTTATGTCCACACCAAAGTTGTACATGAAGTTTCATTGCAGCTTTGTTTGTAATAACCAAAAAGTTGGAACAGCCCAGATGTCCTTCAACAGATGAATAGTTACACAAACTGTGGTACATATCTACCATGGGACACTGCTCAACAACAAAGAGGAATGAGCTACTGATACTTGCAACAACTTAGATGGACCTTCAGGGAATTATCCTGAGTGAAAAATGTCAATCCTAGGGCTTCCCTGGTGGCGCAGTGGTTGAGAGTCCGCCTGCCGATGCAGGGGTCGCGGGCTCGTGCCCCAGTCCAGGAACCTCCCACATGCCGCGGAGCGGCTGGGCCCGTGAGCCATGGCCGCTGAGCCTGCGCGTCCGGAGCCCGTGCTCCGCAACGGGAGAGACCACAGCAATGAGAGGCCCGTGTACCGCAAAAAAAAAAAAAAAAAAGTCAATCCTAAAGGTTACATCATATATGAGTCCATTTACACAACATTTTTGAAATGACAAAATTTCGGAAATGCAGAGTGGATTAGTAGTTGCTAGGGGTTAGGGATGGGGGTGAGAGGTGTAGAAGGGAGAAAAGTGGGTATGGTATAAAAGCGCAACAGTATCTTGTTCAGTATCTTGACTGTGGTAACAGATGCAGGAAAACCTACACATGATAAAATTGTATAGACTAAACACACACACGCACCCACACAAATAAGTACAAGTAAAACTGGGGACATCTCAGTAAGATCAGTGGATTGCATTAAGTCCATATCATGGTTATGATGATACACTAGAGTTTGCAAAATGTTACCATAAAGAGAAACTGGTATCCCTCTGTACTACTGCTTACAATAGCATGTGCATCTGTAACTATCTCAATTGAAAATTTCAAGTAAAAAAAGAAGGCAAAGCAAATTTTCTTACCACAGTCTTTATCACCATGAGTTTCTTTTCTTTGCGAGGTACTCTAAGCAAAATGGTGATGAGCAGTGATCATTAGTAACCACATGCTTTGCCACACATAGGTTAAGACAGCTGTGTCAATAGGATAGCCTACCACATGAGCTATAGTTCAAGCACTTTTTTATTCAGACAGTCAATGGGTACTTTAGAGTCTGTTCAAATAACATCAGAAGCCAATTTACTATATGAAAACTACAATTATTAATTTTTCCCAAATCTTTTTTTTCATAATCCACTGCTATGAAAATGTAAGCATGAATCTCCATCTGGGCAGGAGTTTGCAAAAGGCTCTACAACTTGCCTAACAAAACTTTGACTTTGCTTCTTACCCACACAGTAATTAGGTGAGGAACTCCTATCCATTTATAACCCAGAATCTTGTGATTTCAGGAGCAGGTTTGGTTTTGAATTCTCTCCTCTGCTCATCTTCTCACAAGCTCATCTGGGACACCTGAATCCTGAGAGGGTGGCTCACCGCCCCAGCTTCTCATCAGTTTAACACTGTAGCCGTCAGATCACATTTTAAAAAATCCATTACTAAGTTACTCTAACACAGACATACTTTCATAAGCCTATCTTAACATTTTACTTTCTATTTTAGAAAGGGTTATTATAAGAAATAGCCATATTAAGACTGTTTCTGCATTTCCTCAAACTATGAATTGAATGTGCTGTCTACCATATTATTAAATGTCTCCTACGTAATAATTCTTGCAATAAATTTCTCTCAGAGTATTGTGAAAACAAAATGTCCCTTTGGGTACAAAGGTATAATTCCTGAGATTAGATCATGAGAAATATAGAATCTAACGTGATTTATTTTTGCCCTACCAAGAAACTCAGACCTAAGTTTTGCGCTCATTTACTATTTTTACCTAACTAGAGATATCTTCCTCTTCCTCATACCTGTTTACTTCAATATAACTTGTCTTAAAGGTTGTACTTATTTAAATTTTATCAAAGATTTCTGCCAACTTAAGTTCATTTAATTCTAACAGTTTAATAATAAAATCATTATACAACTACCTTAAGCATTATTTATTTTAATTCTTTTTACAAAAAGATAAACAATATACTCGAAGGAAATAGAACCAGCAAAAGGACACGTGCAGGATTACTTAATGTGTTTGTGTTTCCATTCATTTTAAAACTTAAGACTCAGGGATATTTACTTCCCTATTTGAACAACTTCGTAGATTCTCTTGATCTAAGAAAAATTGATTGCTTGTATCTAAACTCAAATTGCCAAGGATAACTCATATAGTAGACATTTAAAAAAAGAAAAAAAAGCCCACCCTGCCAGAGATTCCTCCTAATAGTTTCTGGTCCTAAATAAAAGAAATGACTCATGTAAATGTATTTTCTGCTTAGGTGTAAGCAAAATCAACAAAGGAGGAAAACTTATGATCACTAAAAGTCATTATATTAGTAAAAAACTGACTAGGATACAAAAGTCACCATTGAAGGAACCTCATTTCTGATCTGCCAGTTTGAAAACCAAAAGCTGGTGCCAAAGGACATCACACATATCTTGGCTTTATGTAGCCATCTTTTCTCTTACCCTCTACCAGGAGTCCAAGGATACGTTATAATTTTGTACTAGCTGGTCCAAGCTGGCAATCTCTTTTTCCCAATTTACCTCCAGCTCTATTCCTTTCTTTTATATCAAAAGTGACTTGTACTGGAATTTCAGAGAAATCTGGATAGAAACCACTGAGCCATGTGGCCTCCCAGCCTGATCCTTCCAGGGGCCATTTCATCTTGGGGCTCTCAGCTGTGGTTTTCTTTGGTTTCTTTTGACAGTAGTTCCCAAGGTCAGCAGTTCCAGGTGGTTGATCATGGACACTTCTCTGGTTTACTACGGCCTTCCTTGATGATTGCTCTTGCAGGTGATAGTTCCAATCAATGATGATTATCCTGTTAAAAGTAGTGTCCCTCACTTTTGTACATGTCTACTATGACCCTATGTCTTAACTGAGGCTGACTTATTCATGCAAATACAAACGGTGCCCAACAAAGAGAACCCAAGCAACATTACTCTGCTCGTTGCAAAAATTCCAGACCTAGACCCCTTCACTCATGTGCTTTTAGCTCCTCTTCATCTTGTTCCTGGATTCTTAGATTCCTTCTTGACTTTTGGACCCATTAACTGTTTTTTTCTTGTCGTTGTTTTTTTTTTTTCTGACTTTGGCCCATAGCACTCTTTTTTACACACATGCTGCAGACTAGCTCTCTGGATGCCTCTGACCCCTATGGTTAAATAGTAACTACCTTGTAGTGTCCTACAGGCCTGTCTCACTCTCCCTTTGACCCCCATTATGTGGCCTACATTTCTTTCAGGGATTATATTCAAAGTCTCTTATGAATGCTAATTCCTATTCCTCTAGGGAAACTGCCCCTAGTAAAGGAGGGAGGACAATACTCAGATCTGCTTCATAGACTTTCTCCTGCTCTTTTTGGAACCAGAGCCTAAGCCCACTCTTGTTGCAAATGAGTCCTCAGAATATTTGAGAATGTCCACCTACGGGATGCTGTGCGGAGTCCACTGCTTCCCTATATCCAATTCAGATATGAAGGTAACTTGACCAAACACCCAAAATCCTTTTCATTTTTCTTGCTCACCCAGGGCACTCATCCAGATTGGAGCACAGGAATATCCTTAGCTATTTCATAGTTCCCCAAGCTGGATCAATTTATTGAACTCTATTATTCAAAGTGGTCACCTCTTATACTGATAATTTTAACTATTCCACTTAGATGGTTCCAGTCACAATGCTCTCCTTTCAGTTCCTCAAATACAGCAAACACATGGTAACAGGGATTATTTACCCTTACATGATCTAGCTTAGGCTCACTTCTCCATCCTCAGCCATGCTGAACTTGTTTCGGTTCCTTGAGTGCTCTTACAGGGATCTGAGAGTCACGCTTATTTGTGATTTTGTCTGACACTAGTTAGCCCCCAGCTTTTATTCATCCTTATAACAATACCACCTTAGCCCAAGTTTGGATCCTATAGTCTATCTGTGTGCATGCGTGGTGGCGAGCTGCAGAGTATCATGATTTAACGGGAGTTAAAATTACATTTGTTTAGCATTTTCTAAGTGTTTTCTGGTTACACCTGTTTACTTGATGGTCTCTACCATTAGACTGCAAACTTTGTGAGGTAAGAGGCTGTTACAACATGGTAGATGGTCAATTCATATTTGTTGAATGAATGAACTATCAAACTATAATTTTCCAATAAATCTCTTCAATGAAGTGTCTCACTTCCACTTAGATTGGTTACACTAGTTATATTCACGCTCTTGTGAACATGGAAATCCTACCCTGCTGGTGTTGCCTGACCCCATCTTCCTACATCACTCTTACAGCTGGGTTTTAGCTGTTTCGACAGTGAGAAGTAAAATGGGGCTGCCTTGGTTTTATTAGTAAATTAATTTCCTGAAATGAGAAAAAAAAGCTCAGACAGCCAATACACCACCATGTTCACAGACAGAGCATGCAATGTTCAACGAAAGGTACTTGAAAAGCCATTTCATTCTCTATTCTTATGTATGAAAATGTTGACTATGACAGTTTGTAGTCCAAAACACAGAAACCTCAAAGTTGGCAGAGAATGTTATCTGGAAGGCAATGTCTGACCAAATTCTGAATTATTATCTCATTCCCAGGGAATGTCCTCCCTATCAGTAACTTTTGCTATGATTCTACCATAAGCTTCCAATTGACCGAATTTTCGTAAACAGACTAATTTTTCTTCATAGGGCAACTTTAAAAGCAATGGTTTTGAGAGTAAGTGGAAATGGCACTATTAAAAGGATCTGAATAGTTTTTCCTCTGACCAAAGCCATCCCCATTTTTGCTGAAATCACCAACCATGCTATGGTTTGCTTTTTCGCTCTCATTGAAATGTGTTTATGTATCTTACTAAAATAGAAACACTGTTATCAGTTCCTTTGAAAAGGAAGTAAACACTAGCCCTTCCTTTACAAGAGGAGTTTCGTTCATAGGAACAAGTACCGGGAGTAAGTCCTGACCAAACTACAAGGAGCACTGACTCATTTTCTTTAAATCAGATTTTTATATGAGAATAGGTTTCAACTATTCCAGAAGGTTCAATACCTGTTGAAGAGTAAAATATTAATTTTTTCTCCAAGTTTTTTCTTGAGTTTATTACATCTAATTAATAGATTCCTCTAATCAAACATTTGAAGAGATACCATTTTATTCTTCAACCTTTTAAGAATGAAAGAAATAATAATCATTTTAACCTCTAACTTGAAAAATCTAGATTACCTTTCAAATAGTTTTATCATTAATCAAGGCAACTGCCGAAGCAGGTACTTTAATCCTATTCAACGTCTTCAACTATTCAAAGATTGTCCTGAGACCTGAGATCAAAACAGATCCTAAAACTCTCAGGTCAGTTCTAAGATCCTGGAACATGCCTACCTCAAGGGCCAGTGTAGTGAAATGGGGTGTGGGGTGGGGGGATGGTTTGGTAAAGTAGCAAGATCAGTCCTGTGGGAACAAGATACAGAAAAGAGAAGTGTTGATTGTAAGGAGGAAGAAAACATGGCAGATTCTAGTCTTGAGTTGAGCCATAGATTTCTTTTATAACTGAGGTAACATTGGTTTATACCATTATATAAGTTTCAAGTGAACAACATTATATTTCTACTTCTGTAAACACTACAGCATATTCACCACAAAAAATTTAGTTCCCATCTATCACCATACAGTTGACCCCCTTTACTCCTTTTGCCCTCTCCCCTGCCCCTTCCCCTCTGGTAACCATTACTCTGTTCTCAGTATCTATGTGTTTCTTTGGCTTGGTTTTCTCATTGATTTTGTTGTTCGTTTGTTTGTTATATTCCACATATGAGTGAAATCATATGATATTTGTCTTTCTCTGACTTATTTCATTTATCATAATATTTTCAAGGTCCATCCATGTTGTCGCAAATGGCAAGATTTCTCTTTTTTTATGGCCACTGGTATTCCATTGTATATATATTCCACTATTCTTTATCCTATCATCTATTGATGGGCACTTAGGTTTTTTCCATATCTCAGCTATTGTAAAAGAATGCTGTGATGAACATAGGGTGCATATCTCTTTTCAAATTAGCATTTTTGTACTCTTTGGATAAATACCCAGAAGTGGAATAGCTGGATCATATGGTAGTTCTATTCTTAATTTTTTGAGGAATCTCCATACTGCTTTCCACAGAAGCCACAGACTATCTTAAGATATTAACCCAGAGAGAGATGTCTGGGATAGGTACCTCATCAGCCTTCCTGAGTTGTTACTGCAATTTGGCCAAGGAAGGCAAGCCTCAGTCATGGGTTGTTCTGCTAATTGCTTTGAGTAAAATGATCTCCTTTCTTACCTGTTGCACATGTCTATCATGTGTATTATCTAGTCTTGTAGCTATTTTTTTAAGCTTCTTGAGGCAAGCATTTGCATCTTATAATAGTCTGCACCACCATGCATCTGTGCCTGGCACAGAGCAATATGCAAAAAAAAGATTTTTTAAATCAATGAATAAACTAATTTTTATAATACTTGAGGTTCAATGTAACAAATCACAGAGAAAAGCATATCTTCAACATAGTTCAATCTGTACTGCTTATATTATGGACAATATACAATCTGTTACTTGATTAATATTTCTAAATGCATACATTTAAGGAAAACACTAATTCACCAGCAGAAAATGCAAGGCAATGTATTCTCATTTGGAGTGTGCTGTTATTTAAGTGGAACAATACTCAGCATTTTTAATTGCTTAGTTTGGGACCAGTTCTCCTTTCTCATCTTTGCTAATCTTCATGTTTGTCACAGGCATAGTCATACTCTATATTTATTCCACAATATTAGTTCATCTCTAAGCAAAATGTGGTGCTTCCCCTCTTTTACATCTTCTATTCCAGCTTCCTCCACAACACATCTGTGCCAGGCACAGATGCATGGTGGTGCAGACTATTATAAGACATAAATGCTTGCCTCAAGAAACTTAAAAAGATAGCTACATCACTAGATAATACACAAGGTGTCTTTCACCTTCAACTTGTTCAACAAAATATTTATTAGTAATAAAAAATAATATTCATTGATCTTTATTATCCCTAGAACATGACAAGAAATGTTATATTATTTAACCTATAGAAGCATTTTACTGATGAAAAAAACCTGGAAGTTCAGTAGATTATATAAATTGTCTACAGTCATATAAATGTCAAAGCTACTGTCACTAATACCTGTATGGAGCTAAAAAGAGGGGTCAATGTAGGAGAAATAGCTTTGATATTGGCAGTTGATAGCACAGTGGTAATTGTTGACAGGGTGGGAATGCATGAAATGACTACCTCAGAGAGAGAACATGAATGTGAATAAACAATTCCAAATTAATCCTGGGTGAACATTTAAGTGTCAGGATGAAGAAACAGGAAAGTGAGAGAAACTGAGAAAGAGCAGTAAAATAGGTGAGAAGAGAACTAAGAACCGGTAACACTGTAGAAATCAAGAAGAAAAAATGACCAATAGTGTTGCTGCTACAAAGAAGTCAAGGAAGGTGAAGACTGAAAACAGGTTCTTGATTTGTCAATTATAAAGTTATTAGCAATCCTAACCAGCATATTTTCTAAGGAATTGTGGAGATAGAAGTCAATTTGCAAAGAGAGATCAGGAAGACAGAGAGAGCAAGTACAGACAAATCTTATACACATTTTGGTGTCAAAAGGAAGAAGATAAAGCAGTAAAGTTGGCCCTCCATATCTGTGAGTTCCTCATCTGTAGATTCAACCAAACTTGGATAGAATGTATTGGAAAAAAATTCCAGAAAGTTCCAAAAAGTAAAACTTTGAACTTTCCACACACAGTGACTATTTACATAGCATTTACATTGTATTAGGTATTATAAGTAGTCCAGAGGTGATTTAAAGTATACAGGAGGCTGTGCATAGGTTATACGTTACATAAGAACTTGAGCATCTGTGGATCTGGCCGTCTGAGGGCATCCTGGAGCCAACGTCCCCACAGATACCAAGGGACGACTGTAGTTTGAGGCAAAGTCAGAATCAAGGGGAAATTCTTTTAGTCCTTTTTGGCTCTCTTTTTAAGAGGGAGGAGACAACATGTAGAATGTGAAGCCACCAATAACTGATAGAACAAAGTCCTAAAAGGGAGGGAAAGGATTCCCTTAGGGAGACAGAATGAGAGGAGGGAGTGGTGGGTGAAGTTATTCATGCTGGAAGGATAGGAAAGGGGAATAAATGGGCTTTATTGTATCCATGACTTAAGAGATAAAGTGATAACACCTAGAATGAGAAGATGAGTAGGATAAAGAGTTGCAGAAAATTTGAAAATATTTGGGACCATCCCAGTGAGGAAAAAGAAAGGCAACTTTAAAAAAAGAAAGAAAGAAAAGAACTATCTGGAAGCACTAAGTGCTCCGAGGGAGGGTAGACTCACCATAAATTCAATTTTCCCAACAGAACTCAGGTCAGCAATTTTCCTGCCCACCAAGGCTCTTAAAAACAATCACTCTTTCCAGTAAAATGAAGCTGCAGACGGGAAACCAGATTAGCCAGATTGTGGGGTGGTACTCTCTGAAATAAACTACACTCAGGAAAAAGCAAGAGTTTCAAAACCAAATTGTGAGACAAAGTAAAGGCTTCTTTTTATCTTTGCCCTCTCCACCCTCCAGTTACTACTTCTCCCAGAGGATATACATCCTTCACTTTCCTTTTCTTTCCCCTCACCTATTTTTCTCAAACCCAACCCAAACTGTGCCATCTATTAAAATCAAAACTGAAAAATGCATATGTGTTATTTTTGAATCCAAACATCACATGATTGGAGAACATTTCCTTTTTATTTCACATTGTCTCAGGTCAATGTGCCAGGTTCTTAAGCCTGTCACAAGTCTCAGAGATCATTCCCGAGAACCGCAAAACAAAGAATCCTGTGACAGAAATGCTGACAACGTGGAAGGACTTTGTGATTTGCTGAGTTACTAATCATAACTTACAATTTTGAACATTTTCTTTTGGAATTTAAATTCCATATCCTAACATGCCCATCTCTCTATATATGGATTAAAAATCATTTAAAATCAACTTCCATATATGAATGAAATGGTAAACTATATTTTCAAGTACCTCTCCCCCCACCATACACATTCAACTTTTAAAATGATCAATTTCTCATTAATTCAATCTTTTCTCTTACTGAAAATTTGCAGTAATTTAGAAATGGGCTAATTGTAAGTTTTCCTTTTGCACATCTTTCAAGAAGCAAATAAATAAACACAATTTCAAGGGTAATTTTTACTTGAAAAATTTTTACAAATAAAAATTTTTACTTGAAAAAGGGTAATTTTTACTTAAATTATGTTGACATTTGGAGTGAATATATGCTGATGGAAACATTTCTATGGTGAGGAAAATCAATGCCATAGTGCCTAACTATAGATTTGCTGATCATTCTTCTGTATTCTTTAGAAAGGACCACTACTAGAATGCATGTTAACCTAGATCCAGGTCCTGTCTCTATTTGATAGTACAGATGACCCTTGAGCAACAAGAATTTGAACTGCAAGTGTCTACATATATGTGGATTTTTTTCAACAGTAAACACTACAGTACCACATGATCCATGGTTGGTAGTATCCACAGATGCCAAACGATTGATGTGGATGAACCACCTATACAGAAGACCGACTATAAGTTATACCTGGATTCTCTATTTTTTAAGGTATTTAAAATTTTTTTGTTTTATTTTATTTTTTTAAATTTATTTATCTTTGGCTGCGTTGGGTCTTCGTTGCTGTGTGCGGACTTTCTCTAGTTGCACTGAGCGGAGGCTACTCTTCGTTGCGGTGCGTGGGCTTCTCATTGCAGTGGTTTCTCTTGTTGTGGAGCATGGTCTGTAGGCGTGTGGGCTCAGTAGTTGTAGCTCACGGGCCTAGTTGCTCCGTGGCATGTGGGATCTTCCCAGACCAGGGCTCGAACCGGTGTCCCCTGCATTAGCAGGCAGATTCTCAACCACTGTGCCACCAGGGAAGCCCTAATTACTTAGTGTTTTAATTTAATCTTATGTTTATTTTACTTCTACCTTTTAAAGTATATGTTATTTTTATTCCTAGGAAATTCCTTAAAATAAAGCATTTATTTCACCAGTGTCAGTCTATAATGCTTCTTTAATGTCAGATCAGAGGTAGTGTTTCAAAAGGAACAGTTCTCAAAAGCCACAACAGTTCCTGCCACGTAGCTGAGTTAAAATGAAGACTCTCCACCAGGCAAAATTTTTAAAGCCTAGTCTGAGATATTTTCTGTACTTAAAAGTAAGAAACTATATCAGCTTTAAAAAACAACAAAAACAACTTTATTATTTACATTTTGCATTAATTAAGACAGGGTACCTGTTATTTATTGACATATATAATTGTTTAATGGAATTTTACTATACGTTGAACTTATTTGAAACAACCTAACTTTCTCTTCTGCCTATTTTAGAGTAATTGCCTAACAATGACCTCTCTAAATTTGTAATTTCTGGAATCTGCACTAATTCAGTTCATCTCTGATAAAATGTTCCGATGCTTAGAATTCTCTCAGTCATTCTACAAACTTATTTATGTTGCAAACGTATATTGAGGACGTGCTATCTCTAACCAGGCGCTGTGCTGGATGTGATAATCCAGAACATTGGCATTCTGTTCTGGAGGAACTGACATCTGGGTGAAGGATCCAGTCATGGACGAGAACCTGCATGAAGCAAGATAACTTTAAAAAAGGAATACGCGGTATGTGACGGTGAAGGGAGCACCTATCACAACCTGGTGAGGTCAGCGTACCAGACTGTTTTACAGGGAAGGTGATGCTGAGCTGAGCCCTAAAGGAGAAGGCTTTGAAGATCACTCACTTGTGCGAGGGAGGCCTGCCAGTGCAGGCAAAGGCCTGGAAACGTGATCTGCTGACAGCTATGAGGGTATGTTAGAGAGTCTATATTGCTAGACTTTCAAGTGCATAGGAGAAGAGGAGGGGCTCATTCTCCCTGACTTTATAGTGATCGGAAGATTAGACTTTAGTCCTAAATTCAAATTGCTTCAACCTTAAAAAAGTTTGTATCTAAGAGTTTGACTGAAGTCACAGTTCTTTTGTTCTTGAATGCAAGATGTTCTAGAAATGGTCTCTAACCAGGTCTTTCACTTTGGGACAGGAAATGTTCAAAGAGCAAAACTGTAAACCATGGAGTCCTTCTGAGGAGGAATGTTGTTTATGCACCAGCGGAAGCCAAGGCTCAGCGAGCTTGTGGGTTGAGGGAGAAGGAGATGGGGTTCAGGACCCTGGGTTCTGGCTTGTATGGCTCCAGACGGGAGTGACTGGGGAGGGCTGTCCCAGAAGTGTTTCCTAGTCATGAAGTAAAGTCATATGAGAGGCTGTCTCCTTCCCAACTGTTTCACTTTTAACCCAACACAACAAATAGAAAGCAGATTTCCCAGACACTACAGAAGAAGATAAACAGCCTGAGGAAAACTGGACATCTGCAAATCAGCATAGACTAGCTCTCAAATACTTTACATGAATAACAAATTAAAACAGCAGCCAAGCAGGACATGGCAGATGGGGGACTGGGTGGAAAACAGAAGCCTGGGCCGAAGATAAGTACCTGATAAAACCATTCTTTTCAAAGAATGCCAAGAACTCAGATTTGAAGATTAGCCTTGTCAACTTCTTAAGTCTCTGATTCCTCTCAAGAAAAGATGTGATGAATAGATGAGTAAATTATAACGAGTTTTTTAGTAGTTGTTTATAAGTTACTTAAAAGCAGCTCTTTTATATATACACTACCAAACGTAAGGTAGATAGCTAGTGGGAAGCAGCCGCATAGCACAGGGAGATCAGCTCGGTGCTCTGTGATCGCCTGGAGGGGTGGGATAGGGAGGGTGGGAGGGAGGGAGACGCAAGAGGGAAGAGATATGGGAACATATGTATATATATATAACTGATTCATTTTGTTGTAAAGCAGAAACTAACACACCATTGTAAAGCAATTATACTCCAATAAAGATGTTAAAAAAAAAAAGCAGTTCTTTTAAGCCTCTTAAATGTTTCAGTATACTATTAATTTACGTTATATAGAAGATGACTGACTTAGCAAATGCACACACTGGTCCAGCCAATTATCACAGACCTCAAAGTAGCAGAGTCAAAACCAATGAGGCTATCCTGATGCATGTTAGCCCACACTGTTAATTTAGCATTTGAAGCTAGATTTAAAAGCAAAAACCTATTACCCTTCATATGAGGCTCCATCAGTTATTAATTAAAGATTATGCATTCTGCTTTTGCCTGGTGTGATTCTGTCCTGCTCGACTGTTCCCTGGAACAGTGGTCTTTTATCTCCATCCACCTTCTCTCCCACCTAAGTGTGTGCCACCAACCCATGGAAGATTTGATGGACATGGACATGAGCCCCCTGAGGACCCAGAACTATCTTTTCAGTTGTGAACTAAAGGCCAACAAAGATTATCACTGTAAGGTGGATAATGATGAAAATGAGCACCAGTTATCTTCAAGAACGGTCAGTTTAGGGGCTGGTGCAAAGGATGAATTGCACATTGTCGAAGCAGAGGAGATGAATTATGAAGGCAGCCCAATTAAAGTAACACTGGCAACTTTGAAAATGTCTGTGCAGCCAACGGTTTCCCTTGGGGGCTTTGAAATAACACCACCTGTGGTCTTATGGTTGAAGTGTGGTTCAGGACCTGTGCGTATTAGTAGACAGCACTTAGTAGCTGTGGAGGAAGATGCAGAGTCAGAAGATGAAGAGGAGGAGGATGTGAAACTCCTAAGTATACCTAGAAAGCGTTCTGCCCCGGAAGTGGTAGCAAGTTTCCACGGAAAAAAGTAAAACTTGCTGCTGATGAAGATGAAGATGATGATGAAGGTGACGCTGATGACGATGACTTTAATGATGAGGAAGCTGAAGAAAAAGCTCCAGTGAAGAGGTCTGTACGAGATACTCCAGCCAAAAATGCACAAAAATCAAACCAGAATGGAAAAGACTCAAAACCATCAACACCAAGATCAAAAGGTCAAGAATCCTTCAAAAAACAGGAAAAAACTCCTAAAACACCAAAAGGACCTAGCTCTGTAGAAGACATTAAAGCAAAAATGCAAGCAAGTATAGAAAAAGGTGGTTCCCTTCCTAAAGCGGAAGCCAAATTCAGCAATTATGTGAAGAATTGTTTCCAGATGACTGACCAGGAGGCTACTCAAGATCTCTGGCAGTGGAGTAAGTTTCTTTAAGAAAATAGTTTAAACAGTTTGTTAAAATTTTTCCATCTTATTTCATTTCTGTAACAGTTGATATCTGGCTGTCCTTTTTATAATGCAGAGTGAGAACTTCTCCGTGTCTGATAAATGTTGTCCAGGTTCCATTGCCAAGAACGTGTTGTCCAAAATGTCTGTTTAGTTTTTAAAGGTGGAACTCCACCCTTTGCTTGGTTTTAAGTATGTATGGAATGTTATGATAGGACATAGTAGTAGTGGTGGTCAGACAAATGGAAATGGTGGGGAGACAAAAATATACACGTGAAATAAACTCAGTATTAAAAAAAGATTATGCATTCTTACACATTAAATACATATACACAAAGGCCTCTTTTCTAAAAAAATTAATTAATTTATTTATTTATTTTGGCTGTGTTGGGTCTTTGTTGCTGTGCATGGGCCTTCTCTAGTTGCGGCGAGCGGGGGCGACTCTTTGTTGCGGTGTGCAGGCTTCTTATTGCAGTGGCTTCTCTTGTTGCGAGCACAGGCTCTAGGCACGCGGGCTTCAGTAGCTGTGGCATGTGGGCTCCGTAGTTGTGCCACACGGGCCCTAGAGCGCAGGCTCAGTAGTTGTAGTGCATGGGCTTAGCTGCTCCGCAGCATGTGGGATCTTCCCGGACCAAGGCTTGAACCCGTGTCCCCTGCACTGGCAGGCAGATTCTTAACCACTGCACCACCAGGGAAGTCCACAAAGGCCTCTTTTTAAGGCAAAAAAAACCCAGTTATAAATAGACTGCAAAGCATGATGAACCTCCCTAGCCAATTGGCAGGGTGCTCCCTGTTGCAAAAACATCCCAGCAGAGGAGTCTGTCATCTGTTATGAGGCATCCAAGGATCTGAGTGCTTGGGAGGCAGAGTTCCTCTCTAGCTCTGGGAAGCCCAGCTCTGGCTGGGGGCTAAATCAAGAATTACTGTGAAGCTCTTGAAACCTACAGATACAAAAAAAAAAACCCAAACCTCTCAGATATTTTGTATTAAAAGTTTTGGGGGGGCTTCCCTGGTGGCGCAGTGGTTGAGAGTCCGCCTGCCGATGCAGGGGACGTGGGTTCGTGCCCCGGTCCAGGAAGATCCCACATGCCGCGGAGCGGCTGGGCCCGTGAGCCATGGCCGCTGGGCCTGGGGGTCTGGAGCCTGTGCTCCGCAACGGGAGAGGCCACGGCAGTGAGAGGCCCGCGTACCGCTAAATAAATAAATAAACAAACAAATAAACAAACAAATAAATAAATAAATAGAATCCGCCTGCCAATGCAGGGGACACGGGTTCAATTCCTGGTCCGGGAAGATCCCACATGCGTGGAGCAACTAAGCCCATGCGCCACAACTACTGAGTCTGCGCTCTAGAGCCCGCAAGCCACAACTACTGAGCCCACGTGCTGCAACTACTGAAGCCTGCATGCCTAGAGCCCTTGCTCTGCAACAAGAGAGGCCACCGCAATGAGAAGCCCACGCACCACAACGAAGAGTAGCCCCCGCTCGCTCCAACTAGAGAAAGCCCGTGCGCAGCAAGGAAGACCAAACACAGCCAATAAATAAATTTATTAAAAAAAAAAAAAAACTTTTGGGGGACTTACTTGGTCACCACAATGAGAAGCCCGTGCACCACAATGACGAGTAGCCCCCGCTCGCCACAACTAGAGAAAGCCTGCGTGCAGCAACGAAGACTCAACGCAGCCAAAAATAAATAAATAAATTTATTTAAAAAAAAACAAGAAGAACATTTTCCTTAGAGATACAAATGGCAGACACCCCTAACATATAAATAACAAGTAAGGCCCAACATCAGTGAGGCTGCCAGCACAGAAATAATAAAAACAGTTAACATCCAAAAAGGTCTCTTTCCTACCAAAGTTTTAAAAAGTCTCCCTTAAACAATGAGTTAGAGGAAATATAAAAAGAAAAAAAGAAAAAGTTTTGGGTAGAGTTCTAGCGACAGCAGACTCAAAACATAGGTGAGGCTCCAACAAAGCCTGATGGTAGGGCAGATCAGTACACCTTGCTGCTGATTTAAAAACCTAATCTACAGTACTGCCTCACAATTAAGAATTAATGCACTAATACAAACCTAAATGTGTAAAATGATTGTTGAACTCTGCTTCCTAAGAAAGATCTTTCAGGATCCTTTGACTTGCTTAGTTCTTAAGGGCAGTATTAAATGGGATACTATCTTTGTCTAATGTAAATATGGTCACCATCTTATAATTAGGAGACATGAAGTCAGAGAGGTAAGGAATTTTCCTTATACCACCCTGCGGAAAAATGAGTTTGTAATAGAATTCAAATATTTTCAACCAGTAACTAGAAATGACAACAGTCATATAGCCAACTTTCTATTATCATGGTTTTTAATTCTTTCCATGACTTTTTGTGTTTCTTTGATTCTCCAATCTATAATGTAGGTACTACTGGCATTTACCATTTTACATGTGAGGAAACAAGCACAGAGTAGCTGCATAACTGCTCCAGTATCACACACAGCTGGTAAATATGGAGGCAGGAGGGAGATTCATAGTCCATGCTCTTAACCACCGTACTGTTCACCCTTTATGTCTCTACCTACTTCCCCAAATAACAGTTTGTGGGTATTTTGTCTATCAGACACCATGAATGAACTCACCATAGAGTAAGTCCTCCATCTAGACTCAAAGGCAAAACAAAACCACAAGGGTGTCTTTTGGTCTAACAATCTGTGACCCAGGATCTGCTGAGAGGAGGCACCCCACTTACAATTCCTGCCACAGTCTCTGTGGTTCAGGGCCTCAACCCTCCCTAATCCCACCAGCATTCACATTAGTTGTCATCAAGCATTCTCTCCATGTACAACATTGTTTGTTTTATAGAAACATAAAAACACGTTTCAACCACCCATCTGTTGCTTAAATCTCCTCTATGATACACTGGCCAAGTGGTCCGGAAATTTGAAACTTCCCATGGTAGCACATTCCATCCTGGTTGGCTTTCACTAAGAAACGATTTCCTCACGTTGAGAAAAAAAAATCTGTAGCTTCCTTTTATTTTTTCCAATTATAACTATTAGATCTAATCTGTTTGTTTGTTTTTATTTTGAGAATTTAATAAACATTACAGGTCCTACCCCCAGAAAAAATGTAGTCTGTAGCCATGCACAAAAGCTGACAAGCAGACCTCCTAAGGCATATAATGGTCCGTGGGCCTTAAGTTTAGAAACCCTCTTCGATAATAACCCTTCAAATGCTGTACGGGGGAGAGCGCTCTTCCTCTCTGTACTGTGCACCGGGTCCAAGAAGAGACTTGTGTTCTTTTCTCCCCACTGAATTGCATCTGCTTATATTTTGGTCACTCGTTTCAGCCCATGGAGACCTTTCTGAACCCTGGTCCTGTGATCTAATCAATTCACTATCCCTCCTTCATAGGCTTCCTATGACACACAAGGAAGTGTGCACATTTAACAAACAGAATATAATCATATGCAGTTAAGTTTGTCACCCAGGAGACCTGCTTCTGTTCCGATTTCTTCATCAGAACCAATTAATTCAGGAATTAGACTAACCCACTCAGAGGGTACGAGAACACATGAGAGCCACATGATTGAAGGTCTAGGTACTGACTGCAAAACTTCCTTTTACAGTTTAGCATGTGACCTCAGGACACCCAAGTATTTTCCCAGGCCTAAAGCAGCCCTGCAACTGTAGTCTTCCTAAATAAAACAGAGTGGCTGCCCAGGGGCTAACTCTTTGGCGTGAAGGATTCTCATGGCCCGCAAGCTTACAAATGCCATGGTGGGTATTAGGGGTTTTTTAATGATTTAATTTACTTGTTTTTAAATGAATTTTTTCATGCTTCAAGAGTAGCTTCTAATGTTCTAGCATTTTGTGGACAACTTCACATTGATCCTGTCCAAGTACTTTGTAGATTTTATAAATTAACTCATAACACTTCTAGTGTTTGTCATTTCATAACTAAGAGTTTTAATATAGCCAGCATTGTGGAAGAAGATTGAAAAAAGATTTGAGTCAGAGGACCCCACTCTGTCATTAACTAACCAAGTGATCACAAGCAGTTCTTCTCTCCTTTCTGGGCCTCTTATTTCTCATGTGTAAAAGGAGGGAGCTGGGTTACTTCTTCTGTAACGTCTCCTCCAGTTTTCAATATCGTTTTATTCTAATTTTGTTAAATTAGATGGATGCCCTGAAGCATCAGAACCAATACAAATAGCAGTATCTGGATTCCTTTCTGTGCTTTAAACTTCAAGGCTGAAAATATGATTTTAATACCCAAGGGCTATCACAAAACATCCTTTCACTATATTAGTGACGCATGGTAGGCCACAGGACACAATCTCTCTATTCCAATGATTCCTAAACTTTGGAAACACCTAGGGAATTTTAAAAACTGATAATGCCTAGATCCTACCCCCAAATGTTCCAATTTAATTGGGAAAGAGTGAGGCCGCCTGGACCAGCAGAATTATAAAACCTTCTCCAGTTTAGAACCACTGCTCCAGTCCATAGTTTTCAATTCTGAATGCTTGCAAGAATCACCTGATAACTTTTCAAAGCCTGCCAATGCCTAGATCCACTCCCAGATTCTGATTCAATTGGCCTGTGGGACCAGGGCATTGACATGTTTTTAAACTCTGCAGGGGACTGTAATATGTAGACAGGGTTGGGAGCTACTCCTCTAAACTCTACTTCACAAGTTCCTTCTAGTTGATCGTCCTCACATACTACTCCACCTCACACTGGCTATTCATCGAATGAAAAAATTTTGGACCTGGTTACAAGGTACAGCACCACCTCCACTATATCAACCTGGTGTCATAACTTCCTGCTTTTTCTCTAGGACCATAACATCTTATCTTGTCAGTTAACCAGCGCTCCCTGTTATGTGACTTGAATTGCCCAGCTATGAGCTCTCAAATGCTTCTTTCAGATTGTAGCACCACTTCTTTCTATCAATTTCTGTCTGCTTTATGCATCAGTTTTCCCTAGTACCTTGAATGCCTTTGCCCACTATCCTAAACTTCCTCTGGATCCTGGATTATCCTGATAAAATTTCTCCTATCATCCCAACTAACTACGATTAAATGGAGACTAAAGGACATATCCAACTGAAAAAAAATCTGCCTATTTTCACCAACAGCTAACCAATGCTAGGCACATATAGCAAAGGGATTGGACACACACACACACACACACACACACACTTTCTAAAACTGTAACACTTTCTTCCATTCAACACTGGCTTCAGTTCTGGACAGGTACCTTAAGAAACACAAGAATCAATCTTGGAAAAGTGCAAAGATGAGAACTGTACATTCTCAAGGGAATTAAGAAGTTACCAAAAGAAGGTGTAAGCAAAGATTAGACCCTCAGTCTAGAAGAATGAAAGCTGACGGTGAATCATTTTTAAATCGTGACTAAAATAATATTATTTTCTCAAATATAGGACATAGAAGCTGAAAGAACAACTTTCTAGGAAAAATAAAAGATAATACTGCATAGTAAGTATAAAACAAAATTATAAGGAGCTTATACAGGTTAAAGATAAATAGGTTCTTTGACGGCTTAGATAAACTTGATAAATGAGATTGGGTTTTTCAGAAAGAAAAATTACTTAACATTTGGGGGGGAACTTTATCAGTTTTTAAACTACTTTCATACACACACATGTTTTTATTCAAGTCTTATAAAAAATCAGAAGTTAGAGCTGTTCTGAGAACATTCTGAACATTTTGAGGCCAGTATTACAAAGGTATCCAACATCTTCCACAAAAGCTCCTTTGAGATGCTGTCTGATACTGGGCTGGCCAGATATTCGCTCTAGAGGCATTTATATTCTTTATGACCAGAGGTGGATTTACCATGAATCTAATGAAGCTTTAAGCTTTAATCACTTCTCTTGCAAGGGTTTTTTCCCAGTCTTAATTGGAGCCCTGACAGTAGGTTCCCATGGTTGTATGTTTTTGTCAAATAGCAAAAGTAAGTTGTTATTATCTGTTGTGACTTTTTTTCTTCATTCTATTTATTTTCGAACATACTCTGTATTGGAAACTTTATATTCTTTTTCTTAAATATGGAATGTGGTGCCCCTCCTGCTTATGAGCTATTATTACTAAGTCATAGCATCCTGCTACCCACTGCAAGGCCAACAATATCCTCCTCTTTGTCTTTTAACCTTCCTTCTCCATCAACACTCAGCCTTTGAGTTTCAGCTGTTCCTTGCTCTCTCCTCGGTCATATTTCTCCTTTCTGATGACCGTCTCCTCACAGGGAATGTCTTCCCAAGGAAGACTCAGAGTATCAGGTAAAGCTTTCCAGTTATTCCCTTTCTCTTCCCTGGACCAGCTCTCCTCCTTTTCCTCAACCTTGGAGAAGGTTCTCAGTCTGAGAGAACTCAGTTTCTACTCGGAACTCTGTCTGCTGTGTCCTCCCAGCTTTGCCCTTTCATTTCAGTCACATGCCCTTCTCCTGTTCCTCAGAACCTTTCTTGCTGCCTTTGCCCACACTCAGCACCTTCAGCAGTTATGGTCTCCTTTAGTGGTTTCTCTCTTCTAAGTTTCCATTCCTTCCCCAAAAGTAAAAAATACACTAAAGACTGAAAATGCCTTTTATCTTGAGTTGTTTTGGCACAAGTGTCCCAGAAGGAAGGGAGAGAGAAGATGTGTGGCAGTTACTCCTGGGCCAAACCTGGGAGCAGTGCTTTCCCCTGCTGTGGATAAGTTGCCAAAATAGACACTGGGAAATGAAAAAAAAAAAAAGTTTTTCCTTCCATGAAGTGTGGTTTCCCGCACCTGGAGCCTGAGCGAGGAAGAAAGTGTGGGGATGTGCGTCACCTGAGGTATCCATTTACACACATGCACACAACCATAGAACATGGGTCAGAAGTGTTAGGACTGACTTCAGGAGCTCAGCTATGAAATAAAGATTCCACTGTGTCTACCCTAAACTACCCACCCAATATAGAAAAAGGGAAATTTTTATTTTACAAAGATTTTAATAATGCAGGCTTCAGCTCAAAGAACTGCAATACTTTGAAGTTTATCTAGAAGATATAATTAAAACATAGACTATCTCAGTCACTGAATATTTTAGTTATCATGGTTTTTTCTGGTTTAAGCAATACTAAATAGTGATTCTGAAAAATGTTTAAAATATGTTACAATGTTACAGTGTCTTAATTTTCCTCCCAGAAAACCGTCTAATGGGTTAAATCAGATTTAAGTAAAGATTTTAATAAAGAAGCATTTAAATGAGAGTCCAGGGCAGGATCAGCATTGTGGTTTAATGGAAACACACAGAGTCTGCCAAGAAAAAAAGAGGAAGGGATTTGACCTTTGCCTTAGATTTCAGTCTAGGAATTTGCAGTACTTTAATGCTACATATTTTGTTCAACCAACAAAAAGCCACAATGTTTATGGAAGCTCAGGAAAGTCAACTTCTTCTCACTAGGTATTCTCAGTACAATAAAATATTAATGCTGTGCTAAAATTATAAATTTTCATACATACAAGAGCAAACTGTGCTGATTTCCTAGGTGCAAAAGATTTAGTAATTAAAATAAGTGAACTTATGGGTAAACACATGCCCCTAGATATTTTTTCACATATGTCATTTGCTAGCTCCCCAGTGTCAATTTGAGTGCCCCTGTACTGGGATATCTCTTTGGGGAGAAGAAAACTACAGCCTACACATAGTAACAAAATCCTGTGAATTCCTGACAGTTCTAACATTTTTGACATAAAGATTTTTAGTTAAGTATGTATGCCTTGATTTTATCCTACCCATTATCACCACCTTGGTCATTCACTCACTTTCAGTAGCTCAACGGTATACATTCACTGAAAATGCTGAATCACAATGCTATGAGGTATTCATGCAATCTCCTGCTTAGGATTACCCATAATGAAAAAAGCTCAATGATGATTGGCTAAATAATGACCAATATAGAATTTAGTCCACTATTTATATTGCCTATCTTTCACTCCATTCTTGAGCTGAGTTCCATAAACCTACATTGCCTCAGGCATGAGGAAACAAAAATACAGGTCAGAGTCTTTGCAACATTAGACCAGGGCTTACACCATAAAAAAAAAAAAGAAAGAAAGAAAAAGCTGAAGACAATGACAAACATGAAAACAGTTTCCCAGAAGGGTTGGACTAGCTTCTTTGAGTCATCACAATAAAAATGAGCACAAAAATAATGATATAGTTATGATTGTGATTAGGGCCAAAATGGGACTTTTTGGAGAAATGGAAAGGTGAGGGCCAGATTGTACAGAGCCTTATATACCGTGTTAAGGATTTTCTGTTTTATCCTAAGATAAATGGTAAATATTGTGAAATTTAAAGCAGGAATATACCATGATTAAATTTTCATTTTGAAAAGAATACCCTAGGAGTCTAAAAGTAGAAGGGATTAGAAGAGATGAGAAAAACATGATTATGGCAAGAGTGGGTGAGAGTAAAGGTCCAGCTGGGAGGCTACTGCTGTAGTTTAGGCAAAAGCCACAGGAGTAGCAGTGGACACATGGAGATGTGACCAGATCCAAGATTCATCCGCAAGGTGCAAGATGCTTATCAAGTAGATAATAGTCAACAGTAACATCAGCGTTTCTGTCATGAGCAACTGGAAGGATGGGGGATGGGAAGACTGAGAATATTAAATAAAGATTAGGTTTGAGGGATAAGTAGGTTTGAGGGATAAAATCCATGAGAGGTAACCAAGAGGAGATAGCAAGTAAATGTTGTACATACAGTTTTGTAGCTCGGAAGGGAGATCTGTGACAGAGAAAGCAATCTCTGAGTCATGGTGAATACATAGTATTTTTTATAAGCTGTGGAAGTGAATGAGATTTCATGGGAAAAGAATGTGGGGTAAGAAAGAAACAGGGTCCAAGACTGATCTTTGAAGAACTCTAATTGCTAAGTAGAGGATGAGGCTCTACCAAAGGTGAATGAAAAGGGTTGGCCAGATGGGGTAGAAAGAACACTAGATTGTGTGTTACACTAAGTTGTGTGTTACAGAAGCCAAGAAAAGAGAGAATTTCAAACAGATAAAGTGATCACGCAGGGAAGTCAAGTAAGAGGAGGATTTTGCAATGGGGCCACCACTGAGATCTTAGCCAGGACAGTTTGAGTGGCATGGTAGATTGGAGAGAACTGAGCTATGAAAGGGAAGTGAAGGCATTAGGAAAATGTGCATACAATAACCCTTTCCAGAAGCCTGATCATGGACAAAATTTTGAGGTTCTATTCTTTGTTATGTAGACTGCATTTCTCCATTTGTGAAATGAGGGTGTGAATATAATCATATTCAGAAAATAACTCAGAAATGCAAGGGAAAAGCCCTGTGATTGGCATCACTCAATTCAGTTGATTTCAAATAATATTTATTGAGCACATGATAGATCCTGGGACACAGAGATGAATAGGACAAGGTGCATTCTTGCCAAGAGCTTATGATTTAATGGAGGAGACAGAATAAAACCCATAAATTTTTTTAAATGCAGTAAGTTTGAAGATGAAAGTATGCGTGATGTGCCATGAGAGAAAAGAAGAGGGGCATATAGCCCAACCAGAAAATCTGAGAAACTTTCTGGAAGGGAAGACACGTGAACTAAGCTGTGGAGAAGCAAATAGGAATTAGCCGAGTGGTAAGTAAAGATACACCATGGAGGGAATGTATGAACATAAGCAAAGGCCCAGAGAGGTGGAACACAATTTAAATTCTGTGTACACCCTGTCCATGATTTGCTCAGAGCATCTGCAAACACGTCAGCTACTAGAACATAAAGAGGAGTGTGAGAGTTAAGTCTGGAGAGGTAGACAGGCCAAGCTCATGATGAACTTGTGTGCCATGTTAAGAAGATTTGACTTTAGTAACTATCTGGATTCAAATTTAAGATCAACCACCTATTAGTCCTGTGACTTTGGACTATTTCCTTAGACTCCCAGAGCTTCAATTTCCTCAATGAGAGTTTTTATTTTTAATTTCCTTAAATGAGAGCTTAAATAGTACCTACAACCTAATATGAAAATTTCATGAACTCTCAATTAGGGTTAAAAATTATCTGAGCAGGAAGCAGCCTTAGACTCATCCAATCTACTTATATATATACGGAAACTGAGTCCCAAGGAGATGAATAACTTATCCAACTTCATGCACTGAAGAAGCAGCAGAGCCTATGGCAAATCTAAGTTCTATTATATGACACTACTGAACATTCCTTTCTTCCAGGAGTTAAAAAGAAGTTTGAAGCAACCAAAAAATCAAAGGGGCGGCAGAGGACAGGATTTCAAATGCCAAAGTGTCAGTAGAGATGACATTTTCTGATGATGAGCAACAAACTGAAGGTTGAGAATTAAGACAGGGACAAGGCTGGGATGTGCTAGTCACTTTCTTTCTTCCTGGTGCAAATCACCATGAACTCACAGCTTGCTACGTATATCGCAAGAGGCATGGGTTTTGACAGAAGCCAGGCTAGGTTCATATCCCTGTTCTGCAATTTATTAGCTGTGTGACTTGAGTCAACTCTTTTCTGTATCTGTAAAATCTGAAAATGATGCCTCACTGATTCCTTGAATAAGTTAGTATATATGGACACGCTTAATATATTGCCTCACACAAAGGAGGCACCTGAGTATTTGTTTTCTTTATTCCTTCTGACAAAAATACAGGGCAGACCACCACAGGTACAAGATGAGCCCATTTAATGACATATACCCAGACAATTTATTCTCAAGGCCCCCCAGGGAATACGGAAGTGGATGATAGACTATCTTATAGACTATTCTCTATCTTCTAGGTTTCATACCAATCTACTAAGTCCTGGACAGCTGATGACAGATTAGTCAACAGCACAGAGACCAAAGATCAGAGTCTGAATTGACTTGGTGGAGCTTTTAGCTAACAAGAAAGGGACATGTGATGGGTTAGTAGGACAGGTGTGGTGTCTACGATAGAAATAAATGCAACTGAAGGTAAGAAAATGAAAATGGGTGAAGTAGAGAAAGAAGTTGTCAACAAACACGTCTTGGTCTCAAACATAAAAATGCTCTGTGTGGGCAGCCATAAAATGTTCTCTCTGTAATTATTAACAGCTATGGCTGAAAATTATTTTGAGTTCATTCCAATGTAAATAATAAGACAGGAAGGGTAAGCACTTTTCTTTAACTGCATGACATTTAAGGAAGAAAGCATAAAGATTTGCTTAAAGTAGCCATGGAACTAGTTCCATCAGATTCACATGACTGGGTACACTCCAGCCCCCTGTTGAAGACAGCAGAGAACGAACCCTAGGCCGGGGATACATGAGGATTTGAACCATGTTTCATTGCCGCTTCTTTTCTTCCCTGAAACTAGCTGACTTCTCTGTTTGGGGCATTTGGTAACATACACACTTCCTGTTGAAACAGCCAGGCAAAAACAAAGGCAGACTAACCTCTCCCCATGCTCTTAATCTTGAGCCTCACAAGTATTTTATTTGCCAAAGTCATACCACATATCAACTCTCTTCACATTTCCCAGTCTACAGTTTTCTAAACCTTTCTATCACAGGCTAGGGGAGGACAAAAATGAATCTCTCTATAACTCCCTCTCCCTTTTTCTGCTTAAGAAATTCTGATAAGAAAAAATTAGGAAATATAGATTAGTCTCATTCACTTTTCAGCTATTCACTGAGTACCTCCAATGGGTCAGGTGCTCTGCTAGGTACAGGAGACACAAAGATAATAAGACATGGATCTTGCCCTCGGGTACTCAGCCTAGTACAGAGACAGACAGGAAAACTAGTCATTGTACTGCAGTGTAACAAATGTAATGAGAGAGGTAAGCAAGGGATTAAAGGGGCTCATCAAGAAAACATTCAAGGCAGATCAAGAAAACATTCATGAAAGAGTATTTTGAGTTGAGTCAAGATGAAAGAACAGGACTTTGCCAGAGAAAAGGGCATAATGGCAGATGTAACAACACGATAAACACAGGGAGGTATGAAAGGACCTGCCAAATTTGAGTATCTGCTAAAAGTTTGTTATTGATGGAATAAGGGTACAATAGAATGGAGTAGGATTGGGGAAATGAGGCCAGAAAAGGGGGCAGAGGCTAAATTATGAAGGGTTTTATATGCCATGATAGAAACATTTTAACTCTATCCAGAAGGTCATAGATACCCATTGAAAGGTATTAATCCAGGGAGTGAATAACTAGATTTAACCTCTAGAAAGGTCATCCTCAGCAGGGTGGAGTTGGAGACAGGATTGGATGGGGTGGAGAGTCAAGATAGGATTTCCAGTGAGAAAGTCACTGTGTTGGTTCATGTGAGTTATGATGGGAACCAGAACTAGAGGACTGGCAATGGGAATGGAGGAGAGGAGGCATATTTGAGAAGTATTTAAGATTAGCCAACTAATTAAATGTGTAGATGAGGGCAAGGGAGAAGTAATGGTAGATGAACACCAGACTGGGGGCTTTGGCTTCTGGGTAGGTGGTGGTAAAATTAGCTGAAGTAGAAACATGAAAGGACATTAAGGGGAAGATTTGTGTGAATTTATTTTTTAAATTTTTATTTATTTATATTTTTATTGTGTCAAGAACACTTAGAATGAGATCCGTCTCTTAACAATTTTTTTCAATGTAAAATACAGTATCGTTGACACTATATGTACGATGCTGTACAGCAGATCTCTGAAACTTAAATCATCTTGCTTAACTGAAACTTTATGCTTGTGGAATAGTAATTCCCCATCTTCTCCTCTCTCTAGCCCCTGGCAACCACCATTTCACTCTTTCAGTCTATGAATTTTACTATTTTAGATCTTTCATGAGTGGAATCATGCAGTTTGTGAAATTAGAATCTCAAAGAGATATTAGCACTCCCATGTTCACTGCAGCACTATTCATGATAGCCAAGATGTGGAAACACCCTAAATGTCTATCCACAGATGAATAGATTTTTTAAAATGTGGCATATACATACAATGGAATTTTATCCAGCCTTTAAAAAGAAAGAAATTCTGCTATATGTGGCAGTGTGGATGAATATTGCGGACATTATGCTAAGGGAAATAAGCTACTGTGAACTTCTCACAGGATACTAAGTTGATGCTGTCCAATAAGTACTTAGATATACATCAGCTGAAACTTCAGCTGAAGTAGAGAAATTTCTGAAGAAAATCAAGACAAATCATAAAGTTAAGGAGGCAACCAAAAAATTGTACATGACATTCTCTGCCTCTAGAAGTCAGATTTGCTTAGGAAATCAAGTAGTAACTAAAGTACTTTAAGAAACATGTTTTCATTTTATTATCAAAACAGGAACAGAGGAAGACTGGAAACAAAATTGAGGAAAACACTGTATGTTATACATGAAAGTTAAGAGTGTAAATCCTGAGTTCTCATCACAAGGAGAAATATTTTTTTCTTTTCCTTTTCTTTTGTAGTTATTTGAGATGATGAGTATTCACTAAGCTGACTGTGATAATCATTTCATGATGTATATAAGCCAAATCATTATGCTGTACACCTTAAAAATACAGTACTGTATGCCAGTTACATCTGACATACAATACATCTTCCAAAACAATTTGAGGAAGATAGGCTGATTAACCTGGAGGATGAGAAAGATTTCCTAAGACGAAAGACTGAGATCCTAGTGGACACCTTGACAGATTTAAATGAAGGCTAATAGGCCAGGAGAGACTAATATGAGAAAGGGTGCTCCATGTCTAACTGCCCTTTCAGAGGGTTTTAGAAAGGGGGAAGATGGGTCAACTGCTATCAGATCAGAAATTGTGCCCTCCTGTAACAGCTCTGAGAGGGCAGAAAACGATTGAGAAGCATCTCCTTAAAGTCACAGAGACTGCAAATCAATTGGGGAACTTTAAATATTTAGAGAAGTGTACACAGTGGTTACAGAATATCTGGACGGGTATGATGGGGGAAGATAAGGAAGATCAGCGTAAGATGCTCAGGGCATTACTGGGTAACGAAGCAGAAACAATGAATAAGCAGAAACTCTGGGCATGTATGAAGTAGAAAAAAAGTTAGGGTTAGAGGTAACATAGTTGATCGGTAGTGACAAGAGCAGTATAAGCAGTCAACACGGAGCTGAGTCACCATTATCATGGGCTCAATATTTCACACTGAGGAAGCCACAAAATAACCCAGTCCCCAAGAGTGTTTCACCTCCATGTGGGCCACTTACAGGGCTATTCCTCTTTCCATGAAATTTCTATTACATTATTTCTACAAATATATTTATAATTAAACTCCCTCAGTACCTGGGGGTAGTCTGAGATCATACTGTTCTCTCTTTTTCTGGCAGCCAAAACTGCATAAGATACCGCTCCAACGTTTTTAAGCAGTTAACTACACACTTCTTTTAGTATGACAGCCAGAAATGAGTGAAATAGGTCATAATGTCCAACAAGAAGTCAAGAGAAATGATCACCCTCTCCACTCTGAACATCATCCCCTTTTGCTGGCAGCCTCATTGCACTGCTCGTAATGACTTTTCTGTCCATTAAAAGCCTCAATTCTTTTATTATTTATTTATTTATTTATGAAACATACACTTATGGAACTTCTATCATCTACCAAGCACCCTATACAAAAGGAACTGGAGGATGTAAAAGAGAGTAGAAGCAAACACAGTCCCCTGCCTTCATGTAGTTTAGCATCCAATGGGGGAGACAGGCACTGAGCCAATAATCACACTCATGAAAGTATCATCTATCACACATGAGGGAGGAGGTGGCCCAGGACCACTCATGCTCCCCGTAAGACTGCCTTCCCTTGTCTTCAATCCCTCCAGTGGCACGAAAGAAGAGGGTGCTGCACAGCTCCCTCCCAAGAGAGGCTTATAATCCCTCTACCACTATCTACACTTTATCCCAGTTTCCTGCAGTTAGCACAAAAGGTCCAGGTCTCTCAGGAGTTCCCACAAACCCAAACCCCCTAACTCCTTAAGGCTCTGACTTCAGCCCCACCCTAACTCCTACTCCTCAAGCTCTTCTGCTCTCCCCTGAAGAATGCCCAGTCCAATATCAATTCAAATCCCCCGAATAAATACATAAATAAAAATAAAATCCCCAATGTCCTCAAAATTTCCATGAATGTTCCTATCACCTTTGTGTTCCACCCCAAATCTCCCGCTCCCCTGAGGAATCTGCTTTCCCTGCAGTTGTCTCTGGTGGTGGCTCTTCTATCTCCCTGGGCCTGGAGGGGCGAAATGTGTCTTCCTTGCTCCTCTTCTAAATCTTTTTCTTTCTCTCATTCCTAACCCCTCCCTCCTCCCCCCCTCTCCCAGGCTCCCGCTTTGAAATTCGTGTCATCAGATTATACAACCTATTACCTTCCTTACAGGACCCTTTGGCTCACCTGCCCCTCTTTCTTCTCACCTTTAAGCTTCTTCCAACACCTTTACCCCACCCCACTCTCTTCCCTGGACCTAGTCCAATCAAAGTTTTGACCCCTATCGCTCCATGGCAACTGCCCTTTTCAAGATCACCCATAACTGCAGCAGTGCTCAATCCAGTGGTCAGTCACAGTCCTCATCTGGTTTCGCTTGTCCTCAATATTTGGCACAGGCTGACCACTACTTTCTTGCAACATTTCTATCACTTGACTTCCAGAACTTTATACATCCCTGGTTTTCCTTCTAATTCACTGGACCTTCCTTCTTACTGTCTCCTGCTCATCCTTTCTCAACTTCCTCACTCTAAATGCTCGGGTCACCTTGGACATTTCTTCTCTAGTTCACTTGCTCTCTGGATGATATCATCTAATATTTTTACTTTAAGTGATGTTTACATGCCAAAGACTCACACATTTATATCTATAGTCCAGACCTAGGGTAACCAACTCATCCCAGTTTTCCCAGGACTTTCTTGGTTTTAGCATCAAATGTCCCATGTCCCAGGACCTCCTCAGTCCCAGGCAAACCAGGATGGCTGGTCACCCCACCCAGACTTCTCCCCCAAACTGTAGATTCGTAAATCCAGCTACCTACTCTCTAACTCCACTTGGATATGTACTAGGCATCTTAAAGTTGACGTGTCCAGACTGACCCTTAACCTTTCCTCTCAAATCTGCTTCTCTCATAGACTTGCCCATCTCAGTAAACGGTGACTCCATTCCTCAGGTTACTTATGCCATTAACCTTAATGTAATCCTTGATTTTTTTCTTTCTTCTGTAACTCATCTTCAATCTGTCAACATATTCTGTTGGCGTTCCTTCAAATGTATCCAGAATCTGACCACTTTCCTCAATTCTACTGTTATTACCTTGACCAAACCACCATCATATCTTGTCTGGATGAGCACAGACAAGTTTAAAACTGACATCTCTGCTCTACTCCCCAACCCCCATCCACACAGAGTGTTTATTGCCCAAACAGTAGCCAGTGCAATCCTTTGGAAACGTATGTCAGATCACGTCCTTTGCTTAAATTGCGTAATTACTCTCCACCCACTCAGGCTGAAAGCCAAAGTTCTTACATTGACCTTCCAGGTCCTACTTCACCTGACCCCTCTCTGTCTTCATCTCCTGCTATTTGCATGTCCATTTACTTTCTTCCAAACATGCCGGCCTTATGGTTGCTCTTTAAACACGGTGAACACGCTTCTATCTCAGGGCTTTTGCCCTTACTCTTCCCTCTGCCCGGCGTAGTCTGGGGTATATGCAAGCTTCACCCTCTAGTTCAAATGTTGCCTCATTAGTTCCTCCCTGACTATTTAAAATAGCGTGCACTTGTGCACACAAATGCGCTTCCTATCTTCTCTCTCTGATGTACTTTTCTCCATAACGCTTAACACCAATGGACATCCTTTATATTTCACTTGTTGATATCTCCTCCATCACTAGATGACGATCCTTAGGAAGGAACTGTTTTATTCACCACTATATCCTCAGCACTTAGAACAGAGCCTGGCACACAATAAATATTCAACAAATATGTGTTATGTAAACAAATGAATGAATTATAAATTGAGATAAGAGCTCCAGAGGGCAGGACTGTACAGACTATGTAATGTGTAACAAAGGAATCTCAGCCTAGAGAGTTAGGGAGGGCTTCCCTATGGAAACACACCTTGAATGGAGACCTGAAGGATGAGTAGGTATTAACCAGATGAGGATGATAAAACAACATTTCAGACAGAAGGAACAACCTATGCAAAGGCTTTGTAGCAGGAGACTTCAAAGTGTGTTCAAAGAACTGAAAGAAAACCCATATGCCTGGGGTACAGAGAACAAGGAGGATATTTCTAAGACTAAGCTGGGCAGGTATACAGGGGCATGGTTTTTATCTTAATGTCTTAATAAAAAGACATTAGAGGAACTTAATCTGGGGGTAGATGTATATATGACCCAATCATATTTGTGTTATGAAAATATTTACTCAGGCTGTTGTGTTAAATGGGGTGAAGGGGGCCAGAGTAGAAACACTGAGACCAGATGGACCATAGCAATAGTATGGGTGAGAAATGATGGCCCTATAGACTAATAAGGTAGTAGTGGAGATGAATGAGTGACAAATTCTGAGATTCTAGGAGTTAAATTGAACAAAGTCTTGAGAGGAGTTAGAGATAGGGAGGAGGGAGAAAGAGGTATCAATGATGATGCCTAAATTGACTAACAGAAGAGAGAGTAGTAATATTTGCTGATTGGGGGGTACTGGAAGAGGACCTGGCTTGAAAGGGATGGTTTAAGAGTTCCATCTTGGACATGCTAAGTGTGAGGAGCCTTTCAGACATCCAACTCCAAGAGAAATTTGTTGAGCTATTGGACATACAGCACCGGAGCTATGTAGAGATCTGGGCTGGAGAACAGTGTTTGGGGACTATCATTGTAAAGATGGTAATGAAGCCTTGAAATTGATGAGACAGCTGATTTTTTGCATGAGTTCCTACTAAGCCACATCTTTCCACCTCTGTACTCACACAGATAACTTTTCAGATAAAAGCACAATTATAATTTTACTCTTAATTTCGTTGTGTTAGATTCAGATTATTGCTGTCACCTGTTATAATTTTTTTAAGATTCTCATTCTTGGTTTCCCTCTCCTCTTTCAGCCTTGTATATCCTGCACTACTAACGATAGTCAGTAGCAGCAGCAGCATGGCATGAATGCTTCTAATCCATTAATAACCACATGGAACCAAACAAAATGTAAATGTTGTTTTTGGTACCCCACTTGGGACCTCCCTCCAGAGAGGCACTAACAGAGGCAAATCCATGTCAGATCAGTCACAGCAACAGTTCAAAATTCATCCAACTATTCAACAGCCCATGATGTCTCCCAAGGATAGCATGAGAGAACTTGTAAAATTATTTATGCGTCAGGCAACTTCAGAAACATTACAAGCATACTCTTAAACCTGGTGCTTAAATCCCAGTTCCTTTGTTTGTGACAAGTTTGAGCAAGTTGCTGAAACTCTCTGGGTTATAGTTTCCATTTATAATATACTGATCACAATATCTGTCCCACAGATCTACAGAGAAGATTAAGTGAGATGATGCATGCAAAACACCTGGCACCTAATATATGTACACAAACAGGAGCTTGTTTACTTTTGTGTTATTATTACTACTATCATTTCCCCCAAATCTATGTGCATCTAATTTACTACCAAGTTATATCTTTTTTTTTTTTGATAACTTAGTGGGCTCAAGGGAGGATCATAGCCTTATTCCAGCAGATAATAGCAACATAAGAAATCATATTCGTGCAAAGTTGGTCATAAGATGGGTGAAAAGAGTTGTCCAGGAATAAACTACCACTGAGGAATATTTTCAGATACAGCATAGGGGGTGGAAGGACATTACAGGTTGAGAGTGAAAATCAAACTTAACAAAGTTTCTTTTTGTTCAAATGTTGGAAAGCATAGACACGTACCTTTATTATCAATTTAATGCTGAAATATTTACCACTAGCTAAATGTCTTAGGTACCTAGAAAAATAGGGTACTTACAGAAATTTACATTGTAGAAAATATTGAATTTTAGTGGAAAATAAAACTTATAATGGAATTTTACTGAAATCTGGTCTTTTTCTAAGAAAGTATGCACAGGGAAAGCCAAGAGGAAGAGCACAGCTTTTGGAGTCAGACCTAGGCTGGAAATCTAGCTCCCTACTTACACACCGGGTTGCCATTAGCAAGCTTTGCCATGTGTCTAATCTTCAATTTCCTCATCTACCAAATGTGAAAACTAATGTCAGTGTCATAAGGTTTTTGAGTGCATGAAATGACTTACCATATGCAAGGTGCTTTATACAAAATAAGCATTTAATAAATGTTAGTTCCACCTTCCTAAACACTGCTAGCTACGCAAAGGTAAACAATAGGGAAATAAAAGCCCTATTTTGTTCAAATGAACTGCACTGCACCCAAGCTATTCTAATAATACACTCTACAAGCTTCTTACTATCTTTCATTTCCAGCACTTATCTTCACAAACCTATCTTGGGGATCCCACCATTCATTACAGCCAAGAGAAGACAATGAAACAGTATATATTTTTAAACACTTGCTAAAAGCTCCAGAAAGGAAAATCTATTTCTAACGATTTTGTGTTTAATCCCATGACACTTGGTAGATGAAAAATGAATCTCATTCTTTGATTGTAACTGTTCTTAGAAGTCACTGAATTTAAATATATATATATATATATATATATATTAATCAATATAATACATGCATGTGGTGACAAAGCAAAAAGGACTCATGATGAAAGCAAAAATAACATTCTCATCCTTCTCTTCTCACCTTCAGTACACACCCTAGAGACAACTCTTTCGGTTGTTTCTGTTTCTAGTTTTGGTGGTTGCCTCCCTAATTCTAGATATCATG
This sequence comes from Delphinapterus leucas, assembly GCF_059928025.1. Lineage (NCBI taxonomy): Eukaryota > Metazoa > Chordata > Mammalia > Artiodactyla > Monodontidae > Delphinapterus > Delphinapterus leucas. The sequence continues at coordinate 44,936,283 of NC_143136.1, read as the reverse complement.
ATTTTATCTCTGTTTTGACTCATCCACTTTAGACATAGTATTTAGTGAATCCCGAATATGAGAGCTTAAAATTCAGGTCACCTACTCATCTCTATTCCTCTCAATGTATGTTATCATTATTTATAGTTTTTCTGTTAGTTATCTTTACATATTTAATAATATATTTAAACTCTATTTTTTATTCCAGCAGCTTTGGCAGTATCTGTGGCAGTTACATGTCCTAATAGCATAACGTAATGTAAGCTCCAGGAAGGTAAGGAGTTCTGTCTGATGTTTTTCTTTCTGTTTCCCAAGTGCCTAGAACAACACCTACACCCAGTAGGTTCTCAGTAAATATTTGTCAAGTGAATGAATAAATGACTATGCTAATGGTATCAGTGTATTAACATCCTTACCTTTCCTTCTACATGTCCTTTCTCCCATCAGCTCACTTACTTTTTTACATTGTAAAATTATTAATATTTATATATTGTCCTGTAAACATAGCAAAGCCTTCTACATTTTGTCCATAAGTGACTTAGGGCTACTTGTCTTTGCTTTCCCCAAACGTTCATTTGCTTGGGAACTTCCCTGGTGGTGCAGTGGTTAAGAATCCACCTGCCAATGCAAGGGACACTGGTTCGAGCCCGGGTCCGGGAAGATCCCACATGCCGCAAAGCAACTAAGCCCGTGCCCCACAACTACTGAGCCTGTGCTCTAGAGCCCGCGAGCCACAACTACTGAGCCCACGTGCCACAACTACTGAAGCCCACGTGCCTAGAGCCCATGCTCTGCAACAAGAGAAGCCACCGCAATGAGAAGCCCACACACTGCAACGAAAAGTAGCCCCCGCTTGTCACAACTAGAGAAAGCCCGCGCACAGCAACAAAGACCCAACGCAGCCAAAAATAAATTTTAAAAAAAAATCATTTGCTTGTTGAATTGGTTCATCTGCACCTTGATTTTCTTTATTGCTAGTGGCTTATTTCTTTTTGTGCTTTTCTACTTTTATTTCGGTAGATGTTAATATGAAAATGTGTACCTCATTTGTCATCTTAAACCAGAAATGTTACAAGTAATTTCTTAATGTTTTATTTCATTTGTGTGTATGTGAAAGAGATTATAGAATACACATGATTTGTTGTGGGCAACTTCTTTCTGCCTTTCCTGCTCTAAGTGCGACTGCCCACTTGAACAATAACATAGTCAATATGTGATTGTTGAGTCTCTTAACTTTTCTTTCTTATTTTAAATTGAACTCTGAAATTTATGTTAATTCCATAATTCATCTTTTTAAGCCACGTTAAAATCTTTTTTTTTTTACCAAAATGCATTTAAAAATAAGAAAACGCATCTAAAAAAGAATATCCCTTTCCTCCCACGCACACTATGGATGAGGACAAATCCTACCTCAGAGAGGAATAGACAAGGGGAGAAGGGAGGAGGGGTGAATGAGCCACTGTGTCCTAACTTCCTGCTTATGTGGCCATAGAGCCAACGTACTGACTCAGCCAATATTTTCCAAAAGGGGATGAGGCTGGAGAATTCCAGAAAAAGAGGTCCAAAGATCACCTACACTTATCACACTTCCACCTGAAGAAAAGCAGTTCTCTTACCAAATTCATTATTTCATCTAACAAACATTAGTTTGGAAGAAAGGAGTCTCATATTTATTGATCATACCATGTTCTAACTCTTCTACCTGTATTACATTTTTTTCATGGTTACAAGAAACCATGAAAAGGAAATAGGTATTACAGCAGACTCTTGTCATTTGAAGATTTAACATTGGAGGTTTTGGCTATTTGCCAGTAACTCCAAAAGTTTAGGACTTGACATTTTTCTAAAGGATTCACTTGAAGCTGATGCCCCCTTGGAGGCTGAGGTTGCAGAGCAAATGATAAACCAGTGAGTGAGATGGGATTATTGGCGAGCATCTCTCAGTTTGAGTTTGCTTTTCTCACATCTCTTTCCTATCTGTGTAGCTCTCCAGAAGCCCTCCAGTAGTCTTCTTGCATTTAAGGCTTGCACGTCTCAAGATTATCCCTTGAGTATTTCAAGGGTCTATTATATCAAGACATAAATTAACGTGACAATGTTTACCCAGGAAAAAATGGCAAACTGGGACTCGAGACCATTTTTCTAGACTCTAAAATTCATGGTCTTCCTTAGCTCACCCACTGAGCTTCCTCTAATGCTGGGGACAGAACTGCAGCAATAACTTTTGTCCCCACCAAGTCTGAGGCCCCATAAGGAAGGCTGCACCTCTCCCAGCAGCAAACTGGGCTTCAGGCAGTTTATGGGTCCTGTGAAGTTCAACCTGTCAACAAGGAGGCTTATCTTTTCTTTGTTTGCAGGAAGATACAAAGCTAACTCCCTCCTGAGGACCAAGAGAATAAGATGAGCAAACACAAGTCATTCAGTTGAATCAGTCAAATGACCAATTTAATAACAGGGAAAGATGTGTGGCCTGAAGAGAATATGTATTAATCGTGAAAAATTGACAAAGAAGCCAAAATCGAGCTCAAAAACAATGGTCTTAAGTTCTGCCAAATTCAGAGGGAGCCCATGACTTAGGCAGCCCATGGTTCACCAGCTGCATGACCAGCTGGCAGAGTTTTCTACAATACCAATGTTCTCATCCATAATAAAGTGAAACTTAAAGTCTTCCAGTTATTTTTAGCAATCACTAAACCAGTGTCTTTGGGCATGGGAAATATTTTGTCAATGACCAAATTTGCTTCTCTCTCCAAAATATCTCATCAACATGTTTCCTTCAAACCAATTAGCTCTGTTTTAGTAAGAAGAAGTTTGCCCAGAATCTCTTTAAGGAGATTAATGAGATCAATTCTTCCATAAAACTACCAGCGTATAATAGGGCCCTAAGTGCCCATCCTCTGACTGAGACTCCAACAGATACTTGTGAGTTTTTCCTACTTTGTGTGGCATACTCTACTTGATATGAATGTTTTGGTTTGTTTTGCTTTGGGGGATTTTTTTCCTCCAAGAGAAAAGTTCAAAAATAATTTCTTAAAACCAGATAGCATCTGGGCCTCAGGCAGCTTAGTTAGCTGAGATGCCCCTAAATAAGTATTATAATCATTTAGAAAGTACCTAGGCCAGATAATCAGTGAGATTATTAGTGTTTCCTCCTAAAGAACACAGTACAAAGAAAAAAAAAATCTAATTCAATTTGCACAAATAACAACCCAGTACATTCATGAGACACTTCAGAATTACAGAGTAACTTCACATCCATTATTTCATTTAGTCCTTACGAGGTTCTTGTGAGATAGATATTATTCTCTTATTTAACAAGTCAAGTAACTTTCCTGAGGTGACACAGATGCTATATGACCAAACCCAACTCCATTTATTATATATATTATTCCTTTACTGAGGACAAACCTGGTGCCCATACTAAGTGAGGTGCTGGGGTTACAACAATGAGTGAGACAGTGTCTTTCTTCACACTGTGTTTGCAGTGTGTGTACACATATTCTCAGTAAAATGTCTAACACTTGCTGGAATGAGCTAGAAAGCAGTTTTTTTGCCAGCAGACAAGAAAACTCCAGCCAGGCATGGTTCCAATTCAGCCCACCTGCCCTGCTTGGGCTTTGACCTTGATAGATCATAAATCATGTGAAAAGATGCTCAGGGCTCCCCTGGTGGCGCAGTGGTTGAGAGTCCGCCTGCCAATGCAGGGGACGCAGGTTCGTACCCCGATCTGGGAAGATCCCACATGCCGCAGAGCGGCTGGGCCCATGAGCCATGGCCGCTGAGCCTGTGCGTCCGGAGCCTGTGCTCCGCAACGGGAGAGGCCACAACAGTGAGAGCCCCGTGTACCGCAAAAAAAAAAAAGATGCTCAGTCACGGTGCCAATTCTATCTCTGTTCAGATCCATACAAGTTACCAAGAAAGCTTTTCAGCAACCTGATTTATCAGATTGTTGTTAGGAGAGCAGTTAGTGTCACATCCATTGTGCCAGGTTGCATCAGTGTCCAAGCTCCGCCCTAGGAAAAAGTAAGGGCAACTCCTGAAGTTGCAGTCACTAAGAGGAAACCATGACCTGAAAGAGGTCACATACAACCACTTACGCCAGTTAGATGTGAATAAACCTTTTTTCTGCCAATATCTAAAATGGGATATAGTAACATGAACTAGTATTCACTCTGATGTCCCCTAAATTCCACTGAAATATTGTCAGAAAATCATTATGTAAAACTTTCAAACCATTGGCCAAAGGCACAGATAGCAGTCTGATTAGTGGAGAGTTATGCCAGCAGGACATGTAAAACCTTACAAATGACTGTGACCTGTGTCAGCTTCACCCCTTCACCTCTTCCACCTGCCTGCTTCTCTGCACTGAGACACCCTCCTCTGGTATATTCAGGAACAGGCTCTGTCCCCCTATATCTTTCCTGAATTATATACCCAGGAGTTGCTCCTCCCTACTCTTTCAAGCTCTGGCATCTGGCATGACTCATTTTGCAGCTGGGAATCCTCTAGAACTTGCAGTCAGAGTCTCCTTTGAGGGAGGCTGCCACTCCTTCCCATGGGACCAGCAGACAAGACAGGCCTATCTTGTTTCTGCTCAGCCCACGTGTGTGTCACGGCCCCAGCCCCACAAAGCTGTATGATGTCTTATCCAAACTGCCTACATAGCTAAAAGCACTGGGCCAAGAGAGGAGTAACCTAGTTCAAGAGAAACAGTCCAGGAGAAAACCACCCAGCAATTTTAAGCCCTGATAGCAATTCCTAGATGGACGCTCCCCAGATCCTCACCCTGTTGCCCAATCTGCCCCTATCTGGTGTAATCTCTGCACTTTACATAACCTCTACCATGCAAATCGCCACCTTTGGCAAACCCCACTCTTAACCACAGTGGTTACCCTTCCCTCACTGTTCATTACCCCCAAATCATTCCATCCAAAATAAATCCCTGAGGTGTTCCAGCTCGACAGTCCAGAGTGGCATGTGGAAGTCTCCATCATGCAAAGGAATCCAGGGTAGATGTGGACATGTCACATCCAGGTCCACCCTGAGAATTTCCCATTAATGAGAGCTACAGACACTCCCCTTCCTTCAGATGTCCAGGAAATAGCTGTTAGCTCAGATACACACATCTCTAAAGGACAAACTTTCACTCTCAGAGATGGTATAGCCAGAGTTTAACCAGAAATCACAGAATAGTGGCCACAGACATGTTCTATTTAAGCCCTTACAATAAAAAAATTAATCAGTTTCTGGAGTGGACAGAACAACCCCCTCCCCCAAGCTGTGCATGTCCTAATCCCCAGAACCTGCAAATATGTTACTTTCCAAAGCAAAAGGGACTTTGCAGATGTGATTAAGTTAAGGATCTTGAGATAGGGAGGTTATCCTGGATTACTCAGATGGACCCAATACGATCACAGTGGTCTGTACCAGGGAAAGAAGGAGGCAGAAGTGTCGGAGTCAGAAAAGGAGATGTGATGAAAGGAAGCAGAGGATCAGTCCGAGAGATGTTAGAAGATGCTATGCTGCTGGCTTTGAAGGTGGAAGAAGAGGCCACAAGCAAAGGAAAGCAGGCAGCCTCTAGGAACTAGAAAAGGTGAGGAAATGGATTTTCATCTAGAACTTCTGGAGGGAGCACAGCCTGCCAACACCCTGATTTCAACCCACAGAAACCAATCTCACACTTCCAATCTCCAGGACTGGGAGGTCGTAAGCTCATATTGTTTACACCACTTAGTTTGTGGTCATTTGTTTCAGCAGCAATAGGAAGCTAATATAGTTTCCAACATTTAAAAATCAGAAGTTTTGACATTAAAAAAAATACTTCTTGCCTTTCTTAGAAAATGAAGAAATCTGTCTATGCTTGGCCTACTTTCCACGGCAGAAATCAGCTGAGGAGCAGCTGCCTCTTTTAGAAAGAGAATGGGGTGTATAGTCCTCCATCATCCCTCCCTTCCCTGCGTTCCCAGATGCCGAGGCTAAGAGCCAGGTGTGGATTATCATCATCAGGTTGCTTTCGAGAATGATGGCTGGTCTGCTTCAATCAATGCTCAGGCATCACGGTGCTCACACCGTTCTTCCTCTACCTTTTTACTGACTTGAACAATCGCTTAAACGGACAGCCATTCCAAGTTTAAAACCCCGCCGATGGAAGGCTACTGCTTTTATCTTCACCTCTGAAAAACACTGTACAGAGAATTGGAACACACCAGGGAGAGGAGATAAGTGTATCCACAGGCAAGCCAGAGAGTGGAGCAGAATCATCATGGTGACACCAGTGAGGCCCCCTATCTTCTTGGGTTCAGACAGACTTATCTTGACAGTTTTATTCATGGGCGATTCATAGTAATTGCACACACACACATAAAGATTCTGAAGATTATGATCACTTGAAAGCCCTGGCTTTGTTTAGTTTGAGAGAAAAGGAGTCTAAATTAGATTTTAGAATTTTTGGCCAGTGACGGCTACCATGTTTTATAAAATCATATTTTAAATCCAGTGGATGTCAGCCAGAACCTAGCTTGTTTTCTCCGGGAAGAAAAGCTTTGGCCACAAACAACTCCTAAAGGTCTTGTAAATAGAAAGGCATAATTCTGAATGTACCTAAAAGGGTACCCAAAGTATCTCTGCCTTGGAAGCACCCACTCAACAATTTGACTCCCCAAAAATGTTTCCACTGTATAGGGAGAATATTTTGCCAAGCCTGGTGCAACCATGATGAGCTGTAAATGTCTAAAGTTATTTTTTAAAAGGCTCCTTTATAAAATAGTAGTGGAATTTTTTTGCAATAACACTGAATATCAAAAGTCAGCACAAACAGTACATTTCCAGAAATCAAGATCACTTCTTCCGTTAAAAACCCCTATTCAGAGCCTTCCCTGTGAACGGGTAACTTCATCTGGCTTTGTTTTTATAACATTTTATGACACCTCTGACGGTTCAACTATGGAAAGACCAATGATTGTGAACTGGCCAGTTCTATTATTAGGTTGGTTGAAAAGAGTCTGCAGTCCCGAATAGTGGGAAGAGTGGAAGAGATTTATTCTCCAAAACTGGCTGTTCCCTCTCGATGTAAACTCTGGTCAAAGAACTGCTGTCTCTGGGAAATGAAGCCGATTTGGAATATGAAGCCGATTTGGAAAATGAAGCAGTTTTAAATTGCTTATGTGAATACATTTTTTCTTCCAGAGTGAACTAAGTGGTACATGAGATTTCAAAGTACAAGCCCTGAGGAAACACACTGTTGACCTATTTGCTTATGGACCTGGAAGACCTGTAACAAAGTACCACAAACTAGGTGGCTTAAGCAACAGAAATTTATCGTCTCGCAGTTCTATATCCTGGAAGTCTGAGATCAAGGCGTTGGCAGGGTTGGTTCCTTCTGAGGGCTGTGAAAGAGAATCCATCCCGTGTTTCTTTCCTAACTTCTGGTGGTTTGCTGGTAATTTCCGTCATTCCTTGGGTTTGGCTGCGTCACCCAGATCTCTGCCTTTATCTTTACGGGTATTCTTCCTGTGTGTATTTTTGTCCAAATCTCCCCGTTTATAAGGACCCCAGGCATATCGGATCAGGAGCCCATCCTACTCTAGTATGAGCTCATCCTAACTGATTACATCTGCAGTGACCCTATTTCCAAATAAAGTCACATTCTGAACTACTGCAGGTTAGGATTTTAACATGAATTTTGAGAGAGCACAATTCAACCTGTAACAGGACCAAATCCATATTTCATGTCAACTGGACCAATCGTTTAGAAAATCATACTAACAGAAAAAGAAGTTTTAAACTAAGGATTTTCTCTCACTTTTCTCTTATATGCCATCCTCTCTGTTCTTGGCATTTGGAGGAAGGATGTCTATTTATGAATAATAGGCCTTTATCAGGGTAAAAGCTATAGAAAATTTTGTTCAATATTTAGATGTTGTAATTAGATTTTATCAGAGACTCATTTCCAAGAACTGGAAATGGGTAAATTAGTATTATTAGGCTTTATTTTAAGAGCTAAAGTAAAAGAATGAGAACATTTTGGATAAGATAGTTAATGTTGTTTCTTAAAATGGAGATAACTTGGGCTTCCCTGGTGGTGCAGTGGTTGAGAGTCTGCCTGCAGATGCAGGGGACGCGGGTTCGTGCCCAGGTCTGGGAAGATCCCACATGCTGCGGAGCGGCTGGGCCCGTGAGCCATGGCCGCTGAGCCTGTGCATTCGGAGCCTGTGCTCCACAACGGGAGAGGCCACAACAGTGAGAGGCCCACGTACCGTAAAAAAAAAAAAAAAAAAAATGGAGATAACTTGGCTTGGGGGTGGATTTTTGGTACAAAAACCTAAGAGACTTTCGTCCCACGGTGTAACCTTTGCCATTGTTGACCTTCCTCCTTGAACTTCCTTGGCTCCCCTGCCTAGCTCTCCAGTTTTGATTCTCTTCCTGCCTTATTCTCACTCTTTGCCATCTTCAGTGTATCACGCTCGTCTTTCCAGCCACTAAGTGTAGAATTTTCTCCACATTATACTTCAATCCTGTCCCCTTTCCTGGCTCTATCTTGTGACTGCATTTACTCTTTGGCTCCAGTGATCAATTTTAGGTGCCTGATTCCGAAGCTGGTATTTCTAACCTTGACTTCTCTACCTCGCTACAGACTCACACGTCCAGTTGTTTACACCTGAAACTCAATACCACTACAACTGAAAGCATCATATCATCCTCTGCCCTGAGCCATCTCCTCTCCGTCACACTGTTCCTGTTAATTTCTTATTCTTCTACTCAGCCAGTCTCGGAACCTTATGATCATCATACATGTCTGTTCCAATTCTCCTATATCCACTCTTTCTAGAAATCCTGTTGTCTCTACCTCTGATTTGTAAATGATCTTCCTCTGACTTGTCCTAGTTCAAAGCCCTCATCCTTTTTCACCTGAGTGGTTTAAATTGCTTCCTGTTATCTCAGACTCTCTCTGCTCTTTTCTAAAGTATACCCTGCTTCCACTTGCAAAAGTTCAGCTGAAAAAAGTAATTGATTCCCCCATTCTCTATAAATCTTAAACTGAGGTCCAAGTTGTAAACTGGCATTTGTGACTGCTCTACTATGGGTATACTCTTCTGGTTTCCTTTATTTCCAGCCAATGTTGTACAGGTACCCCCTTCTTTGGCCAAACTAGGCTACTTGCTTTTTATTAAAATGGATTTGACAAAAGTGGATTTTTCCAAACAGTGCATTCTTTAAGGCCAAAGACTTATTTATTCCATATTCTCCATGAAGTCATTTTCTGATAATCCAACAAGGTCTCTGAGGCTTAGCAATTTATTTGGAGCCTCTATTGTTCCACTTAACACAGCCCTGACAGAGGGATGGACTCATGGTATATGACAAACGTTTTAACTGACTTTCTTTCCCAGTAGGCCTTGCCTTAGAGTTATGGGCATGTTTGTGTTATCCTGTCTACTAGATTACAAGGCTAAGAAAAGTGAGGATTTTGTTTTATCCATCTCTCTTTGCCCCATATGTCCTTCCAATGTCTTGTTCTGGGCTTTAATTAGACAACTAATTAAAGACTATTAATTTAAACTATAAATGATACTGGAAAATCAACTTGACATACCAAGAAATTGTGTTATAAACTTCCCAACCAATAGATGAGCAGAAGTTTGAAATTATTATTTGACCTAAATGTCTGTTTTGTTAAGTTTACATTGATTACTATATTATATAACCTTATCTTTGAAATACAGATTTGTGCAACACTCTTATGAAGCTTCCATGGGCTTCTAATGGCTGAGGACTTAGAGGAGAGGGATGAAGAACAGCAGAAGGAAACTTCATGCACCCCTGAGCCCTGTTGAAAGTGAAGGAGAAGAAATGATTCTAAATCATAATCTCAAGAATGTCCCCATGGGGCTTCCCTGGTGGCGCAGTGGTTGAGAGTCTGCCTGCCGATGCAGGGGACGCGGGTTCGTGCCCCGGTCCAGGAAGATCCCACATGCCGCGGAGCGGCTGGGCCCATGAGCCATGGCCACTGAGCCTGCACGTCCGGAGCCTGTGCTCCGCAATGGGAGAGGCCACAACAGTGAGAGGCCCATGTACCACAAAAAAAAAAAAAAAAAAAAAAAAAAAAGAATGTCCCCATGACAAAATTTTCACATGTACCTGTTTCTGCTACTCTTTCTCTTTTTGTTTGTTTGTTTCTGCTACTCTTTAGTACAGGATTTCCTGCAAGAGAACAAGGCTTGGTTTTTGTCTCCTAATTACTTAAGTTGAGCATTCAATAATAATAAAATTTGTTCTCCCTTGTATTTCCTCACAGGCTCACAGTAAATCATCCAAGTCTATTTTTTACTTATCCTGGTGGCTGAGTTCATCTACAGAGGAATGGGAGGCTTTGCTTTCTCCTCCAACATGATATCCTTGGTTTCCCCTGAGCTGGTGTGATATTCAGTGATAATGATGTTGGAATTTCTAAAAATGGAGAGAAATTTGACACAATGGCAGTTTTCAGATACCTTGCTTGAAAGAAATGCAGTCTAAAAATACAAGTTTACAGATATGGACAATATTTACCATTTTAATTTATTTGTGTAAGAGGCATAGGCATAGCTTTCCACAGTAAGCTGCTATAGCCCTGGATACTTTAAAATGTAATTCAAGTTGCAAAACCTGACACTTTTTTTCAGAAATGTCTGTTAAGTAAAGATTACTGAGAAGCTATTGTATGTAAACAACTGTTTTATAGATCCTATTGCATAAGATTATAAGCCACAACTAGAACAGGTTAGGCAAAAGAACTTGTCTAAGTCTTCCGGAGATTGATACCAGCATTTAGGATAACTGCAGTTTGGAGCAAAGGACAGTCAAAACCAGATCAGTCCTGGGTGCTTGGATTAGCTCAATGTTTCAGAGGCTGAGCTCTAGAGACAGATGACTAGGCTCCAATCCCAACTCCATTCCCTACTAACTGCATAGCTTTAGCCAAGATATTTAACCTCTTTAAGCATCAAATTCCCATGTGTGAAATAAGGACAATAATAGTGTTTCTTTCCTCATAAGTTTACTGTGAGCACTAAGTGAGACTGTATATAAAGTGCCCTCTCCAAAGAAGCCACTCAAGCTGCTTTAACTATTATTATTCATAGCGGTAACTCAAATTAAACCGATAATTATGGTTGGGTTTTTTTGTTTTTGTTTTTAGGCTATAAATTATCTGGATTTCTTTGGCTTTTTAAAAACAGCTATATGGAGATATAATTCACATACGTTTCACCCATTTAAAGTGTACAATTCAGTGGTTTTTAGTATATTCACAGACTTGTGCAACCATTACCACAATCTGATTTTAGAACATTTTTTGTTTTTTGCCTAATAAGTTAGCACGTCTCTTTTTTTTTAATTTTTATACTCTAACTACCTTTTTAGAATTCTTCCTACAGTCCCTGTAAGGCTATGGTTGAAGAGTAGAAGGAACCATTTTATTAATGGAACTGCTAGGATTTTTGAAGTTGGAGAGGTGTAAAAATTTAATCAACATGAGGACAATGCTGGATGATGTCTGTGTCCCTGGCTGTCTCACAGGAGATCTAAGATCAGTTAGGCTGGTAGGACAGAGAAAAGCAATGGCCTAATTATTATTTTTTTCAACAGTTAGGTTGTAGGTTGGCATGTAGGTTGGACTCATGCCTTGAGAATGAAATGAGTTCCCTTACGCAAATGTACATGATATTGTTGAGGGCTTAGAGAAAGGGAGTATATAATTTTATACCCCTCAGTCGTGTAGAGAGGAGAAATGAAGTGTCACAGGATGGGGGATCATAAATCTCTTTAAAATTCTGAGCTCTGACGAACAACTCTGGATTAAAATGTGCTTTCAGGTACATGCTTTAGGAGAGGAGCACATTGTTGTTTATTTCATCACTTGGCTAAAAGCAGATTAAATAAGACCAACTATTCATGACTAGGTATTTGAGGGAGAAGGCTCTGCTTAGTGTTAGCTTGAACAGGGCACAGAATGTAAATACCTGAGCAGGAAATTAAACCCTAGTGATGGTATTCCAAGGCCATGCTTCTGAAGTTGAGGTGAGATGGGCTGAACATGAGATTAAATGGCAAATGAAGGAAAACTGGAACTACTTCACAAAATTGCCTAGTTCCTGCTCTGTTCAAAATACCCACAAACACACATCAATCCATATTCAAACTCCTTGGTTCATACACACAGATTGAAAGTATATTAGACTTTGGATTTTTTTAAGAGTGAATAGGTTCAGAAGAAGCTGAACACATATGTTGTTGCCAGACGGCAGAAGTTTCTTGGATTAGCTCAGGCAACAGCTGCATAAATATTTATGTTGGCTGCCTGCCCCATTCCACTTCTTTGCAGGAAAGAGCACATTTTTTTCCAGTTCGGTTTATTGCTTGTATCTTATGTGGGTTGACTGAAGAACATTATTTCTAAAACTAGAAGTGTTCCAAGCATAACTATGGCTTCTGGCAGCAAAAGAGTACCAACCAATTTTTCTCCGTTTCTGTCTGGCTATTCCTATTCATCCTTCAAGACTTAGCTCAGAATATTCAGTATCAAAAAATGAAAAGGACCTGTGTGAATAAAACTATAAGTCCTTATTAAATAACACAGAGAAACACTTGAATAAATAGAATGATATACCTATTTAATGGAAAGGAAAATTCAAAATTATGAAGAACTCGATTTTTCCTAATTGGATCTATTCTCTATAATGACAGCCAAAATCTCAGGAAGCTTGTTAGGAATTCTCAATATGACTCAAGTTCATCTAGGAAAAAAAGAAACGCTAGAAGAATCAGGAATATTCTGAAAAAGAATGAGAGAACTTGTCTACGCATAAGGTAAAGCTAGAATTGGTACTGCCCCATGAATTTCTAGACTCTCGTGAGTGTAACAGAATAGTCTAGAAATAATCCCACATAACATGTGAATTTGGTACCCAATAATAGCTACTATTTAGTGAGCTCTTATTATGTGCTATGTATTCTAAACCCTTTAATATACTAATTTGCAGTTCTGACAGCTCCAGGAGGTAAGTACTATTATTATACTCATTTTACATATGAGAAGTCAGGTTCACCCAGTAAGTAAACAGTGAAGCCAGAATTTGGACCCAGGCAGCCTAACTCCAAGACCTATTCTGTTAATCTCTATACTATGCAGTATTTTAAACCAACAAGGGAAAAAGATCATTCAACATAGGCAACTAACAGAAACCCTACTTTACTTTTGATATTACAGCTAATTCTAATTGTATTTGTTTGTTTGTTTGTTTTTGGCCATGCCACAAGGCTTGTGGGATCTCAGAGTTCCCCAACCAGGGATTGAACCCAGGCCACGGCAGTGAAAGCCCAGACTCCTAACCACTAGGCCACCAGAAAACTCCCTTTATAGCTGATTCTAGATGGCTTAAATATTTAAAAATATAAAAGTAACAGAGGAAAATTTGGGCTTTTACAAATGTCAGTGTGGAGAGGTCTTTTTACAGCCCCCACAAAAGTCAAAATCAAAATAGAAAAGATCGATAGACCTGACTCAAATATTTTAAAACCTTAATTAAAGTCAAACGAAGAAGTGAATTAAGGGGGTCAAAGGTAAAAAAAATAATAATAATAATGCCAGCCACAAAGGGTGAGAAAAAAAGAATGTGAATTGAATAAATGTATATATGTCTTTGGAACCTACATGCTTAACACTCTAATATACTGGGAAAAAATTAAGGGGGGGGGAAAGAGGAACTTAAAGTTAAAAAAAAGAAGTGAAATAATAATCATAGTATGCATGACAGGCAAACATTAACATTCCTAGCATACAAAGATCTTTTACAAATCAACTAAATGGTGATAAACATGCCAATGAAAAACATACACAAGTAATTCACAAAATAAGAAAAATAGGTAACAACGTAAAAAGATGTTTAAACTTATTAATGATTGAATAGGTGCACATTAAAAAGAATTTTTAATTTATCAGATTGGCAGAGACATAAGAGATAAAATTCAATGTTGACAAAAGCATAGGAAAACATGGAATTTGAATTGGTACAACTTTTCTGGAGAGGAGTTCAGCATTTGTGAATCAAAATTTCAAATGCGTATAACCTATGATCTAGCAATTCTTCCAGAGACCTATCTGTGGAGATCATTGCCCAAGTACCAAAGCTATATATACAATGGTGCTATGTTCAGCATTATTTAAAACAGCAAAAAGTTGAAAACAACTGTACTTTGATAAGCAACTAGCTAAATAAAGAAATAAAATATATGGAATACCATATAGCCATGAAAATTTGTGATGTAATTTTAAACTCATTGATCTGGAGTAATATGCAGGGCATATTATTGAATGAAAAACAAATAAAAATACTGATTAACAATTGGAATATGGCCACATTTATATAAAATTATGTCTATAAACACACACACACACACACCACATACACATCACACACACACATATATGCCTAGAAGGATACCCACCAAAATGTCAATGGTGATTATCTTACAGTGAAGAGATCTGAAGTGAGTTTTACTCCCTAGTCTATATTTTCATGTATTATTTGGATTTTTTTTTGAATTTTTAAACAAGCCAATAAATACCATTAATCAAAGAAACAGAAGAGACACAAATAAAGCACTACCTTTCCCAGGAAGACTCCAACCCAGGTTGGTCTCAGTGTTGCCCTCTGACCTCTCATAACACCCAATGCACATCTCAACCACAGAAAATCCACTTGACAATACAAAGATATTTATTGGTCTGTGTTACCCCTCCCCACTAAATCATCAGCTCTTGACTATCCCTGATATCCTATTTATGCTGTTCTTCCTGTATTAAGCTCAGAGGTTGGCAAGGGCAGGCACCCAGTTGCTCAACTATTTGGGAACTCAAACAAACACTTTGTAAAGTAATATATTGTTCAGGACAGTACTGTGAACTTTATGAGATTAAGATATGGCTTTTTCCTTTGGTTTTTATGAGATAAATAGATTGTGGAGAAATGCAAATAATGCCCTTTTTTAATGGATCTCTACCTTTGAGCAAGATACAGGGTCTCAATGAATTAACCAACATCCTTCAGAACCCTTCTTGTGAGTACTGCTGTTTAAGTTGTGACAATGCCTGACACTGATTTGCTACTGGGAACTTGTCTACTTTTCTGGAACTCTCGTGTTCTGCATCTGCAAACTGGAAAGGAGGATAATTCACCCAGCAACAGACATCTACCTCCAACGACTGTGGCGATGAGGAATTGCTAACAGTGTCTGCTCGAGGACCCTGCTTCGGGCATGCTTTATTTCAGCTCCAAATTTTCCAGTGAACTCTGTTGCTATTTTGACATTGAAAAACAATGTTTTGGCACTGAGCAACACTCAAAAAAGTTTCACAATAAGCTCCTCTTATCAGCTTGTTGACTTCGTCATGTGAGGTTTTCCTCTAGCCAGATTACAAATACATTCTGGGGTTAGTGCTTTTGAACTATAGTAACAGATATGAATTGCAGGTAGACATAGTCTCTAATAACTATTATCAGATATTAACATGACATTTTAAATACATGAAAAGGGGAGTAGATAACATATCAGATACCCCAAAGGAGCCCTCTAACTGGAATTAAAAACAGAGATTCAAAAAGTCCACATCTGGGCTTCCCTGGTGGCGCAGTGGTTGAGAGTCCGCCTGCCAATGCAGGGGACACGGGTTCGTGCCCCCGTCCGGGAAGATCCCACATGTCGCGGAGCGGCTGGGCCCGTGAGCCGTGGCCTCTGAGCCTGCGCGTCCGGAGCCTGTGCTCCACAACGGCAGAGGCCACAACAGTGAGCCCGCGTACAGCAAAAAAAAAAAAAAAAAAAAGTCCATATCAAAAGTGTTACTGTATTCATGAACATATTCTAGAGGACAGTGTTGGTTTTGGTGCTGATGGTGCTATTGTTGCTTTAAAAAGCAGCAGACAGGACAGAATGGAAGTAAGTAAAAAGTTACAGCTTTAGCCCTCAATACACCAACTAGAGACAATCACTTCACATTATTCTCAGGTGTTCAGGTAGTTACTTCATCATTGGGCTTGTTTTCCTGTGTTTAAGGTGGGTGTGATTTTCACACGCTCCTCCAGCCAATGAAAGTACCAGCTTTTAATGATCACATGAAAACTATGACTCTTATTTTATAAATTGTGACACTGAGGGGTGAGTCAAGGTCTTTCTTAGTGTTTGTTTACTTAATCTTTTGGATATTAAGCTTGGAATTTCAACAACGTGTTATGCACGTGTCATCATTTTAATCTTAATATATTACAGAAAAGTTTATGACTTATGCACTGCTAAGCCTTTATTTACTTAAAATCAATGGTCCAAAAGTTTTAAGAAATGTAAAACATTGGGGAATATGAATGATACACTTCCAGGAAAAAGAAAGAGAGAGGAAAAGTTAAAGAAAGGATGTTTAGAACTAAGAAGAGTGAAAAAGGAATTCACTTTGCTGTACAGGAGAAACTAACACAATATTGTAAAGCAACTATACTCCAAAATTGAAAATGAATGTAAAAAAAAAAGCGTGAAAAAGGAGTACCAGATACAAGTAAACTACAAGCCGTAGTCAACACAATTGTATATGATAATTTATAGCACATTATGGCACATATTTATAGTATAAATACTACAATTAACTTAGATATAGTTCTAAGGTCACACAGTCTTTTCCTTCCACTTTACACAAATATACTTTTCACTTTCAAAAGAAGGCAATCTGTTACATATTCAGTCAAGTCAATAAGCGTTAGCACATCACAACAATAAACTTTTGAAAAAGTCTGCTCATGCCTTCCTAAACTTGTATGTTCAACTCAACAAATTAGTCTCTCGAAAATTCAAACAACGGGCTCATTGGGAATTGTATTCGAGAAGAATGCGTTTATTAATAAATGTGTAGATAAAAGACTTAGGTAACTACTAGAATCTGCTAGAGAGGTTGATGGTAAGCCAGCTACACCTAATTCTCAATAGTGATATATCTCTATTTCTCGATTTCGCAACCTAAGACGCTAACTCTCAAAGACCCACTATGATGGATAAGTAATTCACCTCACATTACTCCCTGCTTTTTCCCTACCCCTTCTCCCAGCTTTTGTTGGTTACTCTGTACTTCTTAGCTCTTTTATTGGTTACATAATTCATATAATAGGAACTATTTTGTAATTTCATATAATTGCAAATAATATAATGCATATAATTTCAAATAATATGCTTAAATTCCCTTTATTGTTCCATTATTTTAGACAGTATCTTAATTCTCTTTCTGTATAATGGGGGAATAAGAACCCTACACTATCCTTTACCTCTTCTTTACCCCCATCTCCCAGCTTTGCCAACTACACCAAGGCTTTCCAATTATAGTATTTAGAGCATTTACATTTACAGCCACCCTGTCCTTGTTTTATAACTTGTATTTAAGATTCTGAGCTTTGTTTAGAGGTTAACTCTAAACATTAACAACCAACAGCCAATAGAACATTATTATTATGTCAATATTATTCATTTCAGAATCAAGTACTGTGTTTGAACCTCAGAAGAAAGAAATGTAAACCTTTGTAAGGAAAACTTTGCCATTCAAAGAAAATGATTGAAGAATCAAAGTAAAATTAATTCACTGGAATCATGCAGAGTTTACTTTGTTTCGTATATGGAAATGACTTTATTGCACAAGTTTTTTTCTGAGGTTTCTAGTTGCCTTTTCTTTCTATTAGATAAGAAACATATGAACCCTTCATCATATTATTAAAGTAATCCAGCTCCTTTTCCTTCTCCTCACTTCTCCTCTCCCATTCATCTCTTCCATTTTTCTGCTACTTCTTACTTGATTTCTTGATAGAAAGATATTTGACATCCTGGATTAATCTTTAAGGTCACCTGTTTTTCTCCCATTCTATATTTTTGTCTCATTGCTCTACTTTTAAATTCATCTTTTTATTGTATTTAGGGGGGCAATATTTTAAATTTCCAATCATTTTCTCCTGTTCTCTTTTTGCATACAACCTTGTACTTTCTTAATAGATATCATCCTTTTTTGAATCTCTCTGAGGATATTAACTAGAATTGAAAAAAATCATTTTCTTACCTGAATTATCACTCTAATTCTTTTTTGGTCCGTCACTTTCTTTATTCATCATTGTTCTATTTTTTGGTGCTGTTGCTTTCCCCCTTGTATCATCAGTGGTTATCTGTTCATACTTACAAAAGGAAGTCTAGGTTGACGAATTCAAGGAGCCTATGTGGATTCCCTTCACTGTTAGTAGGTTGTTTTTCCTCAAAAGATATCACTGACTGAAGATTTCAGGGCAAGTGGGCGTCATGTTGATGGGTAGGCTTCTTTAAGATACTTGGGCAAGAACAATCCAGGTAAGAGCAGGAGGTTTTTTCCTGGAGCCCACACCCCCACTAGGAGCTCTCTCCAGGGCTAATTAGCACTGCATACAAGCTCAGCATTGGTGGGAAGGAGCAGCTGTTTTATATACAATCCTCCTGGCCATTCCCCTCACTGGAAACCCAAGCTCTTCCAGGAAAGGTGGCTTGCACCTGTGCTGCAGCCTTTTGTGCTAGGGCTTATCTGTCAGTACGTTCTCATTTGCTTTCCTTATGTTGGAAATTTACCTTTGATCTGCTAATGATTCCAGCCTAGCCTGTTTTCAAAAGAACAAGCTGAAGTGTTTTGGTACTCTTTTCCTGTCATATCAGTGGTATTTGAGGAGGAAGAATGGATAAATATATGTACTATCCTGTTTACTATCTTTGACTAAAAACCTGTGCTGTGAATTCCTTCCCCACTCTCCCCGACACCCTTCATTCTTTCTCTCCATCCTTCTGTCCATTTTTCCTCTATCTTTTTCTTTTACAGGTAAAAGAAACTTTCCTAGACTTTCCTAGAAGTCTAGGAAATGATATTAGAATTTAAAACAATGATAAGATATATACCCAGGAGTGGAATTGCTGGATCATATGGTAGCTCTACTTTTAGTTTTTTGAGGAACCTCCATACTGTTCTCCATAACGGCTGCACCACTTTACACTCCCACCAACAGTGTATGAGGGTTCCCTTTTCTCCACATCATCACCAACATTTGTTATTTGCTGTCTTTTCGACACTAACCATTCTGACAGGTGTGAGGTGATATCTCATTGTGGTCTTGATTTGCATTTCCCTGATAATTAGCGATGTTATGTGCTTGTTTGGTCATGTGCTTGTTTGGTCATCTTTATGTCTTCTTTGCTTTCATGTGCTTGTTTGGTCATCTTTATGTCTTCTTTGGAAAAATGTCTATTCAGGTCTTCTGCTCATTTTTTAATCAGGTTGTTTGTTTTTTTGATGTTGACTTGTATGAGCTGTTTATGCTCTTGGGTATATATCTGAAGGAAAAGAAAACACTAATTTGAAAAGATACATGCACCCCAGTGTTCACAGCAGCATTATTTACAACAGCCAAGATAGGGAAGCAGCTTAAGGTCCATCAACAGGCGAATGGATAAAGAAGATGTGGTACATCTATACAATGGAATATTAGTCATAAAAAAGAATGGAATTTTGCCATTTGCCACAATGCAGATAGACCTGGAGGGTACTATGCTTAGTGAAATAAGTCAGATAGAGAAAGGCAAATACTGTATGTTTTCACTCACATGTGGAATCTAAAAAATAAAATAAATATATATATAACAAAACAGAAACAGACTCACGGATATAGAAAACAAACTAGTGCTTACCAATGAGGACAGGGATGAGGTGAGGGGCAAGATGGGGTAAAGAATTAAGAGGTACAAACCATTATGAATAAAATAAATAAGATATAAGGATGTATTGTACAACACAGAGAATATATCCGATACATTATAACAACTTTAAATGGAGTTTATTCTATAAAAAAAAATTGAATCACTATATTATATACCTGAAACTAATATTATATTGTAAACCAACTATACTTTAATAAAAATAAAAAGCAGTGATGGGAATTTTCCTTTTTTTTCATAGAGGTTCTTTATAATGTCCACAATAGAAACTTCAGCTATTTTCCAAAGAACTGAAACTAAACTTAATTCAGTGTTTGTTTTTTTTCTCCTAAACAGGTCTCTTTGTACACTCCTACTATCAAAGAGAATATGTCACATTTGAAGAAAAAAATTAACAGGTAAAATTAATTGGTATATTTAACTAAATAGTTCATCCAACATGACATATTTGTATAAGAATAATTCATGTAACAATAAATTATGTCGAAACAGAGAATATCCTTAATTATTCCTCATATGAATTTAAGAAACACTTTGTTTGGGACTATATATTAGGTACTGGGCTAAGAGTGCTAATCCCCTATAAGATAGGTATTAATATTCCCATTATGCAAATGAAGAACAGAAGTTCAGGGAAGTTTAAAAATTTGCCCAGAGCACAGAAGCTAGTAATTAGCAAGGCGAAAATTTGAACCCAGGTCTCACTGCAATTCGTACCCATTACCCTGTTTCACCTCATATAGGTACTAGGAAAGCCCCAAAGTATCGTAAGCGCTGCCAAAGGACCAACCAAGACATTTAAAACAGGTGTGGCAGCTGTGAATATTGGAAAAACTTTAGCTGTCTGTAAACAGAATCAGAAATTTTCATGTTCAGTCAGTCAGTTAACAGAGTTATACCCACTTCACTATGTAAGTTAAAATCTGTTTGCCATAAACAAATAGACCCCCTTAAGGATGTTAAGGATTTTCTGACCTTTCCCATTAGGAAAAAAAAAAAAAAGCTTGTGCTAGGGTTGTGTGGTATGGAGGAAAGAAGACAGCCTTTGGAGACAGACAGAAATGGTTCTAGATTCTATTCTGACACTTACTAGCTATGTAGGTGCATGACACATCCTAAGACTCAGTTTCCTCATCTATAAAACAGATAATAATATCTTCTTCACTGAGTTATGGTGAGGATTAAATGAATAAAACGCTGACAAATAACAGATGTTTAAATATTATTTCTTTTCATCATAGTGTCTTTCACTTAAATGCCTTAGAATTAATAAATAAGAAGATATGTATATATTTGGTCAAGACATAGTACTAAATAAAAAGTAAATCTATCATAGGACAACCCTTCTTTCTAGAATACATATGTACATTAAGCTCAAATATTCCTTTATGTATGATTTACTATGTGACTATGTTCTGTTTATTAGGGATCATTTATCATAAGGTCTATAGTTCTTCAAAACATATATTTCTCCTGAAGTGTTTTAGTCACTATGAAACATATTTATCCTCTTGCAACTTCAATCTGTTTAATTAGATTACTTTTGTATTATCATCACTACAACTGCATACATATTAAGGACAACCACTCTCTAAGACAATTTTGAAAATAACTACTTCAGGAACTTTGCAGTGCACTTTTATCCCAGTAAAATGCAATAAGGAAAATGTTCAAATAGGAGAATATGTAATAACTTACATAGAGCTCAGGGTGAAGAACCTGGAAAAAAGTACTTGAACTTTGATCTCTCATTTGCCCATTCTTTAGATAAAATACTTGCTCCCTTTTGGACTTGGAAAATGTAAACAAGTATCCATAAAAGGGTTAAAAGTCGTTTAACTTTCAAAGTGTGCCTAAATGCAGCCAGTTCAGACTTGTTTGTGATAAAAGTATATGTGTTGTCACAAGGTTCTTCTAACGTTTCAACTCTATTCTTGAATTGCTATCTTGTAAAACAAAAATGTTCTGGTAGCAAAGATTACTCTGAATGGTGGATCAAGAGAAGAAAAAGGAGACATTATAAAAGGAGAAGCAATGTTTAAATGAACTAATAAAGAGTTTCAAGTAAGTGTCATTTGGGGAGAAAAAGGTAAAACTCCGCGGTCTTTTGTCTTGGCTGAAAGAAATATCAGATAAATTTACTTCTCAATCACAATAAAATTAGACTGTAATTTGTATACCTATGTCACTGTTTTTAAAGTTTTTAATTACTATGTCAACAGCCTTAATGCAAACATGATTTTAATATAACCCTCTGAACTTGGGGGAAAAATATACATTGATTGATCAATCAACAGATATAGACAGATAATGATATAATCTTGGTGAACATACCAAATGATGATATAAGAAGGTATTTTTGAAAATTTCATTAAAAAATTATATGGAAGTATACACTAAACTGTTCACAGTGGGCACTGAGGATTTGGGGAGTGGGGTAGGAAGAGGGGACTTAAACAATTTAAAATTCTGTGCTTTTTCTTTTTTTAAAATAGGAGCACATTATGTTTATACTTCAGACAAACTTTAAGAGTGGCTTTTAATTAAATTGTCATTATCCTTTAACCCAACTGTATAAACAACACATGGAATAAGGAACTATGGGGCAGAATTCTCACTGACATCAATATGGCAGGTAATAAATGCATAGGTTATTTGATCTTAAATGATCAATAAAAGATGCCTAATCGCCTAATGTTTTTCACCATAAATGTTTGCTGAGTTCTCTCTTGTTCTCTGTACTCCGTCACTTTTGTATATACACCTCCTTTTATCTACACTTTTTCAAATACCATTTTCTTCCTCACAAACTATCCTCTTAGAGAAAAACTTTAAAAAATGGCAGCCCATGGGTGGCTTATAGGTAGACCACAGATGTACTTGGTTTGGCTAGAAAAATGTTTTCAGCATTTTTAAATTAGTTGCCAGTTTTGTGTGACGTCAATTTTGTCACACAAAATTCCAGATTCCCAGCTTCTCTTGAAAGATAAAAGATATGACAAGATAGACCCACATTCCAAGTTGCTTAGCTGTTCCTTTGGCCTGGGTGTGTGCTCTCCAGCTCGCATACCCTGTGACCTCCCCAACAGCACGTCCAGGGATTTGGCTCACCTCTTGCATTGTTTTTTCGTCTTATGGTGAACAGGAAAATTATTTCTTACTTATACCCTTCTTTTTCTTTTATTTTTTTAAGTTGGGGGGTGGGCAATGAAAGAAACATCAAGGAAGCCAGATGTTTCAAGGGAAAATGAAATGGGAGAAGGCATATTTCTTTATGGAAATGAATACAGCTTTAGGGCTTCCCTGGTGGCACAGCGGTTAAGAATCCACCTGCCAATGCAGGGGACACGGGTTCGAGCCCTGGTCCGGGAAGATCCCACATGCCGCGGAGCAACTAAGCCCGTGAGCCACAACCACCGAGCCTGCACTCTAGAGTCCGCGAGCCACAACTGCTGAGCCTGCATGCCACAATTACTGAAGCCCACGTGGCTAGAGCCCGTGCTCTACAACAAGAGAAGCCACCTTAATGAGAGGCCTGTGCACCACAACGAAGAGTAGCCCCCGCTCGCTGCAACTAAAAAGAAAGCTCGCATGCAGCAACGAAGACCCAACACAGCCAAAAAATTAATTATTTTTTAAAAAAAATGAATACAGCTTTTCCTGTGCAGACAAAGGATGTCTATGTGGAAAGAGTCAACTTTAATAACCACAAGAAACCTGCACAGGAATAGAGAAGAACACGAAAAAATGTAATAATTTGTTTTTAAGTGGGAAAAAATAAGTGATACTTTTGTGAAATGCAATTACACATTAAATGAAAGACTGTTTTCCTACATCTATTCACTTCACTCATTTGTTTTACCTATTGACCCTGTAGGTATTTGAGTTTGTTTCCCCATTTAGAAACACACCCAGACAGACGCACATCATCTACCCAGCCCTACGATGCCCTGGGGCAGTACACAGCAAAGGCTGTCCAGTCCAGCAGTGATTTTCCCCCCATCTCCCTCCTCCTCCTGCTCTGAACCGCACTTTGCAAAGATAAGGGGAGCGCCTGTAAAAATTTCTATTAACTAACTCCATTTTCTTTCCTTCCTTCCACACAGGGCCTCTCTCAGTAGCCCCCCAGTTTGGCAAAACATCCACATTAAGAGCTGAGACCTTCCTTTGCTAAGATGGTTCTACTCATTTTACAAGGTCACAGGCCTTCAATTATAGCTGCAAACACTCAGGGCAGATCTCCAACCCTAGCTCGACCCCTGTGGGAGGAAGCGGATGACCTGTTCAGGACAGCAGCCAGACCTAACAGAGGCACCTACTGTCTGCTCAAAAGTCAGCAGCAGTTAAGTAGCTACAGGGTGATGCCACAAGTTCTCAAGCTCTCACATTTGGGGGTAAAGAAAACGAGCCTCTGATCAACCGTGTTTGAGTCAAATCTGCATCCCCAAGACCAATCAGTTTGGGACACAGATCAAGTGTTCAGCAAACATTTGCTGAACACAGAATGTGGCTCTACTCTTTCTGGCCGATCATGAGGAACCTATCTTTAACTCCCTGTCATTAGTTAGATCCAACTTCTAGTAATACTACAACTTTGTCTTATAGCCCACAAAGTGCTTCTACAAGAATTATCTCACTTGACTCAATCAGGGAAGTTGGGAGGTAGGTAGGGTTGGTTTTATAATATCATCTCCAATTTACAGAAGAGAAAACAACTCAAGAGAGCTTAAAGTGACTTCTTCAAAGTCAAAGAATGAGTCCTGGGCCTCGTGTTTACTATACTTTTATCCAAGCCACCATAAACTAGACATATAAGCAGGGAGACAAATCTAAAACTGTGAATTATTATGAAACTGTAGGCCTTTAGAGAGAAACAGACGTTACCCAAAACAGATGTTCTGTAACAAAAGCAATATTAAACAAATGGGGAATGCAATTAAGGAAAAAGAAATCAAGATTTTTTAAAATGTTTTTATACAGAAATATTTTACAAAGATTTTACAACATAGCAAATCATTATGTCATACTATAGAAAGGAGAAAAAGATTAAACCTCAAGGATAAAGAAAGTGCTCAGAGCAACATATTGCAGTCTCCATGAAAGTGCATGAACAGTTAAGGCAAAGTACCCCACTGGTACTGGCATGTTGCAAAATGACTTGTAAAACAGTTTTTACTTGTAAAATATATATACAAAAGGGGTTTTTTTCCTCCATTTTTCTCAAAGATGTTTGAAAGGGATACATTTATGAACAGTCTTGCTCTACAACTAGGTAAAAATAACTCCTGGGTACAAAACAGTAAAAGTAAAAATGCTCTACCAAGCATGTTAAAAGTAAATCAAATGATTTATAAAACAAAACCTTTCCAAGTTTGGGCTTGCTTTCTACATTTAACTTGCCAGGCTGAAGGCTAATTCCCTCATATTCCACGACAGAGATCATTAAGGATAGCAACGTGAGTTAAATCCAGAACTTGCCCTTCGTGTGACTTTTAACTTCTAGTTTCTATGGCCGAACCACTGGCGTGTTTGAAGTCCTCATGCATTCACTGTGTTATAAATCTACTCTACAGCTTTGCTTCTATCTTCAGCTTACACAATAGCCATTTTATGAAGTGTTACATATGCTTAATACAATATTTTGCCCTAGCTGATAAGAAAAATACAAAGGTGGTCTCTAAAGTTAAACCATAAACCCTATTAGAGACTTCTAGTTAAGTATTTCATTTTTCCACATAGAGGTAAATCCCTTAACATCAATCGGATCAATAAGGATAATACTGGTTATCAAATTTTAATCTTCAACCTTGGAAGAGAATTTGTTTTTATAATATAACTGAGAATAAGATTTTTTTAAAAAGTAAATTAGCTAGACTTGAACAAGAGTGTTAGGGAAAACTGACATACCTGAATTCTAGGACAGATAATAAAAATCTGCCAAAGAATAACTTAATTCACATGACTAATCACTCTTTTATATAAAATTTTACCTACTCATGAGAAATAGGGAAAATCAGTGTTACTATTTTAGTCTCCATATTTAAACAGTTTTTCTTTCTCTATTTTTTTTCCACCCTTAAATATAAGGGAAATTAACCAGCTCATTTCTGCTGGCTCAAGTTTCCTAACTAGCTTTTAGCCCTCAAGGTATAGCTGTGGTAAAACCAGAGAGAGACACCGAGCCATTTATTGGAATTCTGAAGTACAAAATAGGCACATGTGCTCTACATAACCTAGTAACAGGGATAGCAACAGTTAAGCTGTCTTACACATCCGATGTATTAGTTTGATTTGCATCTGTAACTTCTTTATCACTATGACCACAGACAAAAAGTTGGGAGCCCAGACTTTTCTGGGCAAATCGGAAATACATGATGTGGCCCATTGCCACAAAGGAGACTGAAATCAATACGAGCAAGCCAAAAGCTTCAGGATTTGGAGCCAGGATGACCATGATGAAATGCAGAAGATCAAGAAGATAGTTCATGGAGTTCTGTACACCATTTATAATGCCTCTCTCAGATTCGACTACATTTTCTTGCAGCAACTGTGTCACAGTTAAATCAAAGGACCAAAGACCTATAATAAAAGATAGTTTTTAGAGACTTAATTTTAACTTATAGCTGTACATTTCAGATTTACAGATTAAAAATCTGTTGACATGTGCAAAATACATACTTAACCCTATTACCTTCAAGTCACCATATGTATATTTATCATAGCCTAGCCTTAGAGAATTATTTTTCATTAATAAACACTGAGTTAAATTGTTTCAAGAAATTGTTTTTACAGCCACAAGACAAAAATAAGTCTAATCTACAAACTTCTTAATTCTGTTTTTCTGTGATTATTCATACTATGAAAGCAAAACTCTGAAATCAGAGACATAATAAATCCTATTAAAATTACTAGTATTTTTAAAGTTTAAAATGAGTAGACCTAATATATTGTTATCGTTGAAGTGTAAGGAAACTTTAAACCATTAATACATTTACTGTTTGGGTTCTAAAGCCCCTACAATAAAGCTGTCTTGCTTAAATATTAATGTCTTTGATAAATTAATGAACTGCTTTGTATCACAGGAGAAATATGGTTTCATTTCAAGAACGATTTCAGGCAGAGATAATTCATCAGTACTCTATTAATGATTCCTTAAATTTTACTTTGTAAGAGGTCTTTACATTATGTTTCCTTCCAGAGCTATAAAATCCATTTGTTTGGCAAAGTACACAATAAACAAATGTCAGCTAGAGGAGACCTTTGAAGGATTTTTTTTTCCCTAACTACTGTCTTATTTGTTTTTTAATTTAAACCCCAACCCCTTTTTTTTACCTTGTCCCATTGACATATTTGTTAAATTACAGTCCTTTTGGTAAAGTTATAGCAATATAAAGACTCTAAATTACTAAAAGTATAATTATTATTGATAATATCTTTTGAAAAATTAAGTAAACTACATTAAAAGAGTAAGATATCCATTTAGTAAAAATTTTCAAGGCCTAACCATGTTTTAAGAAGGTATACATACATACACACACACACACACAAATATAGATTTTTTAAACTATAAAATAAAAATTTCATAATAAGTGACTGGATTATACATAAGGATAAATAGTGGATCTTGCTTAAATTAACATTCAGGGAATATTTTAGACCACTTACTGCTGAATTATCTGAAACCACACTGCAAAAAGACACTTTAGTTCATTAATATACAAAAAGAGATTTCTTACCGATTCTAGCAGCAATGACGCCTGCAAACAGCAGACTGACAGAGATTATAGGCACAGATTTAGGACTCATCTCTGGGACAATATTAGCAGGATCAGATCCGTTTGACATGTGCATATCAGTTGTAGAGATGATTTCAGATATTTTTGTAGGTGTAATTGAAAGTGGTTCTGTTTGAATGAACCTAGAACGGATATCTTCAAAAGGAGAAACAGACAAGTCCAAGGGGCTTCCAGGCATGAACACGGAGATCACACACAAGATCAAACAGGAAAGCTGTGCAAATCCTGAGATCAGACCAGTCTGAACCAGGCCACATTTGTGACGTAGCCATGTAAAAGCCACAGTTCCCATTATTCCAGTTACGGCTGACGCTCCCATCAAAATACTGAGGATGGACCCGCTCAGCCCCTGAGTGTAGGCGTACCCTGTAGTGATGCAATCAAAGCCCAGGACAGTCATATAGAGGAAAGCAAGACCCATGCCCGCCAGAAACACCGGCTGATTGTAATAGGAGACCCATCCATCTCGGAAGGTGCGGAAGGGCTCAGCCATCTGGGAGGCACAACTTAGCTCTTGCTCATGTTCAAGTTCATGGATGTCAGGGTCTTTCTCACCCATTAGATGAGTTCCCTCCAGGGATTTTGGCTCAGTTTCTGTTAATAAAAGACATTATTATTTGAGGGAGGGGACATGGGGGAAAAAGCCAACTATCTTAGTATTTTTTCTTCTCCCCTCTCCCTCACCCATGGAGGGTATCACCCTTGGATACTACAATATAAAATGTATTTTCTTTTACTCATCTAAGAATTCCAGCTGAGGAACAATCTACAAGTATTTATGTTAAAGAAACAAAATACTATTGATACTTCTCCCCTCCTCTCTTCCCCTCTCTCTCAGAAATTATAATCCCACCAAAGTAAACAGCAGGAAAACAGATCAGATAACATATAATAATTGTCTGGGGAAACACAGAATCTTATTTTCTGGGACCCTTTTAAGGTTACATTTGTTCAGAAGACCAACTTCCTCTTCTCTTCTTGAAAAATGCCCACCTCATGTCCTCACTCCCTTCCACTGTCTTACAAATGGCGTGTTAACTCCCTTCTTTATAGACTCCTAGGAATTCTCTTGTTCTCTTTCTCCCACTGTTCTTCCCATTCCTATGGCTCAATTTTGCCCAGCCCTCCCTGAATGAATTGCCCCTCTGTGTTTGCTGTTCCTGTTAAGGAAAAGGGTCAGGGGTCCCATTCCAACTCCTTGAGGTTCAACCCAGAGTTGCTCCTCGGACCCTCAAGAGCCTGGGTTCTGACTTACTACCACATTGATATATTTAACCTCATGCAGGCCTTCAGTGGCAACTAAACCTGATATAAATTCAAAATTATTTCGGCCTTAACCAACATTTAAGGTCTGAAAATAAGAATAAAGGGATTAAACATTTTGTTGAGTTTACCTTTGTATACATTCAGCTGTTTCAACTCAGTTTCCTCTTTAGGAGCAGCTTTCACAGCTAGAGCAGGGGTTTTCTGATAAACTTTCCAGAGGAGAAAGTACTCCACACACATGGATACCAAATTCCATCCCGAAATGAAACCACAGCCAATGACTGGGGAGCCAAATGTCATAATCTGGCCTACAGCCATGGGGGCCAAGATGTTGGTTAACTGGTCAATCCTTCGTATTGTAGCATTCATATCTACAGAGGTAGGCGAAAGGGGCAGATAAGTATGCAATTCTATCAAAGACAGACTGCCCACTTACATAATACAACTCATAAACTAAGAGTGTAGACTCCTAAGATGTAAACTTCTAAAAGCATTCTGCAAGCAAACCATTTTGTTAGAAAATCATTTGTTGTTTGGATCAAGTCATATTAAATTTGCCTCAAAAATCGTGATTCCCCTGGGATTATATAAATGAGCCTGACATCAGCTTTTAAGAAATGAATTCGATAGTAACTCTACATTCATTTATTTCAAAAAGCATTTATTAAATGCCTATTATGAGCTAGGCACCATTCCGGCACCATAACAAAAAACGAAGAATATCCTTCCCTGTCTTCATGAAGTTTACACTCCCAAGGGAAAACAAAAATAATAAATCAACAAGCATGTAAATATAGAGCATGTCAGATGTTCATGAAATACTGTAGTGAAAAATACAGCAGAAAAAAAAGGGCATAGAGAGTGCTCAGGGGAAGGGGGAAATTTCAGTTTTATATATGGCAAGGTCAGGGAAGAACTCACTGAAAAAAAAGAGAGCATCACAGCAGAGGCGTGAAGCAGCAGGAGGCAAAAGAGTGAGTCATCCGGATATCAGGGAAAAGACAATTCCAGACCAAGGGAAGTGCAAAAGTCCTGGGGCAGGAGGAGTTTGCCCAGAGGAACAGCGAGGAGGCCAGTAGGGCTGGAGCAGAGTGAGGGAGGGAGAGGATAGGAAGAGAGGCGGTCAGAGAGGAGAGAAGATTGGCCCAATCATGTAAGGTCTTAGTCTATTACTCAAACTTCAGTTTCTACACTGAATGACTCAGGAAGCCTTTGGAAGTTAAGGTACAGAGAGGTGGTATCACAGGACATATTTTTAAAGGTTTATTTTGGCTGCTGTGATGAGAAAACAGTGTAAAGTAAGTGTGTGGGGGGGTGTGTGTAGACAAGCACAGAGGCAGGGAGACAGGCGGGAGATGACGTGGCATGGAGCAGGACAGTAGCAATGGAAGTGGAGAAGTAGATACTGGATGTACTTTAAAGTAGAATCAAGAAGCCTTGAAAACAGATTAGGTATGCTATGTGACAGAAAGAGAAGTATTAAAGTTTTTACCCTGAGCAACTATTGGAAGGACAGAGTTTCCACTTACTGAGAAAGACAAGACTTCAGAAGAATCAGGTTTTGGACAAAAGAATAAGCATCTGGTTCTAGAGACGTTGATACATCTCTAGAGGCCCCGTCAAGCAGACAGTTAGTCGTACAGGTCTGGGGTCTAGGGAAGAAGCATGTGCCAGATTTGGGAGTCATCGGCAGCTTGAGTTTTGAAGCAATGACACTGGATGAGAT
Organism: Delphinapterus leucas; assembly: GCF_059928025.1. NCBI lineage: Eukaryota > Metazoa > Chordata > Mammalia > Artiodactyla > Monodontidae > Delphinapterus > Delphinapterus leucas. The sequence continues at coordinate 44,905,731 of NC_143136.1, read as the reverse complement.
CACCAGGGGAGTGAGGGTAGATGAGAAGAGACAAGGTCTGAGGACTGAGTCCTGGGCATGCCAATGTTCAGAGGTCAGGAAGATGAGGAGGAATCAGCAAAAGAGGAGAAAAAACAAGAGAGCAGGGTGTCCTAGAAGCCAAGAGGTAAGAGTGTTTCAAAGAGAGGGGAATAATCAACTGGCAAGTGACGCTGGTAAGTCAACGAAGATGAGCACTGACAATCAGCTCTAGATAGGTCACACGGAAGGTACTGAGGACCTCAAAAAGAATAGTTCTGGTGGAGCAGTAAGGGCAAATGCCTGATTGAAGTTGGTTTAAGAGATTGGTGCCAACTCCAGGGGACACCATTTCTATTATATTTTAAGTGAGTGGCACCCCCTGGATTCACAGTGTGAATGCTGCCCCCCTGGCATTATGGAAAGCAAGGCCCTGACCAAGCAAAGAATTTGGAAAGAGTGAGCACAGATATTTCTTTTTGTTAAGTTTTGTTCAAAAGAAGGACAAAGAAATGGGGTGACAGAGGGGTAAAGACAGGGATTTTTAAGATGAGAAAAGTTATAGCATGTTTATATGCTGATGCAAATGATACAGTAGATGAGAAGGGATGGAATCTGAATCTACTGCACAAGTGGCAGAGCTGTTCTTAGGAACGCAAGCAATTCAACAGTGTAGGTCACGTAAACGGTCTCAGGTACAAGTAGGAAGAGTGATGTGAAGGTGGGAGCACACGGAAGTTCTCTCCTCATTTTTCCATTTTCTCAGTAGAATACAAAGCAAGGTCATCAGTGAAAGTGAGGATGGGAGAGGAGGTACTGAATGTATGAGGAGAAAGGAGAAAGTGAGAAATAGTCCTTTAGGAAAGTGGGAGAAAGAAGGGACCAAAGAAAATAGTATGATCATCTGGCAGCATGAGAGGGCCAACTTGAACCCAATGGTCATGAGCTTTAAGAGAGAGCAAAGTTGTACGTTTTTTACCAGCCATGTGCTACTGTGGAGAGCTGGATTTAAGCAAGGTCTTATGAAAGGAAAGTGACAAAAGGAGAGGAGGCCAAGTGAGCTGAGGGTATACACTAGGAGGCATTCATATGGGTGGAACAACTGATCTTGGAATTTAAGCTGGGTAAGGAGGAGAGACAAGAAAGGTCATGAGCAGTAAAAAGGTAGTGGAATTAATGGCTTGTAGGTGCCAATCAGGTTGGAGCATGGCTGGGGTACCAGGAGGAGTGAGCTGGAAAGACAGGAGGTATAGCTCAAGTCTTGGATGCTGGAGATTGAGATTATGAAAAGGGAGGGTTTAGTGGTGATACCAAGGTCTAGGGTATGACCATGGGAATGTAGCTGAGTCAGAGTAGAGGACAAGATGAATAAAGGAGAGGAAGTCAAGAAAATAACCTACTTTCTCATTCTCTATCTCACGGAGTAGAGTGAAAATTATTGAGACAAGTTCTCATCAATCATGTGGGGCGCTTTAAGGGAAAAGCAGTATGTGACTAATAAGTACATTAATAGAAAACTGCCATTATTCTCTCTCTAGTTCTTCCTGGTCCTCAACTGCCTTCCAATTAGTCCTATGTGTGCAGAATGCTTATATGATAACAGGAGAACTTTGACATATTTCACCTTTCGCTTGAGAGGCAAAGGCGGTTTTCATTGATCTTACACACAGCCATTTTTTGCCATGGCCTCATTAACTTCCATCTGCCCCTACTAATAAGTTCCTAACAGGGAAGTGTAGAATTGATCCAAATAACTCAATAATCTGAATCCAAAAATCAAGTACTAATGAAAATATACTCTTGGATCTGAAGGCCCCAGAACAAAAACAAAATTTAGTTAAAATGATTTGTTAATCTTTCACTACCTCCATTTTCAAGTGCTCATGAACCTTCCTAATGCCACAAATTTCTATCTTTTATTTAGAATTTAGAAATTTCTATCTCAGGAAGCTAATAATGTTTAGATGTAATGTAGTGTCAGAAAACAGATTTTATTTTTCTGAAGCAGAATGAATGAAATAATAATTTTGAAAAAGAATCATTTTACTGTTAACAGGCTAGAGAAGAATTGGTCCTCTGAATGTGCAAACATATTCTTTTTGCAGGTTTGTATTTATTCTTACACAAACACACAAATCTGTGCTCATTTAATTCCAATTTAACTGTTTTCAGCTACAGCTGTGGCACAGAGCATGACATTCAGTAACTACTTACTATTATAAAAGGTATGTTACATCTCACAGAATAATAATAAAAAACAGATTTGCTGAGCAAATAGTAGCTAGCAGGTTTGTCTACCTCAAATATGAAATCAATTTTCAGTCAATAGAGTTCAAATAAGAAAGTTATCTTTCGTACTTGATCAAGCCAACCAGTAGATGTTTCATTAGAATGGTGGACAAGAAAAACCTCAGAAGCTATTAATAAAAAGTGATTAACAAAGGAAATGAAAAAGAAAATAAAACAACAGATGGAATAAAAACTCAGGCAAAGGAAATGAGTTTCAGAAAGGTTTGACAGGTTAAGGGTCATGGCTCCAAAGAATGTTTTAATAAAACACTAAATCAAGTACCTAGACAAATTAGTTAACAGATTAATTAACAGTATTCATGTAGGAAACGAGCATCTTTCCTGGAGCTGTTTAAATTAGATGGTAACAGCTATATTTTGACCTGATGCCACTGGAGTTATAAAACTTTTCAACCTTCCAGGGAAAATTTCTCTTGTTTTTTACCCTCGGTGATACAACTTCCAATTTTAAAAACTACTCTGAAATCAAGAAACATTGGGATGAGGAAATGGGGGCAATTAGCATCCAGCTCACAACCTTCCCTCTTTATGGGCACACCCCTCCCCCATCACACACACACACACACACACACACACACACACACACACGCACACACACACACGCACACCGGTTCAGCCAGCCCTGCCCCATCTCCTGCTTGGTTTCTAACAGTCTTTGCTGGCAACCTCAAAAATTTCTCTTCTACTTTTCCTTTACCCTCCTCCTTTTTTTCTGTTCTGTAACTCTGCCTTCTAGCAGGAATGGTACCAAAAACCCATGGTTAGAGCCTTGCTGACCCTCGGGATGGAAGAAGTTTCTGTTTCCTGTTTTGAAGCATGGTTTTTAATTAATTTTAAAACAAACATGGAGGTCAAAACCTGAGGAAAAACAACATGGAGGTTTTCCTTCATTAGGCTACTGACCCGTTCTAGGGGCTGGATTTGAAACAGCACCGCTTCCTAAGCTAATTCGCAGTGGACAAGAGTTCAACAGGCAGCTTACTTCCTTTCTTAAATTTGAGAAACTCCAGAAGGTTAGAAAATAGACTGGTTAGCCTTCATTTTTCCACTCTGTAATAATTCCTCAAATAAAGGACAGCTGAGAAATGGCCAGTCATATTTTTGTTATTTTTCTGGAATATCACTTTGTAGTCAGAAAGATCCCAGAAAGTTATGTGAGAAAGAAAATCATCTTAAAAGCCACTTTTCCCCCAAATACATTTCAACAGATATATATGTGATCTGTTTTCAAAATATATCTTTTTTGTGCCCTTCGAATTTTAAAACATGGACATGTATTACATCTGTAAAATTGCACACTAAAAGAGAACATAAATAACAGGGAAAAAACACCAAAAAAAAAAAAGGACAAAGTCTTATCTTTTAATTCCACGTGACAAAAAAGAGAGATGGAATTATTTCCTATTAGTAAATGATCACAGGAAGAAAAATCAGTGAGAATCACTACTTTAGCTCCAGAGAGAATTTCCTGCAATCCAGACTCACATGTGTTAATAAATTCATCTTCCACACTCACCATCCTCTAAAATCACTGTGGTATTTCTATCTGGAGCAGTATTATTACTGCTACCACAAAGTGACTACTTTTAAGCAAATCCTTCATTTTCTTCATTTAGACCTTCCACAGATTTTGTACCCTTTCTCTCAACCTCCTTTCTACCTTTCTTTTTTTTTTGGAAACCACGTGTCTAGTCAAAGTTGCTTGCTGACCCCCGTACTCAATCTTGCCTCTGTGTCCTGATAAGCCACTGAAGTCATCAGGAATGGTTTCCTTGTCAGTCAGGATGGTTGGGAAATGTGTTTGTGATACCCATTATCTCAATGACCAGCAGAGTTGACTCAGCTGACCTGATCGGTAGATAGGTGTAGCCTTCCTCCTTTACTCTGTGTAATTTCAATCCAAGTTGTGTCTGGGTGCTGTATTGGGGGGCAGGTGGGGAATATCGAGTGAGGTAGGTCATTCTGAGCCCAAGTAATCTTGAGGTAATGAACGTGTTGCTTTGTAAGCACTCTTCAGACTTTCTTTGCTCCTCTTGTATATGTTTCCAAGGGACAACTAAGATGCAAGCTTTGTAAGAACCCATGTTCTATCCTGTATTTCTTTAGTATTCATAATAGCAGTTACATAACACCATACATAATGTAACAAAAGTTACCAATTATGGCTTTAAAGTTGAAGGAATTAACTTCTAGAGTCTCTCCTAGAATTAAGTTGTTTCCATTTGTTTGGATAAACACAATATCCATAGTATAACCAGTAAGTACTGGTAATAATATCCACAGTATGACTGTTAAAATCACAAGTCAGATTTTCACTGTTCTAAGTATTAAGAAAACATTTAGAAACAGTTAACAGAATTTGAAAGAAAGAGCTCAAAAGAAATGTTCTCCTATTTGCCAGGTTTGCATAGAATAAAAGAGAAGGTCACTATCCTATAAATTAGCTTCATAACAGTGAGGTACATCTTTGCACTGAGACAGATAATGCTGTAAGAAAAAGACTATGACTTCAATTTATTATTCTTAAGAAATACTCGGAGAAAAAGGCTTAAGCTTCATTTACTACCACTGATTTAAAGGGAATCCTGATAAAACCCATTCGGTAGAAAGAGAAAAGCAAATTACCTGCTAGTTTGCTTCTGTCGTCTCCTGCAACAACAACAATCCAATCCCTTTGGATTGTGATTGCAGTAGCAGTACTGGCCAGGTTTGCAATATTTGCAATAGTGATGATCAGGATATAGCATGAAGTCTAAGGAATTACAGGAAAAAATTATTAAAATGTCAGTTTTACCATACTGTACCTACCTCACTGTACAATATAGTTTAAAATGGTCTTTGGTAACATAATAATAAAATTTCTATTTTAATTTCATTTCATAAAATCATAAGAAATCATTCTACTTTGTACGCATGAAACAATAAACACCAGTGGTCAAGTTAAAGGGCATAATGTCTTTCTAATCTGTATCATCTGTGGTACGCATAATACAAAAAATTTTAATAGTCATATGCACATTTATGTCACATAGTTATCATAAAGTGTTAACATAGGGGTGGTTTTTAATTTTCCCCACAAATATGTCCTTTGGAAAAAACAGTGACGGGGAAGTGAGAAGACTTGAATTTAAATCAGAGTTCTGACACTTTCCAGTTGCATGACAATGGGCAATCAGCTAACATCACTTTGTCTTACTTTTTTCATCAACAAAATGAAGGCAATAGACTAGAAGATTTCTTGTCCTACCTGGCTGTGAAACTCTACAATATCAATCCAGATATACCTAAGCAGATTAAATAGGAACATCAAATTCACTGCTTTCCACTACACCCATCTCTCTCCTCTTTTCCATCAAGCTATCATGAAATCAGAGTGTGGGAAGTTATCTAGTCCATGTCCTCAAACAGAAATACCACTTATTATTAGAAGAACACCATCATGCCTGATTTATATACCTATATATATACCATTTCTTAAATGGTGTGAAAAAATTACAGGTTAATACTACTGAGCTTAAAACTAGCAACTGATTTATGTAACAAACTTAGAACTGCCATTAAAAAACAAACAGGAAGGGGCTTCCCTGGTGGCTCAGTGGTTAAGAAACTGCCTGCCAATGCAGGGGACATGGGTTCAAGCTCTGGTCCGGAAAGATCCCACATGCCGCAGAGCAACTAAGCCCATGCGCCACAACTACTGAGCCTGCGCTCTAGAGCCCATGAACGACAACTACTGAGCCCATGTGCCACAGCTACTGAGCCTGCGCTCTAGAGCCTATACTCTGCAACAAGAGAAGCCACCGCAATGAGAAGCCCGCGCACCACAACAAACAGTAGCCCCCGCTCTCCGCAACTAGAGAAAGCCCACACACAGCAACAAAGACCCAATGCAGCCAAAAATAAATAAAAAAATAAAACAAAACAAACAGGAAAACAACCAATAGAATGAAATTTAAATTCAAACAATACTTAATGAAAGCCTGTTAAGGGCCAAAAGACAAAAATAGTAGGGGATATTAAAATAGACACAGAGATCAAAATTAACAGGCCCTAATTCTTAGAAAGGTATAACCTTACAAGACTGAACCAGGAAGAAACAGAAAATATGAACAGACCAATCACAAGTAATGAAATTGAAACTGTGCTTAAAGATCTTCCAACAAACAAAATCCAGGACCAGGTGGCTTCACCAGACAGGTGAATTCTATCAAACATTTAGAGACGAGCTAACACCTATCCTTCCCAAACTCTTCCAAAAAACTGCCGAAGAAGGAACACTCCCAAACTCATTCTCTGAGGCCACCATCACCCTGATACCAAAACCAGACAAAGATACTACAAAAAAAGAAAATTACAGACCAATATCACTGATGAATATAGATTCAAAACTCCTCAACAAAATACTAACAAACAGAATCCAACAACACATTAAAAGGATCATACACCATGATCAAGTAGGATTTATCCCAGGGATGCAAGGATTCTTAAATATATGCAAATCAATCAATGTGATACAACATATTAACATATTGAAGAAGAAAAAGCATATGAACATCTCAATAGATGAAGAAAAAGCTTTTGACAAAATTCAACATCCATTTATGATAAAAACTCTCCAGAAAGTGGGCATAGAGGGAACCTACCTCAACATAATAAAGGCCATATACGACAAACCCACAGCAAACATCATTCTCAATGGTGAAAAACTGAAAGCATTTCCTCTAAGATCAGGAAAAAGACAAGGATGTCCACCCTCACCACTATTATTCAACATAGTTTTGAAAGTCGTAGTCACAGCAATCAGAGAAGAAAAAGAAATAAAAGGAATACAAATTGGAAAAGAAGTAAAACTGTCACTGTTTGCAGATGACATGATACTATACACAGAGAATCCTAAAGATGCTAACAGAAAACTACTAGAGCTAATCAATGAATTTGGTAAAGTTGCAGGATACAAAATTAATGCACAGAAATCTCTTGCATTCCTATACACTAATGATGAAAAATCTGAAAGGGAAATTAAGGAAACACTCCCATTTACCATTGCAACAAAAAGAATAAAATACCTAGGAATAAACCTACCTAGGGAGACAAAAGACCTGTATGCAGAAACCTATAAGACACTGATGAAAGAAATTAAAGATGATACCAACAGATGGAGAGATATTCCATGTTCTTGGATTGGAAGAATCAATACTGTGAAAATGACTACACTACCCAAAGCAATCTACAGATTCAATGCAATCCCTATCAAATTACCAGTGGCATTTTTTACAGAACTATAACAAAAAAATCTTAAAATTTGTATGGAAACACTAAAGACCCCAAATAGCCAAAGCGGTCTTGAGGGAAAAAAACAGAGCTGGAGGAATCAGATTCCCTGACTTCAGACTATACTACAAAGCTACAGTAATCAAGACAATATGGTACTGGCACAAAAACAGAAATATAGATCAATGGAACAAGATAGAAAGCCCAGAGATAAACCCACGTACCTATGGTCAACTAATCTATGACAAAGGAGGCAAGGATATACAATGAAGAAAAGATAGTCTCTTCAATAAGTGTTGCTGGAAAAACTGGACAGCTACATGTAAAAGAATGAAATTAGAACACTCCCTAACACCATACACAAAAATAAACTCAAAATGCATTAGAGACCTAAATGTAAGACCAGACACTATAAAAGTCTTAGAGGAAAACTTAGGAAGAACACTCTTTGACATAAATCACAGCAAGATCTTTTTTGATCCACCTCCCAGAGTAATGAAAATAAAAACAAAAATAAACAAATGGGACCTAATGAAACTTACAAGCTTTTGCAAAGCAAAGGAAACTACAAACAAGGCAAAAACACAACCCTCAGAATGGGAGAAAGTATTTGCAAACGAATCAACGGACAAAGGATTAATCTCCAAAATATATAAACAGCTCATGCAGCTCAATATTAAAGAAACAAACAACCCAATCCAAAAATGGGCAGAACACCTAAATAGACATTTCTCCAAAGAAGACATACAGATGGCAAAGAAGCACATGAAAAGCTGCTCAACATCACTAATTATTAGAGAAATGCAAATCAAAACTACAATGAGGGGCTTCCCTGGTGGCGCAGTGGTTGAGAGTCTGCCTGCCAATGCAGGGGACACGGGGTCATGCCCCGGTCCAGGAAGATCCCACATGCCGCGGAGCGGCTGGGCCCGTGAGCCATGGCCGCTGAGCCTGTGCGTCCGGAGCCTGTGCTCCGCAACGGGAGAGGCCACAACAGTGAGAGCCCCACGTACCAAAAAAAAAAAAAAAAAACTACAATGAGGTATCACCTCACACCAGTTAGAATGGGCATCATCAGAAAATCTACAAGCAACAAATGCTGGAGAGGGTGTGGAGAAAAGCGAACCCTCTTGCACTGTTGGTGGGAATGTAAATTGATACAGCTACTATGGAGAGCAGTACGGAGGTTCCTTAGAAAACTAAAAACATAATTGCCATATGACCCAGCAATCCCACTACTGGGCATATACCCAGAGAAAACCATAAATCAAACAGTGCATTGCAGCACTATTTACAATAGCCAGGTCATGGAAGCAACTTAAATGTTCATCGACAAACGAATGGATAAAGAAGATGTGGTACATATATACAATGGAATATTACTCAGCCATAAAAAGGAATGAAATTGGGTCATTTGTAGAGACATGGATGAATCTAGAGACTGTCATACAGAGTGAAGTAAGTCAGAAAGAGAAAAACAAATATCATATATTAATACAGATATGTGGAACCTAGAAAATGGTACAGATGAACCGGTTTGCAGGGCGGAAACTGAGACACAGATGTAGAGAACAAATGTGGACACCAAGGAGGGAAAGCGGTGGCGGCAGGGGTTGGTGGTTGTGGTGTGATGAATTGGGAGATTGGGATTGACATGTATACACTAATATGTATAAAATGGATAACTAATAAGAACCTGCTGTTAGAAAAAAAAAAAGAACAAACCAAGCAAAAATCTAAACATCTTATAAATGTATACTAGTTGCATTAAGTCAATTATGTAATCTGTTCCCTGCATTACCAAATTCTGTATATCAGTTTTAAATCAAGTGCAGCACATTGTCTTTACGCTGCATTCCATGCTCTATTTTACACATGAACATGTTTCTGAGAAATTGCATTTAAAAAATGAAAAATGTAATACTATTTTCATAATTTCTTATATTACAAAAACAAACATACACTCTCATAGAGAAACTTGGTCTATAGCACAATATTATTTTCATAATGTATATAAAGTCCAAGTTCAGTCTGACAATAGAAACTCTCCTTCCTACACTTTTCAAACCTTCTCTGTGTGTTGCATACATCCATCACTCAGAGAAACTGTGCTTCCCCTATTTTCATGCCTTTATGAATGCCAGTCCATCATTCCAAAAATAAATTTTAAAAACGAAGAGGGATTGATGGGAAGATGGATGTGCCAATGGATAAATATATGATAAAGCAAGTATAATAAAATGGCAGAAGTAGAAACTAAGTGGTACGTATATGGGTGTTCAGTGGAGAATTCGTCTAACTTTGCTGAATGTTTGAAATATTTCATAATGAAATCTTGGGAGAATAACATCCTATTTTCAAGGCCCACCTAAATGGCCAACCCAGAACTCCATTTTTCTCGAAGGCACTTAATCATGCTACCATGTATCATAGTTATTATGTATCACATCTAATCTCCCTACAGGATCCACACTTGAATCATTTTTCTATCATTCAAATGCATCTAATACAACTTACACACAATAATCATTCAACAAAGGGGAAGGAAATACTTTGACTACAGACTGAAAATAATCACTGTTCTTTAGTAATACTACTAATAAAATTATCTTCAAATATTACAAAAAAAAAAGAAGTATCCTACTGGTTTTGACATGCTATGTTTAAATTTTAAAAATTATCTTTCCATTCTGAATATGTTCTAATTTCCATGCTGGTTTTTTCTCTGACGTCCATGTATTTCTGGTATCTTTAAATTTGTAAATATACAGTTATTAAAAAAAAAATTAACAGGCCCTATTTGTGAAAAGACACTCCCTTAAAGAGTTTTCATCTTTTACCAATAACAGACATTCAATTTTCTACCATCAAGAATCTTGTTGAGAACTTACAAGAACCCATCCATGGTACATGGTCAGAAGGTCTTTTTTATGTAAGAAAACCATCATCAGGATGATTCCACACAGGATGACCGAAACATTCTGGATCACCAGTGAAGTCTGGGCCACTATACAGAGAGAGAAACAAAGTGTTCATACACCAAAACATCTCAAAGGAGATGTTTTTATCCATACATCACTGTTCTACTGTATTAATGCATATGCAAATTACTACAAGAAATAAAAATATTCCTGAAGTAAATTCTGCCTCAACTATTTCCAGTAGGGCCCAGCATACCACATCAGACCAGTAAAACTTGCAGACAGAATAAAGAACTACCCCTCATTTTTCCTGTTAGTTGAAGCCATTCATAATGACCACATTTTCATTTTCACAGTTTATTCACTTTAAAGTTTACTGTCATAAACAGAACTATATTAACTACATAAAAAAGATCCACCTTTCGGGGCTTTGTAGCTTAGGCAAAAATAAGAACATGTAGGAGGTTATGGAGGAGGTTAAGTAAGAGGTCATGGAATCCATAACCTAGATGGCAGGCTGAACTTGGTAAGATCGTATGGATAAACAGGAAGGACATATAAAAAATTGCCAAGAATAAAGCAGCAGTGTGTTCCTTTTACTAAAGTTATTTGCATTGTTATGAAATTCTAAACTACACCTTTTCTCACAGAAAATGCCAACTTTCTGAGACTGAGGCACCCATGTAGATAAAGGACTGGCATAAGGACAGGTTAGGATACCAGGTAAGGACACCTTGTAGTCTTTTCTCTGCCACTAACGAGGGAAGATGATCTAGGGAAGAATACTTAATATCTCTTATGTCTGCGTCTATAAGGCGAGGATATAATACATACCTGCCTTCCTTACTTTACGGGGTCATTTTGATGCTCAAATAAAATACTTTGAAAGCACTTTGAAAAATACAGAGGGTTGTATATGTAAGGTATAATTACAGCTCTTGCCTTTAAGGACAGTAAAGCTCATTCTGGCTTGGAACATTATATCAAAGCCTTGAGACAAAACAAACTGCTTTCTGAAATTAATTTGAAATAAAATCCCAACATATAACTCATTCATTCATTGCACAAGGCTATTAAATATCAACTGAATGAGGTTCTTGGCTTTCAGGACCCCACAGACCAGAGGAAAGGTAGACATGTGAAAGGATAATTATAAGTGCATAAGTGCAATAGCAGAGGTATTAACAAAGCTTCATGGGAGTGCAGGAAAAAAAAGTGTCTCTGGTTAACTCAGCCTAGAGACATCAAAGAAGATTTTCATGGAGGTTGTCACGTGAGTTGATTACATAGGATAAGTGCAAGATTGCTATCCCACCACACTCTTCTTCATCCAACTCAACATTCTATCCTAAACTACAATTTCAGTGCTCAACAGTCATAAGGTTAAAGGTCTCTATGTATAACATTCCCACGTTCCTATGTATAATGATGTAAAGAAGTAGAAATTGTTTTTCCAGGATACAAAACCTTTTTCTATATGTGTTTTGGTCTATCGATTCTCAAAATAGAAAAATGTCCATCTTGGCCATTTTACTAATAGCATCCAGTCCTGGAATTTGATAATCCAGTTGCTCTCTATCCGGGGGCAGTTATCCTGCACTGAAAGAAACAGATACCTCAGTCTTTCCCCAGTGTCTAGGATAGACATGGCCAGGTCTTAGCATTATCAACTGAGGAACTAAGGAAAATTTTGCCCTGAATTATTATCCAAATTGCCCTTATATTCTGAATAATTAAACTGTTCATTCACTTTCTCTCTTTCCTATACAATACTTAATGATTTCAGTATTAATGCTCTAGAATAAATGTTAATATATTATCACTTCTTTTTTCTTCAAAAATGTATAATTCAGCTCTCTGTGATCCAGACTCAGGTATTCTTTTCTGAATCCATTGTTTTCACTTCCCCTACATACCTGCCTATATAAAACACAGTAACCCAGAGGATAGATGTTAAAGCTGTCCCAGGAACGTCACATTAAACGAACTCCAGTGCAAGTCATGGTTAAAGGATGCCAGAGTTAGGTAAACTCTTAATGTTTAACATGGTTCGCAGAAAAGTGCCACAGTGTTAATCATTAACATTTGTAATTTACGAACAGCCAAAAAAGATACCCCACAAAATCTATAAACTCAGTATCCTGGCATCCCAACTTTGGGCAGGAGCCCCAGGACCCTCCATGCAGAGGTGCTGCCACTGAGCACCCCATCACTCAGGTGGCGGCTGCAGACGCAAAGTGGGTTAGTCACAGAGGTTTCTCTCTAGCTCAGGCACTAGTCCCACAAACACAAAGGCTTTTATAACACCACTCACCTTTAAGTCTGGCATTCTTATCCACCCAATCACCAATGATGGCTCCTAGGACCAGAACAGACCCTGCCACCACCAGCCCGTAGACTGCAGTCAAGAGAAGGCTGTTTCCATAGAGCTCTACCAGAAACACAGACACTGCAAAGTGCCACATCCGATCCCCCTTGAATAAGAGAAGATAAAAGGTTCTGATAAAATGTTGTACGTTGCTAGTCAATTATACTCAAGAAGTTGCTTCCTTAACAAAAGGGCACTTTCTAGCTACATTACAAGATTCTCAAAGTCAACAATTCCTCTATGGATTGAATGTAGTCAGGTGTTAAAACTGTTTGTCCTGGCACAATGGAAAATATTCTTGCCCAGATACTAAGTAAACCCGAAAAAAGCATGATGTTAATGAAACAAACGTACTCCCTATCATTCTAGAAAAAAATACAGTTTCCAAGCCCAAGGAGGTTTTTTTGAGATAAAACCTGTTCCTTTTTGTATCAGGTTTCTAGCCAGGCCTGGGATTTACCTATCCTGATTTGAAAGGCATAAAGGAGTTTGCTATTGAACCAGAATGAAACAAGTATAGTTTACAAATATCAGTTATGCCTTGAATGTCAAGAAAGAGCCAGTTTCCCAATTTGTAAAATGGTAAGAATGGACTATATGACCTCTCAAGTTTCTTTTATCTCTAACATTCTAAAATCTATGTTCTATTTTCATAAATAAATTTCAAAGTCATAAAACAGCAGAACAATCAGAAAGATGAAGTTAATATGTGCAAATTCTGGCACCATATGAATGAAGATGTTAGAAATCAATACGTAAGTAGTTATTTAGTTATTTTCGACGCAGTAGTTATTTTCGACACAGACGAGTTTTGAAAGGGGAAAAAAAACTATTTCTTCACTCCAGAGTATATAGGGAATTTTGGAATTCATTGCTGCAAAATGTGGAATAACAGAAGCTTTTAAATGAGTCAGGCAAATTAATGTGTGAGAAATCTATAATGGACCTTGCTATGAGCTTTTAGGCTCCATCCCTGACTTGTTAGGTTAACCTAAAACAGGACAACAATGTTCTATCATAACCTATCCCTAAGAAATCACTACAGGAAACTAAATTCCCAGGCTAGGCTCCTTATGGATTGGAAGAAGTACTACACTCCTATTTCTTTCCAATGTCTCTTAACATCCTCCTGAAAAATTTAATGTATAAGGAGCAAAGTATTATCCTAGTATGGCAAATGCTTTTAAGCATTTAATAAAGGCAAGACAACAATCTCATGCATCCAAAGTTAAACTGATGCGCATATTCTGTAGCAATCATTTACAATAAACTTCATGTACACCAGTATTTCTCAAGTGGGGGGTGATTTTACCCTCTAGGGATCACTAAGCAATGTCTGGCGCTATTTTGGGTTGTCACATCTGCGAGGATAGATTTACTACTGGCATCTACAGTCCCCCACAACAAAAAATTATCCAACCCAAGATGTCAATAGTGCCAAGGTACAGAAACTTTGGTGTAGAGGATTATGAACATTGTTTAGAACCACAATTTAAAATTAACATAAGATTAGGGCCTTGAGGGATAGGGTGAACATGGCCAAGTAAACGTTAAAACAGACACTGGAAGCCAGTGGAAATACCATACTTGAAAGACTGATTCTCACTCGATGGTCTGGAATGTGAGCTCTAGAACCTTCTGCGCTCTCAACCCTCAGCACAGTGCACAGCCCAGAGTAGAAACACAACAAATAACTGCGGAATCAACAAAGGAGTGGATATGCAGTGGATCCCGGCTGTAAATGAGTACAGAATAAGACTTATCTATGAACTATATTGTTCTGCTACGTTAGATTTGCTCCATGAATGTTCAAGAAGTTTGACGCTTAATCAGTACCATAATTCATATTTCTGGGACAGTTTTTTAAAGTTTGCTTTGAAAATAGAAATCTTTTCCATTTACGTTGGAATTACATTTCAAATACCCTTGTACTAAATGACTAAAAATATATTTACACATACAATTTGTAACCAACAAAAAGACAAGTTCACACATTAAGATAAAAATGTCAATAAGAATTGGGGCTTCCCTGGTGGCGCAGTGGTTGACAGTCCGCCTGCCAATGCAGGGGACAAGGGTTCGTGCCCCGGTCTGGGAAGATCCCACGTGCCGCGGAGCGGCTGGGCCCGTGAGCCATGGCCGCTGAGCCTGCGCGTCCGGAGCCTGTGCTCCGCAACGGGAGAGGCCACAACAGTGAGAGGCCCACGTACCGCAAAAAAAAAAAAAAAAAATGTCAGTAAGAATAACAAATTAAGCTATTTTCTTAATCTTTAACATGAGAAACAAATTTAGATTTGATTAGAATAAAATAGCATGAGGTGAGGGGAGGTACTTTATCCTAATCTCTATTCCTCTGAAAAGACAAAAACATATGAATGCCTCAAATGATAGGTTGCCTCCCTGAGTGAATTTCCTCTTTCTTAACATAAAGAATAAGAAATATTATCCCACTACTATTGCTTCTTCCTTTTTGAAAAAAATTTATTTTTATTGAAGTATAGTTGATTTACAATGTTGTGTTAGTTTCTGGTGTACAGCAAAGTGATACAGTTATGTGCTCTTTTCCATATTCTTTTCCATTATGGTTTATCACAGGATATTGAATATAGTTCCCTGTGCTATACAGTAGGTGCTTCTTTCTTTCTTTGTTGTTTTGTTTTTTCGCTTTAAAGCAGGACTTGAAACAAGTGCTACGAAATGAAAGTTTTCTCTCTTGCTTATGCCTGTATGGCATGCCTCCTCCTTGATGGACAGGAATAAAACTGCTCCACTTGGGACTTCCCTGGTGGCTCAGTGGTTAAGAATCCAACTGCCAATGCAGGGGACAGAGGTTTGAGCCCTGGTCCGGGAAGATCCCACATGCCACAGAGCAACTAAGCCTGTGTTCCCACAAGCCACTACTACTGAGTCCACGTGCCACAACTACTGAAGCCTGCGCACCTAGAGCCTGTGTTCTGCAACAAGAGAAGCCACTGCAATGAGAAGCCTGAGCATCGCTACAAAGAGTAGCCCCCCCTCGCCGCAACTAGAGAAAGCCCGTGCACAGCAACAAAGACCCAGTGCAGCCAAAAATAAAATAAATTAATTAAAAAACAAACAAACAAAAACTGCTCCACTTGCCCCAATTTCCAAAGTGTTTAGGCTTTAAGAAGTAACAGACTCTACACTCACAAAGCCCAAGAATCAGGTAAACTCTCTGTAAAGGTTGACTAAGTGCAATCTCAGGCCCACCCAGCCATTCCTTCCTAACATCCATTTCCTGCCCACCCACAAGCTCTCATCATACTTTGAAGATTTGTTTACATGTTCATCTACCTCCAGTGCACTGAGAGCCAAAGGCCAAATGAATGTCTGTGAATGAATGATCACAGTCATTAATGCACTGAATACTTTTTGAGAGGCTACTATGTACTCAACAATACTGCAGGCACTAGAGATTCAGCAGTGCGCAAAAATCAAGATTCATGCTTTCATGCTGCTTGCATCCCAGTGAACAGAGACCCAGTGAAAACAAATCTAGAATAGGTCAGGTGGTATAAATGCTATGAGGAAAAATGCAGTAGGGTGGGGCAGGAAGGTGGCATTTTGCATGAAGTAGTTAAAGACCTATGAGAGAAACCCAAGGAAGTAAGATCTGGCACCATGCAGACATATGGCATATAAATGGAGACAGTCCATAGCATAACGCATAAGATATCAGCACTGGCCACCCTTTTTCACTGCCTTACACTGTTAGTTATTCTTTTGTAATTAGATATATTTTTTTAAAGCCCAACCTGAATTATATTATAAGCTCCTTGATGACAGGATCCACTTCTTACCATACTTTGTATTCCAGTAGTATAGAGTAAAATATATTGATCCACTGGCAGAAAGAAATGAAGTCAGAAATAAAAAGTATTCAACCTCACACAAACCTAATGCAATATAACCTTCTACCCTAACACCTCTATACTCAAGTGTATAGGAAACCATGGATCGGCAGAGTCAGTAGGGTAATGCATAGATAGGCATGCATATGTATGTATATACATATATAATAAATAAGCAGACATCTTTTGTTGTAATAAAATCAGGCAAAGTGTCAAACAGGAGACAAAACTCAAAAGATTGAATTAGAGAGCATTCCTCTTTTACACTCCTCTACAATAACTGAAAATCCACTACAACTTACACGACTACAATTGCTGTGTTTTGTTTTGTTTTGTTTTAATCCAAGTTTCCCACAAGAACTCCTTTTGCTCAATTTACTGTAAGACTGGAGTAAGCATCTGTCACTTTTCTTGTGTTTTCCATTCATGACAAAAAAGATCCTCCTGGAGCAACCACAGTTCCACTCCTTTGGCAAATCTGACCTGCCAACCTAATAACAAAAGGTCGCATAAACCTTAAACTTAGTCAGTGTTTGGAAGTTAGGCACCTTCTTCCCCTAAGAGATAGGTCCAGACCACAAGGTGAGAATTTCAGATACTATCTCCATCACTTACTGGGTTTTTTAAAATACTTAATACTTACTGAATTAAATTGGAAGAACAATTTAATTGGATTTAAATTAATTAAGGGTAGTTTCACTCAATTTCTATTCAGAATCATCAGTTATTGGAAATGAAACTCACGCCAAGTCCACATTGTTTACATGTATTTGCAGAGTCATCCCTGTCTAAGCCTCTGGGGAGAAAGAAGCTGGCCTTTCTAAAAAAGCCATCTTTGAACTGCTATTTCTTAAAGAGCTGATAACTTAGCTTAATAATTTCCCAAGGGCATGGGTACAGGTTTCCTCATACAATAGTTTGCATTCATGTCTTAAGAACGATCCAAAAGAAGTTTCCAGTTTAAAAAGAAAATAACATTCACAAAATTTACTCTCAAAATTCTTTCCCCTTACTTACGGTTCTTTTAAATTAAATATCACACATGAGGCATGAATAGAATTTACACAGGTTTATTGCTTTTAAACAGTAAGACCAATTGTTTAATTTAAAAGATTCTAATCATCATTAATTAAATACACATCTAGCATCCCTTGGGGATTATTCTTTTGGGTTGAGGAGTGTTGATGGAGGAATCCAGGCCCACAGAAACACTGGGACTCTTCCAAGACCATGGAAGAAGTCAGAGGGAGACTTATGAGTCAGTTGCTGATTTTCGTTGGATGATGGTTTTTAAGATAGACTGAGATGCCCCACACATATCTAGCTACAGATAACATTTTAAAAGACCAGAATTTTCACCACTCAGATATTTGTTCTTGGGGTCAATTATATTTAAATTAACCTTAGAATGCTATTTTTAGCCTAACTCAGTCACTCCACTATTCTACTGTATTTTCATAGCGCAGTTGGCTGGAACTTATAATTTTAACAAAAGAAGAAAACAGAGAAATATCTTAAAATGTGAAAAAATAGAAGGTCCATGAGACATCCATCCATTCTTAGTAGCAGATATTACCATTTATTAACCCTTGTAATGCAAAATACAATTTACAAACAATGCAAATAGTCCTGTCCTTGTTAATCCTGTTTTTGGATAGCTGCCAGTCTACATAAAGTATGATAGCTCAATAATTAATAGTAAATTAAATAGTAAATAGTAAATTAATTTACTAACACCTATGGGAAAATATCTTTGGTGAAAATAACTTTTTTGTTAGAGCATGTATGTTTGGTTGATTTATTTCTTTAGCTGCATGACAAAACTGCAAGATGGCTTAATACAACTGGCCCAAACGAGAGGCAACAAGAAATTGTGCAAGCATGTTGTAAGAATTACTGTAGATTTTCACTTACCCATGTAGATAGAGAATGACCAAGGTAGAGAAGGAATTTTGCAGAGATCAGGTAGTTTGCTAAGGATCCTGCAAAGACACACAGTAGGCAGATAAAAAGCGTATTTAGTCACCTGAGTGAGCTGAGATTGGAATGCTTACTCATTTGTCCTTATTCGACATAATTATTAAAAACTACTTTGTGGGGCAAACCATGTACATTTCATCAAGTCATCTAGAAATTGATGGGTCGATGAAAAATTCAGCACGACCTCTTGGTCAATAACTGCATAACTTCACATACAGTGAAAAAAGCTCTTGTTTCAACATTCTTTAACTCCATTTTATTTTTGACAAGATAATCCAAACTACCCAGTCTACTTCTCCATCCTTGCCTGTGTGCACGCCCCTTTTCCCATACCTTGAAATGCCTTTCTTCCTTAACCCCCAACAAAATATGAGTCGAACGAGCTACTAATCACACTGGTTAACAGCTGAGCCACATTCCTCCAAAACCTGCGTGGAGGTGCCGGTCTCCACTGCGCAACCTGTTTCTACCACATGCGTTCGGTCCACTCACCACAGCATCTTCCCAGGCGGTTTTGCTCTCTTGCCCTGGTCATGACACCAGGCGCCCCCCGCTTGCTCTTCTGCTGCTACGGCTGCCGCTCCTGCTGAGGTGCTTGTTAAGAGGAGTGCAAGGAACTGAAGAGAGCACCGTTGAAAACACAACAGCTCTGTGCAAAAAGCCTCCGACGACGACTATACCAAAAAAACACAAAAAAAACAAAAGGAAAACGGCCCGGGGGTCTTCTTTTGGTCTTCCTTCCAAACTTAGCCAACACTGTAGCTGAAGTTGGAAAGGCAAAGCCTTATGGAAGCGGGTGGGAAGGCTCAACAGGCCGGCCGAGCTGCGTCGGGTGCCCTGTGTGTGCTGCCGCCGCCGCCGCAGGCCCGGCTCAGGCCGGCCCTTATACGAGGCCTGGGGCGGAGCTCCGGCCGCCGCCGCTCGGGCCGCCCCTCCTTCTCAGGGCCATCTGGGCGTCCCCGCAGCGCGAGGCCAGGGGCCCTGCCGCCCTCCACGCCCTTGCCAGGAGTCGCCGCCCGCCCGCGGCGCAAGGGTCCGACTGGCCGCGAGCAACCCGCGAGCCTGCGGGGACCGTCGCCGGACGAACTCTGCTCGCCGGGTTTTCCGCCCTCCGGGAGGCCGCGAGAAGAGATCGGGGAGGTCGGGCGGCCGGGAAGGGCAGGACCGCGCGCCCAGCCGGCGGGGCGGCGGGGAGAGGCGAGCGGCAAGGCCGGGGCCGAGCCGCGCTTCTTTGCACCAGCTGCCTGGCCAGTCGGGGAGAGGGCGGCTGCCAACGGTCGTCGTGCAAAGCGCCAGCCCAGGCTTGGGGGTGGGGGAACATCCTTTTTTTTGTTTTGTTAACGAAAATCATTTTTAATATAGGTATCTAAATAAATATAATCCGTGTCACAGTGGCCTCTTTCCTGGCCTTCCCATTCCGGCCCACCTGCGGCAGAGAATGTCTTTTCTTCCCAGGACTGCATAGCGGGGCTTCCCTCAAAGAGCCAGAATCAAAGGGCAGGAAGGGGCGCAAAGATCAGAGTACAGCCCTCTTCAGAGGAGTAAACGGAGCCTTGGAAAGGTTAAGTCCCGCAGCGACTCAGGCACCCAGCTCTAGCCCAGAGCTAGGGTCTCCAAATCCTTCCTGAAGATGCAACCAGGAGGAAGCAGCCCAAGCGGTTCCTTTACCAACCTTCCTTCTCTCTCAGCGCCCTCTGGCCCTCGCCCGCACCCACGCGTCCCTTCCCCACCTCTCCTCCAAGTGGCTTAGTATAGCACAGGCAGTTACCAGGAATACCGGTTATCCCAGTTGTGTCCCTGTCCAGATAAAGCCATTCGGTGGCCTCCTGGAGGGGCCAGTGAATGACTCTGAAGAGCACCAGACTTGAACCTTCCTTGACTCTTCCACCTCCACCCCTACCACCTCTGTGCCAGAACCCCTGGAGTCCCTATAGCCCCCTGGTTACCTTACCCTTCTCAATCTCCTCAAAACCGGGGGACTGGATCCTACACATTGAAACTCCAACGAGATTCCACACCCTGAGCACAGGCCGGACTGACACCCAGTAGTGAAAGGAGACACACGGGAATATATGCCCTGTTATCTAGACTGGCAATTAGGAGCCGCAGAGTTCGAGGGGTGGGGTGCAGCTGGATTCAGTTGGGATGTGGTCTGGAGGTCAGAGATAGGGGATTTACAGTTTAGGTACTGCTGTTAACTGCCTTTGTCCTTTTCAAGCCTTCTTTTTTTTTCCTTTCTTTCAAAACACTTTCAAGTCCTTTCTCTTCTCTCCTGGAGAAGTTTGGTTTGTTGTCTGAAGTTGGAGAACAGGGTCATATATCCACAAGTCCTTGAGAAGTAAACCAAGGCACACTCATATGAGCCACCTGCAGAAGGAGGGAACAGAGGAATCAAACCCCTCCACATTATGGCAACCTCTTACTGGAGATGAATTTTGTGGACAGGTCCTCAAGCAAGGCACAAAAGATAATATTTGCCACAGAATATCTCAGCAACAAGGACCTCCAAGTGCTTTACATTAATTTTTACTTGCCATAAGGGGAGTGCTGTGCTGCCCCCAACTTCCAGGTAGCTTAAAGGAGATTCAGTTCGTTAAAAAAAAATTTCTTCCGGTCCACACTGTCTGAGAAATGTTTGTGGGAATAGTAGCTAAGTCATGTATATCTCGAAATGTACTGTGGAGACTCTGTTTTCCATTGTCACCAAGGAGTCCTCAGAAGCCAAAACTGAGAGAATGGCGGCAAAAAGAACAGGTGGCAGACTATAGTGAAGCTTGTGGAAAAGAAAATTTGGAAAGAAAACAAGCAAGATCCATAACACCAAACCTAGTAATGTGTTTGTGCTTTGGCAGGGGAATCCTAAGTCCTTATTAATGGGAAAAGTCAAGATATATTAGTTGGGGCTTATAAAATGGAAAGGAATTGAAAATGAAAATGGAATAAAAAATCCTCAAAATACACACAAAATGCAAAATGACAGTAATCTCCTGGCCTTGACAGTCGAGATTACAAAGCACCACTTAAATCACAAGACCCAACTGGCTATTCCTCCTTCTGAGGAATGACTTGGCTGGCTGAAAATTAAGATTACTTTCAAAAGTCATATGTATTTTTTCCAGAACTCAGACAACACAACCTTCCCGTCAATGTAATCATAACTAAGGAAGCCATGCAAGTTTTAAATCAGTTTACAAAAAAAAAACAGATGCCCTAAAAACCATTTTCTAGTTCATTCTCCAAGTTTTTAAGTTAAATAGGTTAACTAACTTTTTAAAAATTACAGCCAGAATAAAATGTGCATTTTAATTTAAAATTAATAAGTATTTATGGTTGCAAAATAAAAGAGGTTTACTATTTCATTTTTAAGTTGCTTTTTCACTTACCCATCAGGCATCCTAAGTTTCCTCTGCTGTATCTGATGTGCTCACCAGGACAAATAAATGCGGATTAAGCAATGGGCACCACTACACTGCTCTAAAGAAAAATAATAGGGTTATCATCAGCTATTACAGGAAGAGCTCAGATCCAGGACAGAGCTTCTGTTGGGTCTGAAACTTTTTAGCCTAACATAGGAGTGATAAAGCCACGTTGCCATTCAAAAGCCTTTCTCAATGCTGCAGGCATATCTCAAGAACTGTTTGACGATTCTCCAACCTGTAATTTACTGGA
Source organism: Delphinapterus leucas (assembly GCF_059928025.1). Taxonomy (NCBI): domain Eukaryota; kingdom Metazoa; phylum Chordata; class Mammalia; order Artiodactyla; family Monodontidae; genus Delphinapterus; species Delphinapterus leucas. The sequence goes on along the minus strand of NC_143136.1, from coordinate 44,883,343 downwards.
TCCTTGAGAAATTTACCTTCAGACATCTAATTTAAGTTATGGACATCTAATTGAAAAATAAGTATCCTTCTACGTTTGCATTTTGTTTGAATATTTCAAATAGATTTGACCTTGCAAAGGTTCTCATGAATGCTGACCTCTCATCTCTCTCTCCGTCTCTCTCCCTTTCTCTCCATTTCCCTCTCTCTCTCTGTCTCTCTCATACACACACAGAGATACACTCAGTAGTCTGCAGCCTCTAGTTGTAAAATTAAATGCAGAATTCAGAAGATTCCAAAAGAAATATATTCCTAAGGCAAATCCATAGAGACAGAAAGCATGAGTGGTTGTCAGGCGCTGGGGTTTGGGGAAGAGGAGAATGGGTAGAGACTGCTTAATGGGTGTGGGGTTTCCTTCTGGTGTGATGAAAATGTTCTGGAACTAGGTAGTGGTGATGGTTGTACAACATTGTGCATGTACTAAAAATTACTGAAATGTATACTTTCAAATGGTGAATTTTATGTTATGTGAAGTTTACCTCAATTTCTTAAAAAAATAAATGTATTCATATATGGAAAGTTTGCCATTTTTCAGTAGTAGTATTCATTGGGATAAATGTATATAGAAAATCTTAAAAAAAAGAAAGGATTTGGAAAGAGGAAAAGAGATATCTTGTCCATCACACTCATTGAAAACTCAAAAATCATGGCACAAAATTTACTGTTTAGTTTCTCCACGTGCAGCCAGAAAATACCAACAAATTTCATTTAATAAATGTTTCAGTCTCTCAACTTTTGCCATATGTAGTTTCTTTTGCTGTCTAATCTAATTCTCTCATGTTACAATGTAAGGCCCATTCTCTTGTATGCTGTCTTTAGAAACAGAAGGCGACACTTAGCATCACCACAATATTACCTTCACATTCTCCAAACCTTGATTGGCCTTACCCAGCCTTGCCTTCCTCAGGCTAAAAAAACAGGGATGGATTTATCAAGATTTTACTTGATCTTCTTGGAGCCCGTTTCCATTGCACCATTTGCTTGCAAGCCCCTCACAGCACAGAGGGCCTCACCCATCTGAGCAGAGTTCCCGGGTCACACACGCTCATATCCTTAATCATCTGTGTCAGACACTCCACACTGCATCCCTGTTTCTAAGCAGCACCTTGAAGATGATTCCCACTAAGCTGGCCATACACTTATGCATGACGCTTGCATTCTGGACTCTTAGCAAAAATTTCAGAGTTCCTGAATGTTCCCTTTGTGACACAGTCCATGTGTCCAGTGCAAGAGTCCCTGTTTTCCAGCCCCCTCCTCACTCCAATCTTTTACTGATGTGATCGTTGTCCTGCTCTTCTATTTTGTTTGTTTGTTTTTGTTTCAGCAAATACTACTTCCATGCTGTTAATTTGTTCCTTAAGAGTTTCGTAAGATGCCCAATTGTTAGAACATGTCAATTATGAGTGCAGCATAGTAAAAGATAATGGTGTCTCACAGCCATAAAATCCTGACTAATGGTATCCCTCATCTTGGGTCCCTTGAATTTGTGCACACACAGACCCCGTAATAAGGAAGACCCTAATATGATAAAGAAGACCTTTATCATGCGCCCTGGACACAGCCCTCTTCTTTGATGCAATTAGAAAATACTGACTAGAGTTATTATTTCATCATTTAAGGATAATTTAAAATACAGGGGCTTCCCCGGTGGCGCAGTGGTTGAGAGTCCGCCTGCCGATGCAGGGGACACGGGTTCGAGCCCTGGTCTGGGAAGATCCCACATGCCACGGAGCAACTAAGCCCATGTGCCACAACTACTGAGCCTGTGTTCTAGAGCCCGCGAGCCACAACTACTGAGCCCACGTGCCACAACTACTGAAGCCCGTGTGCCTAGAGCCCGTGCTCTGCAACAAGAGAAGCCACCACAATGAGAAGCCCGTGCACCGCAACAAAGAGTAGCCTCTGCTTGCCACAACTAGAGAAAGCCCGCGCACAGCCGCGAAGACCCAACACAGCCAAAAATAAATAAAATAAATTTATTTTTAAAAATAAATAAATAAATAAAAAATAAAATACAATAAGAAGGTCCTCCCAAGGATGTCTGCCAGAAAAGTTTCACTGCGTTGTTATCTGCATTGAGCTGCATGTATAACAAAAGGCACCATGTATGTGGAGCACCATGGCAGATATTAAACAAGGGGCTTATGAGATATTATCTTGTCTCATCTTCACAACACCCCTATGAAGTAATACTATTGTTATTCCCATCGTACACATAAAGAAACTGGAGACTCGGAGAGGTTAAATAACTCACCTAAGGTCACTCAGTTAGAGAGGGGTAGAGCTAGGGTTCAAGCCTAGACTTGACTGATTGCAAAGCCCTTGCTCTTTCCACTTTGTTATTCTTCCTGTCACCCCCTAATAAGCTTGGGACAACACAGGTGATGCCAATAAGCATAAATAGGCCTTTTTCTTCCTGTTGGCTCCCTTAGAGATGATGGGGACTCAGGCACCAGTAGGGACTTAGAACTAAGCATTGATGGTGGAGGCCACTGTAAAACTGTGTGTGTGTGGGGGGGGTGGTGTGAATTGGGGGTAATTCCATCTCTTTGGTGGGGTGTGAACCGCCTAATACCAGGAGCTGTTGGATTCCTTTCGCATGGTGCCCACTGCCCAAGTCCAGCTGATAGTACAGCCCCCCTTTCAGAGCACTGTGTGGCTATAAGATGGATAAAATAACATTAAATAGGTTGGTGAAAAGCTCAGTTTTATACTTTTAGGTATGAAAAGGGGAGACTAAAATAAAAATAAAATATTTGGGGGGTTTCCGTTTTTATTTTTAGACTGCATACTGCTGAATTTTGTAATCAGTATTGAAAGTCAGGGCTTTATAAAAATGTTTTGTTATTTCAAAAATAGTCTAAAGGAGTTTCTTGGAACTGTAAAGGGAAATAGAATTTTAAAAGGGGGCTTAATCAGTATAGATTTTACATGATTAAAGAGGTTATTTTTAAGCTACTTGGAAAGCAACATAGATACAGATTCAGTATCAGGTATAGGAGATTGGGGTTTTTCTATAGTGTCAGAAGAAATGCATTTTTGAGAATAATTTTTCATATTTAGAAAATGTTCTACCTAGGAGAATAATAATTAATATTTGCATAGGTCTCTTTAGTCTACAATGTGCTTTAATGTTTTCTTACTTAATCCTCTAATAACTGCAGAAGGTTTTTGATCCCAGTGATCATGGACGTCATACATCAAGTCAATCCCAGAAGTCCATTGCCTATGTACACACACACACACACACACACACACACACACACTGTACATGTCCCTCTGGAAGTAGGAAAAGTTTTGAGTGATGGGGGCTTGTAATGAAGGATATCATGGGTTTGGAAAGGGGACTGGGTTAAGGAGAACTTAAGGGGCTGAAGATAAAAGTGAACAAAGGGAGGAAGAGAGTGGGCAGCATGGTACATCAGAAACAAGGTTCAGATTAGACATCAGAAGACAAAGTTGCTAATAAGCAGCTTTGTGTCCTCGGGCAACTTACTTTACCTCTATCTAAGGTCTGTTTTCTTATTTGTAAATGAGTGCTTTAATTGATCTCTGAGATCAAATTCATCAAAACTGTCTGTGATTCAGTAACAGTAGTTAGCTTTAGTGATTTTTATTTTCCTCTCAATAATTTTCCATATAATGAGCATGTAATTACTTACATACTTTTATAATGAGCATGTATTTCCTATATATCCAGAAACAAAAAGATTAAACTTTCTGTGGTTTAATTCCTTCAACCACAGGAAGGTTTCCTTTTATCAGTTTATGCCTCTTCAACCTTTGAACAGGACTAACTGTAAATTATCTTCAAGGACAATGATCCATAAAATACTAATTAACAAAGCTTTTAAAAACTCTTGAGTTGCAATAATGCATTTAAAATAAATCTCAATAAATTTTTCTGCCACATATATGGTATTATTCTTTAAGAGGAAAATGGATGATAGTTTTCCTTTTTTTTTTTTTTTGCGGTACGCGGGCCTCTCACTGTTGTGGCCTCTTCCGTTGTGGAGCACAGGCTCCTGACGCGCAGGCTCAGCGGCCATGGCTCACAGGCCCAGCCGCTCCGCGCCATGTGGGGTCTTCCCGGACCGGGCACGAACCGCGTCTCCTGCATCGGCAGGCGGACTCTCAACCACTGCGCCACCAGGGAAGCCCTAGTTTTCTATCTTTGATATTTCACTTGAATTGATTTCATTATCATACCTCTGGGGAATTTTGAGGTATTCATTAAAGGAACATATGATCCATGTTTATTTGTAGACTACTTTATTTATCTACTAGGTCCAAATATTCATAAGCTAGAAATAATATCAGCAAGTAAGAGACCTTAGTTTGGTAACTCTTTTGGTGCTCTTCACTTAATTAATTAATTTTTTTGAATTGTTTAGTCCATCAGCTATCTGAAATGTAACAATGGGTATTTGAAGTTTTGCTTCCTGGGGAACATTGCATTTACATGTGAAGATTGGTTTTCAAAAATATATAAAATATGCTGCTAGAACTGGTGGACAAAAATATTTTCAAGGCTATCACTCTCAAAGAATGTGTCCTTGAACTTTTAGTTTTCATTTGATTTTGGAAGTCCGGCTTAGGCTGACTTCAGCTTCTTCAAGGATTTTTTTCTTAGTTTCACCTGACCCTCCATCAACACTGACTGTGAGTCTTCCCTTTTCCATCCCCACCCTTTCCTTCTGATAGACATTAATGGCCAATTACTGTGCTGTGGCAAGCTCAGCATCCCATTTCTTGTGGTCACAAGGTACGTACTTTTAGTAATTTACTTTGTGTTCTTAGCATTAAGATGCATCCCTAAGAAGTCACATTAGAAGACATTAATGTTTTGACTAATTTGAAACTGCAAATGAAAAACACCTAGGCCACAATTATCAGTTTATGAGGATCTAGGTATCATTAAATGAGTTTAGTTGTTTCTTCTTAGTATCGATTACTTAGACATGCCTAATTTGTTTTTCTTTGTATGAGCAATCGATTGCCCTTTAAGGTAAAGTGGACTGATGTAGAATGATGATTAATTGTGTCAACTCTTCATAGGGTGGACCATCTACACTAAAGTCGAACAATAAGGATAAAATGGTTTAGGAAAGGTTCAAATTTGTGTCATAGGAATCTCTTCAGTCTACTGAAAAAAAAAGTCTCATTAAGTAGTTGACCAGCTCAAACAAGACTGTAATCATAGCAAATTAAGTGTATTCATTTACCTATTGTGAGCTTATACTAAGCTGATGAATAAATACTTAGGAACTAATTCCTCACTGAAATCTCATGAATTATATTACATTGGTATTTATCTTTATTTGATTGTGCTATATGGCCCCAGGGAAAATCTGGCATATTTTCTCTTTCAAACTGTTGACACTTTTTAAAGTAAAAGTATTGGGTGGGCCAAAAGGTTCATTTGTTTTTTTTCTGTAAGATGGATAAAGTAGCACTTAATTGTCGTTAACTTCATTCGAAACAATTTTGTTAGATTGTATGTGACAGCTGTCATATCAGTGTGCATTTTAAAAAAAGACTTATCAAAATTGGTGAATTTTTGTGTAGCCATTTTAATACTGAAGATGAAAGAAAAAAAGCAACATTTTCGGCATATTATGCTTTATTGTTTCAAGAAAGATAAAAACACAACTGAAATGCAAAAAAAGATTTGTGCAGTGTATGGAGAAGGTGCTGTGACTGACGGAATGTGTCAAAAGTGGTCTGTGAAGTTTCGTGCTGGAGATTTCTCGCTGGACGATGCTCCACAGTTGGGTAGACAAGCTGAAGTTGATAGCCATCAAATCGAGACATTAATTGAGAACAATCAATGTTATACCAACGGGAGATAGCTGACATACTCAGAACATCCAAATCAAGCTTTGAAAGTCATTTGCCCCAGCTTGGTTACGTGAATCGCTTTGATGTTTGGGTTCCACATAAGTTAAGCAAGAGAAAACTTCTTGACCGTATTTCCGCATGTGATTCTCTACTTAAACGTAATGAAAACATTCCATTTTAAAAACAAATTGTGATGGGAGATGAAAAGTGGATACTGTACAATAATGTGGAACGGAAGAGATCATGGGGCAAGCAAAATGAACCACCACCAACCACACCAAAGGCCGGTTTTCATCCTAAGAAGGTGATGTTGTGTATATGGTGGGATTGGACGGGAGTCCTTTATTATGGGCTCCTTCTGGAAAACGAAACGTTTAATTCCAACAAGTACTGCTCCCAATTAGACCAACTGAAAGTGGCACTCGATGAAAAGCAACCAGAATTACTCAACAGAAAACACATAATCTTCTATCAGGATAACACAACACCGCATGTTTCTTTGATGACCAGGCAAAAACCGTCACAGCTTGGCTGGGAAGTTCTGATTCATCCGCCGCATTCACCAGACATTGCACCTTCGCATTTCCATTTATTTCTGTCTTTACAAAATTCTCTTAATGAAAACAATTTCAATTCCCTGGAAGACTGCAAAAGGCACCTGGAACAGTTCTTTGCTCAAAATGATAAAAAGTTTTGGGAAGATGGAATAATGAAGTTGCCTGAAAAACGGCAGAAGGTAGTGGAACAAAAGGGTGAATACGTTGTTAAATAAAGTTCTCGGTGAAAATGAAAAATGTGTCTTTTATTTTTACTTAAAAAAACCGAAGGCACTTTTTGGCCAACCCAATATATGACAACTCTCCTGATTTCTCCTGTTCACTATTTCAGAGACTGCTTGGCTCATCAATGTCATTTGTTCCAAACTGCTTTGCAAACCATAATAGTATATAAAGACCCCATGGGACAAAAGTCCCAGAAGTTCCCTAACTATGCCTTTTGGTCAAATTAAGTAGCTATTATCTTCATGTAGAAAAAGATCAAAATAGTTGTTTTGATACTTCCAGTTCAAAATACTTTCATGTCTGTAAAAAGACAGTTAGGCTTACACAACTAAACCTGAAAGTCTAGCCTTATATATAAACTGATGGCTCAACAAACAAAAGAGTGGGTAACCATTTCTGGGGTGTTTATAAGGATTACTGGTCAAAACATCTCTCTGATAAATTTCCCTTTGTCTATATATGTCCAGGTCAACTCTGGGTATAAATACTGTTCAACTTATCCCTGTATTAACTATCACCTCCTCAAGGGAAAGGAAACATCTCTACTGAAATCCATTTATTTTGAAATTAAAAGAGGAAAGAAGATCCTTCTGATATTTAGTCCAGATCTTTGAACTTAAATTTTAATTGCTGGCTCTGCTGTTAAGAAGTTAGACACTGTTTTTAAAACTATTCCCAAGAACAAGACTCTAAATGCCAGATGGAATTAACCTAATGGTCCATGGATCCAAGATTCAGTCTCCAACTTTGGGACAAAAGGATAATTTGTAGAAGATGATAGTGGCTTGCCTCTTTGTCTTTAAGGAAGTAGTAAGGCATAGCAGGAGGACACGCTGTTCCACACTAGACAAACCTGAGTTCAATCAACTCTACTTCTTATTAACTATGTGATGGGGTTACCTAACTCTCTGGGCCTCAGCTTCCTTTTTGGTAAAATGGAGACAGTAATGTCTCTTTCCACAGTCAACGTAGGGCATAAATGAGATGCAACAGACATACTGCCTGGTACATGGTGAGCCTCAAATGTCAATTACTTCATCAGAACTTAGAGACAGACACCTTAGAAACCTGTTAGAGCCATCTCTTCACTGATCTCCACATTTCCTCAATCTGTGTTTTGATTTTGTAACATGAATTTATCATCACTCCCTATCTGAAAAAATACTCCATTTGTTTACACTCAGTATTTTATTTGCTTTAAAAGTTCATTTTCAAACTTTCAGAAAAGAACCCTGATTAGAGTCCCCAAAAGTTCTTAAGTTCATGCTCACTTGATCTCCATGCTCTACAATTTCATTGTCTTCAATCATTCCTCCTTTAAATCTTCATGTTTACATATTAAAGTCCTAATTTAGGGGTTAGAAATTGTTGAAAAATTTTGGACCAAGCTTCCTCCTGATCTTTTAAGGAACTGGGTAGTGCTGACTGGCCAAACTTCCTGTATAACTTCACAAACAGGAACTGGGGTGTAAAACACATACACACAACCTGTCCTAAAAGCAGGGGTGAGAAGGGCAGTTTATACGTTAGCCACTGAGTTGAATAACTCATGCCATTTCACCCAAACTGCAGGAAGACGTGTCTGTCTTGCTTAACATTGTGTTTCTGGTGTCTAGCACAGTGATTATCACATGGCAGCTGCTTAAGAAATGTTTGTTGATGGAATGAATGAATGAATGGGCAAATGGATGCCATTAAGAATCCCATGTGAAAAAACAAAAAAGAATCCCACGTGTATGCTTTGGTAATGTACTATATGTTACAAATGCCTGGTTATATCAGTTAGTAATTCTTTCAGCTGCCAAGTCAAAATACTCAGAATACTACCCAATATTGGCTTAAATAAATGAGGTATTTTCCCCCCTACAGTTTGGAGAAAAGTTGTTGCAGGTATGTTGGCTCAGCGGCCCTATGATGTCAGGTTTAGAGTCTCTGAGAGTCTCTTGGACTTTTCTGGCTGGCAAGATTGTTGGAGGAGTCCCAAGCATCATGTCCTCCCATGACCATGTTCAAGAACAGATGTAGCTAGTGGTACAGGGCAGAGAGCTTCTCTGAGTACCCTGTCTCTTATCAGAGAGGAAAATAGTCCACAGGAGACCCCTAGGGAATTGCCCCTTATACTCCATTGGTCAGAACTGGGTTTCCTGCTCACTCCTAGGCCAGAAACTAGAACCACTTTCCCTGAGATCATTGGATCTCCAACTAATATCTAAATAGGGATTCTGTGAGCAAGGAAAAAGAAATAGGATGAAAATGGCTTTTGCTATCCTCAAAATTACTGTAGTATCAGAACCATTTTCAGGGCTTGTTAAAACTCAGTGTTTTGTTGATATTCCTTGGCTATAAGTAGACATAAAATTGGTGCTTTTAGTTACCACTGATAGAGCTGAATGGAAAATTAAGGCAATTTAAATTAATTTGTTAATGTTAATTACATAATTTAATTAAAATGCTGTGTATAATTCAAAGAAAAGGACTAATAACCCTTCAGATTTTTCATCAGTACCTGTGATGTTGCTAGCATTTCTGAAGAAGTGTATTTCAATGGCTTTTTGCCTTCATAAAGGGAATGAAATCTATTCCAACAAATAGAAATAAATTAAGATCTGAACTGATTCTGAAAATTTGTCTTTTATTGTGAGCATAAGAATATCTTGAGTTTGTGTTTGCCCTACTAATCAGTGACCACGAGAATAAAATCATGAATCAAAAGGTGAAAAATTCAAACAGTTTTCTAGTATCGTAGAAGCCTTAGATACTATATCTAGTATACAGTATCATAGAAGCCCTCAAAAAAGTGGAACCCAACCTTTTGAAATTTAATTTAGTTAAACTGTTTATGAAAATACAAGCTTGGTCTCAAAATACTGTTTTCAGTTTAAACCAAAAAGTACAGAGTTTTAGAAATTAGTAGTCCATGTAGTAGCTATGACTTAATAGGGTTTTACTGCTTTGTGAGATTCTCCAGACTATTATTACTAGTGAGAAAAATGTTGCATAGTTTTCAGATATACTGTTTTAGGTGATAGGTATCAAACATCAAAAATACTAAAAATTGCCTGTGTTATAGTAAGATGTCTCAGAGTAAGATGTCTCCTCAGGAAAAAAAAAGGACCTGTTTCCAGTAATTTTTAATGAGTGTTAAAGATTATAAATTGGATAAAAGGATAAAAAACTTAATTTGTTAATTTCCCATTATAACTGTGCTTCCAAATGTATCTGTATTTAAATTTTATTAAAAACAGACATATATCAGAGTAAGCCTGGCTATCGAACCAAAACACTCATCTCATCTCTACCTTTTAAAAAAAATAGCCAATTAAAGGTTATTTACTTTTAAATGTTATATGCTGTAAAAGGCAACTACTAAAAATATCTTCAGTTATTCATCAGTAGACCTTCCACACTTTTTACACTATGTGCCAGGCAAAAAAGAGGTAGTAATATAAGTCATCATCAACCATTAACTTGTTTTACCACTCCAGTACATACTAAGCATGTACTAGATATGAAAGTTAACAGAAACTTTTCAGATATGAAAGTTAAGTTTACAGAATATAAGATTTTCATGGATGGGCTTCCTTGGTGGCGCAGTGGTTGGGAGTCTGCCTGCCGATGCAGGGGACACGGGTTCGTGCCCCAGTCCGGGAGGATCCCACATGCCGCGGAGCGTGAGCCATGGCCGCTCAGCCTGCGTGTCCGGAGCCTGTGCTCCACAACGGGAGAGGCCACAGCAGTGAGAGGCCCGCATACCGCAAAAAAAAAAAAAAAAAGATTTTTGTGGTAAGACTGGAACAATTCCACAGAATACAGGATGGGTGGCACTCCTATAGTTTCCTAGCAAGTAGATTATATAAAATCTGAAATTTTTCAAATTTGGTTCTTTTCTCTTTTATCTGTTTACTCATTCTTTTCTTAGAACTTATTTTTCACACTACAACTTACTGGGTGTTAGATCCTTGTAAGAATGTAAGAGAATGTCATTTCTGAACCTGTGCTTATAAAATGAAGTCTATCTCAATCAACTTGTCAACTGAGCTTTAAAATCCCTGGCTGGCAGTGGGTGGGTTCATTTGTTTATTTTTGGTTGGTGAATTTTTCTTTATATATTTTTTAAGTAAGGCATAAACCCAAGGAACAGGTCCCACTGCATGTGAGCATTTATAAATGGGATCTGAGGATCATGATTGCTATGGGTTGAACTGTCATCCTCCCCCACACCACCCCCCCTGCAAAATTCCTATGTTGAAGTCCTAATCCCCAGTACCTCAAAATGAGACCTTTTTTGGAACAGGGTTATTGCAAATGTAATTAAGATGAGGTCATACTGGAGTAGAGTAGACCCTTAATCCAATATAACTGGTATCCTTATAAAAAGGGTAAATTTGGACATAGACACACAAGAAGAAGAATGCCACCTGAAGATGAAGGCAGAGATCTACAAACCAAGGAACACCAAAGATTGCTAGCAAACCACCAGAAGCTGGGACAGAGGCATGGAACAGAGTCTCCTTCACAGCCTTCAGAAGGCCGCAACCCTGTTGACATTTTGATTTCAGACTTCTAACCTCCAGAACTGTGAGACAAATTTCTGCTGTTCTAAGCTACCCAGTTTGTGGTATTTTGCTACAGCAATCCTAGCAAGCGAATACAATACTTAATCATAATTAATTAGAAACATCTGAGGCTGTCTTAGGGGCAGAAAGGCTGTTGAGGGAGATTACACCCTCCTTGGAAAGGAGTTGCCCCTACTCAGGGGAGGAAGGAAGGAAGGAAGGAAGGAAGGAAGGAAGGGAGGGAGGGAGGGAGGGAGGGAAGGAGGGAAGGAAGGAGGGAAGGAGGGAAGGAAGGAAGGAAGGAAGGGAGGGAGGGAGGGAGGGAGGGAAGAAGGGAAGGAAGGAGGGAAGGAGGGGAGGAAGGAAGGAGGGAAGGAGGGGAGGAAGGAAGGAAGGAAGGAAGGAAGGAAAAGAGAGATTGATTGTCAGCACCATCTAAGGAAAAGAGAACGACCTGACTGGTAGCCTGAGAAAGATCACAATAGTAGATATGAGAATCATTTGCCTTTGCCACATTTACTCAAAAAATTCTTTAAAGCCATCCAATTCACTTTCCTTTCACTTAATTCTCACCACATAATCTAGAATTTACTAATTTAATATCACAGATCACATAGTGCTGGACAGAGGGAGTAACAGGGAGTATTCTTTTCCCTAGAAAGGATATGCCTCTCTGCAATTTAAAACAGTGGTAGAAACCAGCATCTCTTGAGTTTAGCAAATATAACCTACTTATAATAATAAACAATAATAATACGTAACACTGAGCACTTGCTATGTACCTGACACTCCTCTAAATACTTTACATATACTAATTCATTTAATTCTCACAGTAAACTGTGAAGTAAGCATGATTATTATACCCATCTTACAGACAAGGAGTTTAGATCTCTTGGGGAGCATTTTACTAAATTTCTAGACCTGAGTGCTAAGAAACTAAACGCTTGACCAGTAATGATCCCCTAATATGCTCTACCTTCTTATACCTGGCTTGAAATAGACATTCTCACCAATCATATCACCACACAGGTAGTACCTGCACAATCTCAGCAACTCTGTACACAGTGCAGTTCTCTCTTGAGAATTAAGATAGCAAAAAAGAAATGCAGGGCTTCCCTGGTGGCGCAGTGGTTGAGAGTCCGCCTGCCGATGCAGGGGACACGGGTTCGTGCCCCGGTCCGGGAGGATCCCACATGCCGCGGAGCGGCTAGGCCTGTGAGCTATGACCACTGAGCCTGTGTGTCCGGAGCCTGTGCTCTGCAACAGGAGAGGCCACAATAGTGAGAGGCCCACGTACCGCAAAAAAAAAAAAAGAAATGCAAACAGAATCTATTATATCTTCTCAGATCACCTATGGGTGAGTGATTCTCCAAGCTGTCATCTACCTAGCATCCACAGAGTACAGATAGTATGAAATAGCTTAACTATTCAGGGTGCACAGATTGTGTGCAATTTTGTGCTCACACTATTATATTACTGGGTTAGAAGCAGTGTTGTATACCCAAGATATCAGCTTTGTAAGGGTGAATTTCTTTTGCAAGTACTACATATTTGGATTGCAAGTAATTAAAACTCACCACACAGTGTAATAAGAGTTTTCATGCATCCCTTGGAACCACTGTAATTCCACAGAATGTATGACTAAAAGTTAAATTAGAGGTGCCTGCTTCTCTTTTATAATCCTCCTGATCTTTAATAGATGAACTGAAAATAAACACCAACAAAGTGTAAGCACAGAACAATTCCCTATGGTTAACTTTTATCTTTGACCAACAAGACATTTAAATTTTGTTACTCCAGTCAGAAGAAGATTTTTTAGGAGCTAAGACTACGGAATGGGGCCTCGAGTATTCCATTATATTATCAATGTTAAAGAAATAAACATAAATTAATCAAAACAGAGAGCAATGAAACAAGAGGTAAACTGAGGAAAAACGTGAGGCATGGCTTGCCAATCTCACTATAAAGAGTAGTTTTTACCTCGTAAACCTTGAGGCAACCAAAGAACCTAGGAGAAGAAAGAAGAGGACCTGGTGCTTACACTGAGGTGGGGCGGAGGGGAGTGGAGAGCTGCTTCCACAGGTCCTGAGCAGCGCTGCGGAGGGCCATCCTTGCCGCCTGTGGACACGCACTTAGGCAGCTCCTACTTGATGGCAGGCATTCTCCAGGTTCTGAAATACAGAAGTGAATAGAATAGACAAGCTCTACACCCCCATGAAGCTTACATCCACTATGACAAACTCAGGGTTTGGGATGTTGATCCCTTATACTTCCGGAGAAGAAAAGTATGGAGGGGTGGATACAGATAGAGAACTAACATCTACTGAGCACACACTACGTATGAGGCTCTGGACTGTACCCTTAGTCCAGAAAAATCCTGATCTCCTGCCTACTTTGGATCCTAAATAGAAAAGACTACACAATGGACTATAATCAGTAGTCTATTTAATTAACAATCATAGAAATACTTAGAATCTTCAAACTGAGGCAGTCTGAGCACATGGAAGACATTCAATACTTTTTTTTTTTTGCGGTACGCGGGCCTCTCACTGTTGTGGCCTCTTCCGTTGCGGAGCACAGGCTCCGGACGCGCAGGCTCAGCGACCATGGCTCACGGGCCCAGCCGCTCCGCGGCATGTGGGATCTTCCCAGACCGGGGCACAAACCCGCGTCTCCTGCATCAGCAGGCGGACTCTCAACCATTGCGCCACCAGGGAAGCCCTCAATAAATACTTTTAGAATGAATGCATGATTAATCATAATTTTTAAAACTGTCAAATACTCAGCTTCGTTATTTACCATTGATATTTATTGTATGACATGAAGTGATCTGAAACTGTATAGAAGACACTGTCTTTCCCTCTTAAAGGGAACAATACCTAGATATTGCCTAAATAAAGAAAACACTTAGAGAATTTAAAGTAGTCCAAGGGGCTATTTTAAGCAAACACTTCAGTTTCTTACATCCGTGAGAATTCCTTATAAACAAACAACATGAAGTCACAAGAGGTCCTTCATCTGAGCAGCATCAGTTATCACAGCATAGATTCCAGGGGTGGCTAGCTGCCCCTTATCTTCAAAACGAATGATGTTGAGAATCTAAGAAATAAACAATGGGGATTGTTCTCCTTTCTGAACTCAAAGGATATACACTTTGAAGAGACATAAAGGGGAAGAATTTCATTTGCTTAGTGAAAACAAATGAAATTGTCCAGTGTATTTATTTGCCTTCTCACGGGAATAAGTGAGCCGTGTCTAGACAGGCACAGTATAGAGAAAAGTTTGTTGACTGGTTAGATAATTTCAATGGAAGAAATTTAATACTGAGGAAAAGGGCTTCCCTGGTGGCGCAGTTGTTGGGAGTTTGCCTGCCGATGCAGGGGACACAGGTTCGTGCCCCTATCTGGGAGGATCCCACATGCTGCGGAGCGTCTGGGCCCGTGAGCCATGGCCGCTCAGCCTGTGCGTCCGGAGCCTGTGCTCCACAACGGGAGAGGCCACAACAGTGAGAGGCCCGCGTATTGCCAAAAAAAAAAAAAAAAATATTGAGGAAAAGAAATATAGTTGCAAAATCCTCTGTTCAAACATGAAGAATACTCAAATATAGCATAAATTTGTGATTAAAGAATATGAATAAATGTTAACTGTTCCTATTTTTGATAGCAGTACACATTTTTTCTTTCCACAGCGTCATGATACTATATTCCTGCTTAATTGCTTCCTCAGTAGTCTTCTTTACAGCCTACCAAAAACTAAGGGAAAAAATTTTAATTACCACTATTTAGAGTAAAAATTTTAATTAACCTTCCTAACAAACATGGAAGGGGGAACCAACAGCAAGTCATCTGGATGGGAGTGGAGGAAATCATCTCTGCTTAGGCTGATGTTTCTTTAGACCAAGTCAAGATGTTGGTCATCCTGAACATGAGGTAGAAAGCAAGGAAATAAGCAAAAGCCCATGTCATGAAAAGTGGGCAATTTCTGTATTTTAGGAGTCATAGCTTCATGGTAAAGCTTTATTATTTTATCTGAATTGTTGTAGATTTTCAGCAAGAAATATTCACAATAAAATATAAGTTCAAAACACATTCCAGAGACATGTGTAACTAATCATCTCTCTTAATTATCCCTGCTAATAGGAAACAAAGTGATAAAGATCACCCCAAATATCTTTGTTTGAACACTACTTTTCTGTGGATTTAATGGGGTTTGAGGTATAACTGACATACATTTTACTAGTTTCAGGTGTACAACATAATGATTTGATATTTGTATATATTGTGAAATGATCACCACAATAAATCTATTTAACATCCATCACCATATATACTTACAGAATTTTTTTCTTGAGGAGATAACTTTTAAGATCTACTCTCTTCAGAACTTTTAAATATGCAGTAGAGTATTATTAACTACAGCCACCATGCTGTATATTATGACTTACTTATTTTATAACTGGAAGTTTGTATACTTTGATTCCCTTCACCCCTGCCTGTAGCAGCTACCAATCTATTCCAAATATCTCTTTAAAAACCATATTAATTGGGCTATGAATATAGTATAGTATCAACATATAATATGAAAAGTTGATGAGCAATAAGAATTACTACCTTGGGATTGTTGCTTGTTGCTGTTTCTCTCATTCTTTTGAGAAGTTTATGCCCAGTGTGAATGGAAACTAAAGAGATATAATGCATCCTTAGGAATAAATTTGGGTCTGAGGGAATATGAAAGTTGAGAAGTTTCCATTTCTAGGGTCTCTTTCACTTTCAACATTTAGGAATCTGTGTCTGGAAGACAAAGAAGTTAACAGGTGATAACTGGATTACTTATTACACAGAAAAGCGAAAAGAAGTTTTCTAAGAACCTTTGATCTTCAAAGTCAGAAGCAAACATAAAATAAATTTATGAGAGGAAGCCAACCGGGGGAGCACACCAGTGGCAAGTACAAACTGGCTTAGAACTAACTGGCTCAAGAGCAGAGGAACATTTGTATTTCAATGAAAAGAAGAAAAGAAAGTTTAAAAGAAAGGTGATAGTATATTTGATCTGCCAATAATTTAATATTTGAAAACTTCCAAAAGGGCATTTCTACATATTCACATCAAAAAAAGTCATGGTCTCACCCAAATATCCATGCACAATTGTATTTTTATGTACAATACACAAATAGTCTAAGCAAGTCTAGCTCTAAAACATATTTCTCGGGTATATTTCATGACAAATTCCCAGGCTGAAGGCCAGGGTAAAACCGAGGAGGCCACTGCCCCTTCCATGATAATCATGTGAGTGGCTGCAAGATGATCAGGTGAACACAGAACGTCTATGAACTTCTTGTAGGCAGAACTAGATATTACTCACCTTTAGAAACTCAGCACCTACTACAGTGCTTGATACACAGTCACTACTGGATCAATGTTGGCTGATTAATTAATAAATGCATACCTTATAGGTGAACAATCATAGGCAGCTATCTGGATTGGGAATAAGTCACCGACTGAAATTCAAATTATGTTGGCAACTTGTTCTGTGAACTTTCATGAGTCAGCTTCTCTCCATTCAGTTATCTAGGAAAGAGGCTGCCTGTTGGAATGTTTAATGTATCGAATATGCATTGAAGTCTTCATATAAAAGTACCAAATTACTCTTTATTAACTAACGAACTCATTCTTTGTACTTACCAAAGTGCTTTTAATCTTGAAAGCACTTCCAGTAATGGCAAATTACTCCTTTTTCTAAAACCTTGACACATTTTAAGGACTAAAAATATATCTATAGCTCTTATTTGGAATTATTACTTTACCCAGTTCCAGATGGCTTCACTGTAATAATTTTTAAAGCCTTTCTCTGGTCTCTTACCTTTTTCAGAATTAATAAAATATTTTCATCAAAAGGACTTCTAGATAAAAAGGAATAATGTAGAGGCCCTTACACTCACTATTAAGTTCAAGGTCAATAAGACTTTAACTCTGTTCATTGTATCCAGATTCAGATAAATTTGAAGAAACCTTTTGCCATTATCCAGAGATTCTCAGTCTCTGGACCATTACTAGCCCTGGGGACATAGGTCAATTCTAGTACTTAGGTGGCTCAGAATCACCAGGGGACATCCACACTCAATGAAAGAAACCTGAGTCCTCGGGAACCACTGAACTCATTCAGTTCTTCTAGCACCTGAGAAGTCAGGGGGGTCCATCAACAGGACACACTCAAGGACCCCTTGTACTTCTGCTGCTCAAATACAGGCCAGTCTTGGCTACTGGTACTTCAGCCATTTCCAGGCATCCCGCTGAGGGTCATTTGTTACGATAGCACACTGAGGTCCAGTTTCACAACTGGTGCAAATCTACCTGTCTTCAGTGCTGAAAAGAGGAAAAATGTTAAGAGAAAACCAAAACAAGCAGAAAGCAGGAACCAATAACAGATTCAAAAAATGGTTATGTCTAACAGGCCCTTTACATGTAAATATATTAGTATTGTCTTCCCAGCTCTGTATTTAACATAAAACAATGATCATTTTGAAAATGAAACACCTATATTTAAAGCATATAACATGAGGACATTAGTTGGAAAAGAAAAAAGTTGACAGGAACTTTTGTTGGAAATTTGAAAAGGACTAAATACAGATCTTCATAACTGTTGTAAAAATATTTAAAATTGTATGATTGACAAAAACAAAAATCAACCTCTCTTTTCCTTCTCTCTGTCTCATACATCAAAATTAATAAATTCCCCCAAAGTATAAATTATTTCAAAATACAGACTATTTGTAAATTTGTATTTACAAATAAAATACTGAATACATGTTTTGTTATGTTGTTCATTGTTTATTGATTAAAATGCACTTTGCTGGATTAAAATTTTATTTTGTTACACATACATTAATTTAGGGAAAAAAGAGATGAATGCTTTACCTCCTCTAATTATTGCTTCTTCTTTCTTAGCCTTCCAAAGGAGGGAAACATAAAGAATGAAACTTAACAAGATCAAATGCAAAAATAGCCTGTACTTCATCAAAATCGCTTATGAATACCACATTTATGAATATTTATGTGAATGTTCATAGGAAGCTATGTCTTCCTTGTGATTCCTTAGAACATTGCCAGAACTATTTTTTGTTTTATAGATATTCAATTAATAATGATTAAATACCTTCAATCAACATAATACGAATTTTTCCTAAACTTTGATTAACTTATCCCAAATAAATTAATAAACTTTAAAGTGTTTTTGAAAAGTACATGGTTCTTATACAAAAATAATTTACCTCAATAAATAACAGTGGAGTGACGTCTATAGGTAGGATATGTATCAGCAATACAGAGACAACAAGAGCGACTAAACACAGATTACCATCCATGACAGTTATTCTTGGTTCCCAACCCCCTTATTCTTTACCACAAAGACAAAAAAAGCTAAAGACTCACTTTCCCAAAGTCCCTTACAAGGAGATGTAGCCATGTGACACAGTTCTGGCCAATGAAATGTAAGGAGTCTGTAGGGTGTGTTTAGGAAATTATTCCTTTTCTAATATAAGGAAAGCCAGATATGGCTAGCAGCTGCCCTTCCCCTCCTTCCTGCACTGAAAGCTGAAGTAATGGCTGGAGCTGTGGCAGCCATCTTGGAATCAAATGGGAAAGAATAAGAGAATCACAGTGATGCTGGTGCTGACATCACTGAGATGCTGACATATTGCCCTCAGCCACCTCCTCCCAGATTTTGTGTCATGTGAGAGAAATAAAACCCTATCTTTTTAAGCCACTATCAGAGTCTCTGTTGCTTAAAATTGAAAGCCTTTGTAACTGATAAAGCATTAATAAAAGTATTTTTTAAGTACACAAATAACGACTAGAGGTTCAAAGAAGGAAATTACATAAAGTAGAAAGATATAGGAAAGGCCTTGAAAAAGACTTGGCATTTGTTAAAAGCATAAGAGGCTGGGATATGAAAGTAGGGTGAATTTCAGGTAAAAATTATGCTATGGGCAAAAGATTTGAGGAAAATGTAAAAATTATTCTTCTTTTATTAAGCCATCTGTTCACAAGGTCATTTTGCTTAGTTTTATTTAAGGCTGAAGATTGATTTATATATTTAATGCAGCCAAATATTAACACATTCTCAATAATACTTGCAATATCACAAAAATAACTGATTTATTTTGGCAATTTGGTGAAAAAATGTCCCCAAAAGTATAAATAATGAAGCATTTTGCAATTTTAAACTCCACATGAACTATTTTAAATGCTTTTTGAGTAACTTATACTTATTAGAGTTTATTTTACATTTATTTTGTTTTTCTTTCTTTACTGTGTTTTTATAAACTAGGGAAACAACATCCTAATCCCATTTAATCATGATAAATTATTATTTATTACAAAAAGAAACTATCAGTAGCCAATGAATCACTGCATTCTTCATAAACCTGATTATTACATATACATTCTAAAAATAAATACAATAATGAGCTCCTTGCCTCTGCATAGATATGGGCCTCATAATTATAAAACTGTGCAGGCTTCAGGTCAAAGCAGTAGGTCAAAGCTCTGATCCTAACCAACCCAGGACAAAGCTGCTGATTAAAAGAAAAAATTAAATAACAACAAAAATCCTATCCCGGTGCAAGGGAATGCACTTGACAAATTGTTTATTAGATTCAAATGTCTTTGCTCAGCATGGGCAAGTTCATTAAAAGATGAAAATGAAAGCCCGATGAGCTTGTAAAAATGAGAGCTCTCCAAATTTAGTTCAAGGTTGAGGATGATCAATTTGGTTATTTGTTCAGTGTGTAAGAACACTAGATAATTGGTGTTAGAGGGAAAGATTGGTTTTTATTCTCTGAAACAATCTCTATATACATAATTTTGGCATTACTCCAATTTGTACATTGTCATGTTTCTGGAAGTATGCTTAATTATGCAATAGTAATAACTATGGGTGCTTTGTGTGAAGACATCAAGACCAAAAAGTCTGTTGTGTATCAGTCTTCCCAAGCAAATTAAATAATCTTAATAAGTTATTTTAGTACAAGTTAAATAATAAGATGAGTTATATAAGACAAATAAACTGACGCATAATGGCCTCTAAGACAGATATGTATTTTTTAAATTCTGAAGAGTTCAAAACAGAGATGACATTAAACATGCTAACATAAACTCCTTGTGCAGAGTAAAGCTGCAAAATGTTATGTGAAATTATTTTTAATAAATCAAACTATTTTTATACTGAAGTACTAAAAGGGTACCTGCTGGAAAGATGCTCAATTTTACTATGTTAACTAATGGGAATATAAAATAATTTAAACAAGAAAATAGCTACGTATTGGTCATTTTAATTCATATTTATTTTAAAATCCTTAATCCTGGAACATATACAGGTGTGTATATATGTGTGTATGCACATATGTATGTGTGTATGCATGTATTGGTTTTATTGTCCATTCATAGCTTCAGAGACCTGATCTATTTGCAGCTAAAACACATTGGTCTTGGGATCTGACTCTCAATAGTATCCTAGGGTCAAAGACTAACTTATTTTACTATTAAAACATGTTTAAGCTTCTGAAGATTATCAGTATTTGCTTGTGTCAGTTACATATTGAATCTTATTCAGCAAACACTGCACAGCTGAGAAAAAGGTTCTAGCCCAGACATACAGGACATACATATCGTTCTCAAACCTCCCTGACTGCCAAACTTAACTACCACCAGAAGCACCCTATTTTTAACAAAACCAAGGAATCACAGTTTGTTTCTTTCAAAATTTCTTTACCAACAAAAACAAATGGTCCATGTTCTGGAGTGAAGCTGGCAAACCTCCCAACAAGGCAGCCAGCAAAAAGAGAGTATCCTGTCCCCATGAAAGAAGCAGGGGGTTTTCTGTCTACCCCAGGCTGACAGGTATGGGGGAGGCCAGGCAGAGCCAGACAGAGCAGATCCAAAATCTATGCATGCCCATCTCTCTCTCTCTCTCTCCCTTTCTCCCATTCTTTCTTTTCTAGGTGGCCATCTATCTTTAGTAATCTGGACCATGAGGTAAAACTGGTTTCAGTATACATGAGGGAAAACCTAGTAAATTAATGAATTCTATTTTGATACCTAAAGAGTTTACCCAGACATTTCTAAGCTTTCCTCATCAACTGCAAACATTACTTTTCTGTTTTATTTCTCTCAACCTAAGGATGCTAATCTTTCACATACCATCACTTTTGGCGGGGATGGGGAGATTTCCATTATCACTGCCTCCTTGGCGAGAAGTCCACACTCTGAAGTCCAGCCTTCTTCTTTCCTTTCTTTTCAGTAGACTTTATTTTTGAGAGCAGTTTTAGGTTCACAGCAAAATTAAGCAGAAGGTATAAAGATTTCCCATATACCTCCTGCCCTCACACATGCATAGTGGTCCCCATTATCTACATTCCCCACCACAGTGGTACATTTGTTATAACTGATGAACCTACATTAATACATTATCACCTAAAGTCCATAGTTTATATTAGGGTTCACTCTCAGTGTTGTACATTCTATGGATTTGGACAAATGTATAATGACATTTTAATCCTCAGAAACTGTACAAGTTATTCTCCATTACAGAGGGAAATTTTTATAAATATATATATATTTTAAGAACTAATTCTTAAAGCCAAGTTATCATAATCAAATTGCTTCAACTCTTGGTGGATTCACAAAAATTCACATTGCTGTTGCCAATAACCTGTTTTCTTTCTTTTCTTTTCTTTCATAATTGAGATTTTATTGGTTGTTTTGAGGATCAGTACACAGACATTTCAATTTGTACACAATTCTCAACATACGTACCAAAAATCTAAAAAATCACGCAGTTGTGATTCTTTTCTGAACAGTTATTCCAGTGACTTTCCAGCTTAAAATTTAGGGGCAAATTTTCCTTCACAGGATATCAAGTACCGATATCTTCAAATATTGATATGCTGTTACATCGTAAGTTCCACTAATTCACAATTTAATATCATATACACTACATACTCAAATTGTCAATCGTTCACAGCACATTAACAGTTACTAGAAGAACTGGACTACCACGACCAAAGATGTTACAGAGTGCACAAAATTCTGCCCAGGAGAGCCAAGATCAAGGGGTGAGTGGTTTGCTTTAGGAAACAATTCTACCAAAAACCACATCGGAAGAGAAGTAATTTAAAGTGTTTAAGACATTAAATGCTCAACTGACTCCAAACTGCCATTTAGTATGCTTTGTATTATAGGATATAAAAGCTACCCTCCATCTGTGGAATGTTAAGCTGACACCCAAGACAATCAAAGCCTCCCATATTCAATATCGCACTATTTTCTGGTTGTACCAAAAAATAAACAACCAGCAAATGATTTCACCTCTTAAAAAAAAGCATTTACGCTTAAAAAAATGGAATGAGGTGGGATTCCCTCCTTTTAAAAAATGTTTCTAGAGCTACTAAAAAACCTGCATTTACAAAAGAGTTGATAAAAATATTCCTCTGGATTGTACAAGAAGGGAGACAGGGGCCCCTGATAGGACCAGGTGTGTGATATTAATCAGACTTGGCTTCTTTCTCTCCTGCTTCGTCAGAAGCTGGGCTCTCCTCATTTTTAGTCTCTCCATTTTCTGCAGGTAAGTCTTCTTTAGTCTCTTGGTTAGCCACTTCAGCCTGTTTTCCCTTTGCTCCCCTTTTCCCTTTTATTTGCACTTTTTTGTCGGAAGATTTATCCTTTCCTGCCGCCTTTTTTGGCTTAGTTTCCACTTTTGCAGGAGCCGGTGTAGCTGACAACCTCGCCGACCTCCTCTTGGGCTCCTCCTTCGCCGTCCCCTCGGCGCAGCTGACCTTCCTCTTGGGCGTCGTGGCGGCGGGGCGGGCGCGTGCCCGGTGCCTGGGGGCCGCGGCGCGCCGAGAGCCTTCGCGAAGCTGGGGGGCTTGGCCGCTGCCGCCCCAATAATCTGTTTTCTAATGCCTCAAATTTTTTTGACAGAGTTAACTGGAAGGCTTAGTATTTGTTTGGGATTTTGGTTTTGTTTTGGCTTATTTTGTTTACATTTTTTTAAGCAACAGAATAAAATAGCCGAATTGAAATAATATTCTACTAAATTAATCATTTGTTTGGTTGAACTAATTGACCAATTTTAATCATGACAGTGTTATTAAATACAGTATAAAGTGCACTGACTGAAAATTAAACTTGCTCGAAATATGGAAATTTAGAAAATGTAATTATATGCATTACCTGTATACAGCAAAATTTGCATATCATTAATATACCCTCATCAGACAAGAAGGTAATACCATGCGGGCCATTTAAGTAACCTGACAATACAGTGCCCTTTTAAAAGCTTTGAATACATGGAACTATACAGAATAATATTTATGTTACTAAACAGTGTGTAACGATGCGTGGCTCTTGAGTGCCACATCAATTGTTATTTAGGTTTTTAGCTTGTTCAGACATCTACCATTTCTTACAAGGATCAGGAAAGAAGCCAGACGGAGATCATGTTAGGCTGATGCTTGTCCCGGCAGATGGTCAAGTACTTTGTGTTGGTTTTCAGAGCCCCCTTCCCTTTGCCTGAACTTCCCTAGGTGTATTCCCCATATGTGCCTCCCTAGTGCCTCCCACCATACAACTTCTCTCACTATCAAAGCAGCCTCCCACCCCTCACCTAAACCTGCTCCAGGAAATGATGGCATAGACTCACTTTCATGTATAAATAGCTGACAAAGCTTCACTTGTTATCATTCCTGAGTTATATAAATTTTAGGTAAACAACAAATAAGCAAAGAGCATATTTGCAAAGATAAGCAAATAAGCATATTTAATTCTTAAATTTCAGGGTCCTGGCAAGTGAAAAAAGGATTTTTGCAGGATGGTGTGGGAACAGGGTGGGCAAGGGGTGGGTGTCTTCTCAGCGAAAAGGATAGGGGAAGCTTAGTAATCTCAAATTATTTTCAGAATTGCAGTAAATATTCCTATGTACTTAGGTCAGGTGAAACATTTCCCCATAAAATGTGACTGCTGGTATTTGCTTATATCAAATAGCTGAACAAGAGTCTGACCTACAGCTTCATAACTTAAACCATAATTAGTTACAAGCCTCATTTTATCCTGAGTCACACCACCCCCCAAATTACGGTAATCTAGAGATAAATATTTGGTTGTCCACTGCACGTCGATGTTCATCTGTCATCTTTCACTCTATCCCTGTTGCCTATTTTACCCTGTCAACCCGATGCCTTGGCTCATACACGAAAGAAAAGAATTCCATTTTCTCATCCTAGCATTAAAAGAACGAAAATAGTAACTTTGTACTAGGCCAAGCAAGGAACAGGTCGAGAGACAAAGGGCCGGAAAATATGTGAGAATTAAGAGAATTGCCAAGAAAGTGCTGAAGTCTCCTGATATGATGAGGCTGTTTGCTAAATCCTTCCAATGCTTCATGAACTATATAAAGAAAGAGCAACTTCCAGAGCAGCATTAGCCAAAATTCCAGTTCCTGTCTCTTGTCTCTGGCAATGGACCCAGAAAACAGTGTAAGATGCATCCACCAGGTTTGACAGCAGCTGTACAGCTAATGAGAGATGTTCACTATGTTTAATCATATATGTTCAATTGTGAGCACCAAGGGTCACTGGCATTTTAGGCTGCATTCCTCCCATGTAGTTTCCTTCCTCCCTCCCTCCCTTCCCCCCTCACTCCCTTCCTCCCTCCCTCCCTTCCCCCCTCACTCCCTTCCTCCCTCCCTCCCTTCCCTTCCTTCCTTCTTTCCTTCTATTTTAAAAATATTTTCTATTTTCTTGTTTTCTATCACTTCAACCCAGTGGCCGTTCAGTGACCCCTACTGTGGTTCTGTTTTCCAGGAAAGGCCACATAAACAGGGCAAGAGCTCCCAAGAATTTATGGGAAAAGAGGAGCATTGCCTTAAATGGGTAGGAAGTTTTAAAATAAGCTGTGTCTGGGAGAGTCTAAAGGGTTCTCTCTAACCCAATGCCACTTCATTTCCATGATGGAGGCTACCACAGGTTGCAGGTTAAGAATTCAGATGAACCACACATGGGCAGACCTCCTGGATGAGGTAAAGAAAGACATCTTTTTTTCTGACAAGCCTCAATAAACCAGAATAAAGTTGTAGGATGTCCTTCACACAGACTAACAGAAACAAACGAAAACAACGTTTAATAGAAAGCAGCGTAGTGCAGCAGGAAAAGCAGTTGCTGCGGAAACAGGAGGTGGGATTCTAATTGCTAGTGAGCTGTATAGCCTCAGATGTGTTGCTTACTCTGTGGCCCTGTTTCACCAACTGCAAATCAAGTGAGCTGTGTTCAGGGATCATGGCCTTTTTATTGTTTAAACACTTCATGATACTAAGACTAGAAAAGTTGATTTAAACATCCTATGTGTATTACATTCCTATTGCTGTGTAACAAATTACCACAAATTTAGCAGCTTAACACAACATACATTTAATATCTCATAGTTTCCACGGGTCAGGAGTCAGGACTCAGCAAGGCTCTACAGGGCTGCAGTTTAGGTATGGACTGGGGCTCAATTCTCATCTAGAAGCTTAGTTCTCATATGGAAGCTCAGCTGGTGATCTGCTTCCAAGCTCATGAGGTTGTTGGCAACATTCAGTTCCTGTGGTTGTAGGACTGAGGGTCCTGACTTCTAGCTGGATGTCAGCTGGAGGCCACTGTCAGTATCTAGAAGCCAGCTACAGTTCTTTGCCAAAGGGCTTTCTCCAGAGGCCCTCTGATAGCATGGCAGCTTGCTTTTTCAAAGCTAGCAAGGGAGAAAGAGAGAGAGCCTACTAGCCAGATGGAGTCTTATATGATGTAATCACAGAAGTAACATCCCATCACCTTTGCCACGTTCTGTTGGTTAAAAGTTAGTCACAGGTCCCAGCCACACTCAAAGGGAGGGGATTAAGCAAGCACATGAACACCAGAACGCAGTGGTCAGGGGGACCACCTTAAAGTCTGTCAGCCACACTTCTGTATTTTTCCCACACTCTGTCCTTCAGCAGATCCTGTCAGTTCAACATTCAAGACATACTCCAAATGTGCCACTTTTCATCGCCTCCATTTCCAACCCAGCCTCCCTAGTCTACGTCATCATTTTCTGTCATTAACATTACTGCTAAAATCTCTTAAATTGTTTCCCTCTCTCTTGCCCTATTAGCTTAAAACCTTCCAGTGGACTTCCTGTTATATGTGGAATAAAATCCAAATGCCTTACTTGCATGACCTGGCCCCTGACCACTTCTGTGATCTCATCTGCTTCTGTTCACCTTTTCTCACTCCACGTCTGCTACCACCAAGCCCATTCCCACCTCAGGACCTTTGCACATGCTTTCTCCTGACAGAAATATTCTTCCTTTAGATCTTTACTTGGTGGTTCCTTCTCTTCATCCATTCCTCACTCAAATGCCACTTCCTCACAGACCTTCCTAACCACTCTACATGAGTTAACCAACCCTTGCCCTATTCCAGGCATTCTCTGTCCTGATACTCTGATTTATTTTCTGCATAGAACTTACTGGTATGTGAAATATGTGTTTTATTGTTCAAAATTTGTGTCCTCCACTTAGAATGTAATGTCCATGAGGACAAGTCACTGTATCTCCAACAGTGCCCAGTATCACAAATACTGAATGAAGAAAACATAGAAAAACCAAACTCAAATTTTTAAAATTAATTGAATAATATTGGTTATCTGGAAGTTTACTATATTGTCCTTAATTTTTTCAGTTTGCCATGGACCAATGACAGGTTTATCAGTAACTACCACCTATTTCTGCCCAGCTTTTTGAAGACCATTACCTTATTTTATCAACTCCATAGCAATCGTTTCCATGAGGAAGCCCCTGTACTGAGTCTCAATAGCTGGTGAGTGCTTGGGAAATAGATATCTTGAGTGACGGACTCACAAGCTTTCGATCAAGACGTACAGGAGGCGAGCGCGAGGGGAGGAGCCTGCCCGGCGAGCGCGGAGAATGCGCGGTGTGAGTGCCCAGGAGAAAGGAAGGCGCTCGAGTTCCGGGTCAGGCCCTTCGCCCTCCTCCCTCGCCCTCTGGCCTCCGGCAGGGCGAGTAGCAGCGGCGCCGTGGCGGCGGCGGCGAATCTGAATGCGGTGAGGGAGACCATGGAGAAATCTCTGCTTGAGATTTCAAGAATTTTGAATACTGGATTAGATATGGGCACTCTGTCTATATGTGTACGGCTCTGTGAACAAGGAATTAACCCAGAAGCTTTATCATCAGTCATTAAGGAATTTCTCAAGGCCGCTGCAGCATTAAAGGCTGCTGAAAATACGACGAGCTGACTTTCTGAAGAAATCCTGATGAGATATGTCAAGCTCTGCAGGAGGACTGAAGATTGCATTGTAGTTAAGAATGTACAATGAAATCACTGCATGTAGCAATGTGGAAACATTGTCCTTTTTAAAAGAATGATAAAACCATAGCTTTATAAATCAGTGGAAAGTGGCTTACGGAGAAAACTATCAGTTGTGTTTACACCACATCTTATTTTCTTTTAACAGTTCTAATGCTTTGGCCCTGCTGTGTTCATATTCATGTGTTCCTTATTTATAGCTGATAGCTTTAATTTTCTAAGCAGTCTGTCTATCAGATGCGCACATCAGCTGTGCCTGGTTGAAGTATAGTGAAACCCATCCATAGTAATGTTGTAGTTATGACTTGTTGACACTTCCATTATAAACTTTAATTTTGAATTGTTTATGCAAAATAACTGGATTTATGTTGTATTAGGCTGAAAGTTGACAATTTCAGCTACCGTTGTGGATTTTGACTTAGATTCAGTATGCATATCAGAATCTTGTTTTTTATAAGAGTATGGAAAAACATTTGTAAACTGCACTTTAACAAAGAATATTTAGTTTTTTTAAACATAAAGTTTGACTGGCAGTTAATAGTATGAAGCAGATCATATTTGTATTAATTGGAAAATGAAACTTAGAAACTTAGATTTTAAAAGTAATAACAGTGCTTAGCTTACCATTATCATTTGAATCATTTAAATTTAGGGAGAATATTGAGAATGTTTTTCTTTCTAATTTTTATACTCTGTAAATAACGGCCTTAAAAATAATAATGCATAATGAAACAATTCCAACATGAAACGTCTTTTTTACTTTCGTTACATAAAGATAATTTGAGCGCTAACTTAATATACCTTGAGTGGTTATCTAGTAAATCACTAAATAGATGGTGTCACTCAACGAAGAATGTTATTATTTTCTGAAGGAATAAAGGTTTCCAGTAATTAAACAAAAACTAAATAATCAAGTGTTCTGTATCAGGAATTCTAAATGTGCCTTTCTAAGATCATTTTTATGTGTCATTATTTTTACCCTTAAAGTTTTAACAAATCGAAGTGATGGTTCAAAATAAATTTTAGAAAACTTAGCATGGATTCTGTTCCTATAACAGAATCTCAGTGGAATATTTTTCCCAAGACTAATACAAATTTAATCTGATTTTTTAAGACTTTGTTAGCTTCCATTTAAATGATAGTATAGGGACTTCCCCGGAAATCCAGTCCAGTGTTTAAGACTCCACCTTCCAATGTAGGGGGTGCGGGTTTGATCCCTGGTCAGGGAACTAAGATCCCACGTGCCGTGGGGTGCAGCCAAAAATTAAAAAAGAAAAAAATGATAGCACAAGCATATACTCTTTGGTAGCATTTTTTGTTCTTCAGACAAACCAAAGTGATTTTAATAAGGCTTAGTAATATTTAATGGCAACCTTCTGTTCTATTTAAAATATCTAGTCTTTTGACCACTTTGACTTTTTAAATACATGACATCTTTACCAAATGCACTGAAGGTCTATTATAGGGAGAACTGGTTGGGAGACAATAAAAGTTTTGATTGTAAGTCATTCGTTTAATTTAAAAAACATTGCAAATACTGCATGTTGTTATTTATATAAAATCAGAAAAAGGACATTCTTGTCAAGTTCCAAAATTTGTATATACTTTTAGGTCATAAGAGTTAATAGTTTCATTTATGACTTTGTGGATTATGTTATTTATGTGTGAAACAAAGCAGGAAAATATACTGAAAAGGAGTTATGTTTGTAGAGGACTTTTTTAATGTGTTACATTTCTTAAATGTAAACATATATTTCTAATGCGTACTTAAGTAATGTTTAAGGAAACCAAAGAAATGCATTGTTGTGCATGTTGGCAGTGTCAAAAATAAAACCATTTTGGTGGTAAAAAAAAAAAAAGACGTACAGGAGGCAATGACCCAGGCATTAGGAAGAGACACCTCTTCCTCATTTAGGAGAAACTCCTAAAATCAGTCATTTCTATCTTTAGTGAGCAACTGATATGCAAAGGAGGTAGGATGATATGGTGAAAAGAACACTGGTCCAGGAGCCAGGAGACCTGAATTCTAGACCTGATTCTGTAGCAACAAAAAGCAATTTAGCATGTCACGTATTTGCCCTGAGCCTCATTTTCCTCATCTATAAAAAGACAGAGTTCAGCTAGATGACTTCTAAGATCCTCTCGAATATTAAAATATTTTTTGAAATCTATGAGTTCCACCAATCTATAAGATTCTATAAAAGGGCAGCTGCTGAGTTGAGTTACTGAGCAAAAGTCTGACCAACTAATTACAGCACCTGTAGAAAGGAAGAAAAATGACCAACAATGACAACAGTAACAGCAACAGCAAAGATGGTTCATCCTGTTCCTCAGAAATTAGTCACACTGCCTTTCCATTAACAGTCCTGTTATAGGTGCTGACACTTGTCTTTCAGCCTAGTCATATGTTACCATCTCAACAATAAACACCTGAGCCAAAGGACTAGTAGTTGCTTCAGTTATCCATATCATATTCTAAAAGCTCCTTATACTCCAGCTACCCAGTTTGGAATTCTGGCAGCACAGAGGAAAACCTTCTTTTATCTAGTCCACAGAAATAATGTATTAAGACAGAAAACAGATTTACCAGTTTGAGGGCCAACAAACTAGTTGGATGACGTAGACATGGCTTTCTAGAAAGCTTTGGGAATCTTAATTTTCTAGTAATGATATGTGGCCTATATACATAACACTTCAAAGTGATTCCACATGCCATGTCATTTCTGTCTTTCCTTTCATAAAATTGCACTATTTAAGCTCATATGCAGTCCACACTAACACATTGCATGATACTCTAATTAAAGCAATAGTAAAAGGTTAAAGTTACTTAAGAGGAAATTCATCTCTTTTTTTTTTTTTTGGCTGTTTTGGGTTTTTGTTGCTGTGCACGGGCTTTCTCTAGTTGTGGTGAGCTGGGGCTACTCTTCGTTGCGGAGCATGGGCTCTAGGTGCGCAGGCTTCAGTAGTTGTGGCTTGTGGGCTCTAGAGCTCAGGCTCAGTAGTTGTGGTGCATGCGCTTAGTTGCTCCACGGCATGTGGGATCTTCCCGGGCCAGGGCTCGGAGCCATGTCCCTTGCATTGGCAGGCAGATTGTTAACCACTGTGCTACCAGGGAAGCCCTGTGTTTTAGTTTTTATGGGTTGCCTAGTATCCATGTGAATTAAACAAATGCTCTCCTAAAGAAATTAACCTTCAATTTGATTATGCTTAATTTGCTTGAGGTTAGACCAGTTATAAAGACAGCCTAGGGTAGGTTCCTCAAAGATAAAACTATCAAATTTGGCCTTCTACTTTAGATAGCACTGTGGTTTGACATAAATAATGGACCTGAGAAAAACACACAGGAGCAACTGACACAAAAAGACTTACAAAATCTGGCAGACAATGCAAAAATAATGCTTCTTGGAAAAATAAACTTGCTTTTTAAAAAGCCCTTGAAATCAATTCTGAAATAAGAAACAAAAAGGCAAATATTTTATTTCACAATCTTCAAATATTTCATGACTGCGCCATTGGAGTTTCTGATTCATTCCAATGACCGTCTCCCTCTGCCTTTGCCCTCATTTTGAAAGGCTTCAAAATGTGTACAGACCACCCAGGCAGAGTTGATGTTGAAGTTGGGAAGACCACACTTCCCTGCAGGCCGCTTCAGTCTGCCATCCACATGCTAATGAATAACTAAAACGAAGTATATGAGGCCTGAGAGAAAAATGCAAGAAAAGTTACAAATATAACACTTTCCCATGTAATTCAGACAACAGAGAAAGAAAGAGAAGGGGACTGATGTGGCGAGAAGGCATAAATGTGAACTGACCAGGTCAGAAAGGCCTGTGTTGGCAGTGAGAAGTGATGTGAAGTGTGTGTCTGCTTTAATCACTATCAGGTGAGTAGATAACAGCCTCCATCTTCTTGTTCATTTTACCTGCGTGTTCACAGATTGGTAACTGAGAGTGCAAGACAAATGTTCTCTTCCAGAGGATCATTTTCAAATCACAGCTTATTCATCACATGGAATGATTCTAGAACACTCTAAAAGGTGTTCATCAAATTAAAATGCCTCAGCTCTCTCATAAAGGCATCAAGCACTGTTGCTATGGCAACAATGCTAATGCTGGAGGTGGGGGAACCCCACTGTGATGATGTGGTTAATTTAAGGCTGTAGGAATTCACTGTGATCATGTGCCCCAAAGTGTCTGGATGTTAAGATTATTTTGAAAGCTCTAGAACGTGCTATTGTAAAACTCTCAACTTCTGCCTTCTAGATTGAAGTCCTACAATTGTTTTTGGCCAAAAAGAACCACTCCCAAGAGTCTTTTACTCACACAGCTGAAGAAATTTCCTTCATCTTTCTCTGGGGCCTGGATTCCAAGGCATGGAGATGCCAAGGGGCAAGGGTGAACAGGCCTCTGCTCTGTGAAGCATACCTGAGATCCAGTCATTTAATCAACTTTGGGTTCATGCCTACACCAGTGACCTGACAGCTTGACTGTGCTTCTGAGAGAAGAGCTGAGGGAAGGGACAGTAGTGTTCCTTTCCAAGGCCACAGCAATGGTGTGAGCAGTGATTCTAAAGGACACCTGAGGCTGCTGGAGCAGTGACCTTCACAAAGGCCACTGGTGGCAAGGCAGCAACAGACTGTGAGACCAAAAGGCTGACGTGGGAGAACCTGAGTTCTTGCTCTCAGGCATATTTGATGTGGGGCTTTGAGACTCTCCCAGTGGTATTTGCAGAAAGAAACCAGGTGAAGGTTGGACTTGGGGCAGTCACATAGGCTGGAAGTTTGTGTCATAATAATTTGGATATAAAGGGGGAATTGTGACCTTATTTTAGTCATAGGCTACAGAGACCAGGGACATACACTCCAACATCTATATAAGCTCCTTGAGGGCAGAGGTCTCTGTGGCTTAGTTTATTTACAAATATGGGTAAAAGTTGGGTTTGAGGATTAAATTCATGTATAATTTATACAAATATAGTTTTATATTTGTATCATATAAATTTGTTATATTTATATATTACTGTGTTTATTATATATTTATATAAAATTTATATTATATAAGATACTTCTATAAGAAATTAAATTACACAGATATAAAAATCATTAAGTATCTGGTCATAAGAGATCAAGAAATAAGTAATAGTGTACAAATTTATATATTTACTCCCCAGGAGAGAAGGAAGAAAGGGAGGGAGGGAGAGAGAAAGAAAAAGAGAGGGATGGGGCTTCCTGGTGGCACAGTGGTTGAGAGTCCGCCTGCCAATGCAGGGGACACGGGTTCGCGCCCCGGTACGGGAGGATCCCACATGCCACGGAGCGGCTGGGCCCGTGAGCCATGGCCGCTGAGCCTGTGCATCAGGACGAAGCCTGTGCTCCGCAACGGGAGAGGCCACAACAGTGAGAGGCCCGCGTACAGCAAAAAAAAAAAAAAAAAAAAAGAAAGAGGAATGGAGGGACGGAAGAAGAAAGAATGACTGCATGAACAAGCAAATATTCCCCTGATGTGTCTAGAGAACAACAAGAATCCCTGAATATGCAGGGGAATGTTATTAGAGAAATAGTACAGAAAGTACCCAAGTAAATAAAACAACTCCATATGACACACATAAATCCACCCCCTATTTTAGTTGTTGACACTTAACACTTTAGTTCCTACATCCACAAATAGTACGTGACTGACGGAACTGTGCAGCAGGAGCAGCCGCAGGTCACCCCAGATCACAAGGCCTTCCTGGGCCTCCCACTGGGGCATACCTGTGTTTCCAGCCTTTGACACGGCCCCGAGGAGGCAGCTAGCGGGAGACAAGATGGTGGCTCAGGCTCATGTACATAGCGAGGCAAAAACAGACTACCTTCCTCTTGTCCACTGCCATTCCTCTGAGTGCTCTGTGGAAAGGTGGTGTCCTGATCCTACCTATAACAGTAGGGTTGAGCAAGGCTGATGTGACACAGGGTCTGCCCTGGCCCTGCTCCACCCCCATGATCTCCTGTCATACATTCAGTTAGAAATGCTGGCTTCCAGTCTCTCTCCTCACTACACTACCCTGCCCACCTCTTCTCAAAAACACCCAGATATCTAAATTCTATTAAACTACAACCATATGTATTTCCCCTATGTCATAATATATAGAAAACCACACCATGTATTATCCGGCACCGAACTGGTCTAATTCTCCAAAGTGTTGGTCATAAATGGATGTGGGGACTTCCCTTGTGGTGTAGTGGTTAAGAATCCGCCTGCCAATGCAGGGGACTCGGGTTTGAGCCCTGGTCCGGGAAGATCCCACATGCCGCAGAGCAACTAAGCCCGTGTGCCACAACTACTGAGCCTGTGCTCTAGAGCCTGTGAGCCACAACTACTGAGCCCACGTGCCTACACTCTGTGCTCCGCAACAAGAGAAGCCACCGCAATGAGAAGCCCGCGCATCACAATGAACAGTAGCCCCCACTCAACACAACTAGAAAAAGCCTGCATGCGGCAACAAAGACCCAACACAGCCAAAAAAAAAAAAAAGGATGTGGATCAAGGGCTCCTAGTGGAAATTCCTCACTGTGTTTATACTGAGTGGGAGAATCATCTCCCTGCCATTGTCATTCTGGAAGAAACTTAGTAGTCACCTAAGTAGAGCCAAAATAGGAAAGGGAGAACATTGGTATTAAAGAAAGACTGGACTTATGAGGTCACTCCTGGCTGGGACAGTGCTGGCCACAGAGCACACATCCAATGTGGGGTGAGTTGCTCAGTCGATCCTGGCTGTGGTCTTGACTCTACTATTTACTAATTGAATCAACCTAGACAAGAATCACAACTTCTCCAGTACTCAGATTCCTCACCTATAAAATAAGAAAATTAGGGCTTCCCTGGTGGCGCAGTGGTTGAGAGTCCGCCTGCCGAAGCAGGGGACACGGGTTCGTGCCCCGGTCTGGGAAGATCCCACATGCCGCGGAGTGGCTGGGCCCGTGAGCCATGGCCGCTGAGCCTGCGCGTCCGGAGCCTGTACTCCGCAACGGGAGAGGCCACAACAGTGAGAGGCCCGTGTACTGCAAAAAAATAAAAAAC
Organism: Delphinapterus leucas; assembly: GCF_059928025.1. Classification (NCBI taxonomy): domain Eukaryota; kingdom Metazoa; phylum Chordata; class Mammalia; order Artiodactyla; family Monodontidae; genus Delphinapterus; species Delphinapterus leucas. The sequence continues at coordinate 44,848,681 of NC_143136.1, read as the reverse complement.
AATAAAAAATTTAAAAAAAATAAGAAAATTAAACAAAACTTTTTTATTTTTCAGAAATTGAATCTTTTCTTCAAAAAAAAAAAATCTTATGTGTGAAATCCAGCCGGGTAAACTGATACAGGAGTACCTGCATATGTGTAGGGATGTTGGGGTGAAAGGGAGCAGAACCTCTTCCACCGATCCCCTCGTCCTTCTGCCATCACAGAGTTTGAGGATAATTGTGACCTCTCAGCTATTCCTCCAGGAAATCTCTAATATTTGATGTGCACTTGCACCCTCTTTGGTGATGCAATTATAATGTTGCAACAGAGACAACTACAGAGCAATACAGACTATGTTCTTCCTGCTGCTGCAGGGCTCTCCAGGGTAAGGAAACCCAGTCATTGGGGTTCTGTAACTTTCCCATTCCCACCCCTCACCCTTTCGCCCAGAGCACCTGTGCTTTACCTATTTCAGGGCCCTGTAAAATTTCTTTTGAAAAAAAGATTCTGTTGCTTTAAAAGTTCAAAATCCTCTACTTTAAAGCAGTGGTTCTTAAGCACTTTTTCACCTTAAAGCACAAGAAAGATGGCATTGCCATGCACCTCACAGTCCCCTGAACATGCCCAGAGTGGTAGGCAGCATCTCCACCCCTCCTCCCACTCAAGGACACAGAAAGGCTTGCGAGAGGGTGAGAGTGATGTTACTATAGGGTTTGTCTTGAATATATGTATTTGTTCCTCCTCCGTGGCTGACATGATTGCTGTCCCCACCACTGTAAGCAAGAAATATATAGGACACATTAATATTAACTTTACAATTCTTTCTAAATGATGGGGTTTAAAAGAGATGAGAATCACCAATACTTGGAGGAAGATGAGGGGACAATATGCAGGATGATTTGATGTGTCTTTGTTTTTAAAGCCTGTTATGTTTAAAATGTGTGTGTGTGTGTGTGTGTGTGTGTGTATAAACACATATATAAAATACTGATATTTTAGTCATTACCTATGACCAGTAATAACTGAGGTTTTTCAAATAAAATTGCTCATATAAACACAATCTGCATAATCAATAATCAAACTTATAAATGAATCAGAGTAAAATCACTCATTACTATATTTGGGGCAATGCAGCCTTTCCTCTGCCCCACAGTTCTCCCCAATACTTTATGCACTCTACACAGTACTGGGGTGGGATGTACCCCACCACCCCAAACCCAGAGAGTGTGCCTGTTGGCTCGGAGAAGCTACACAGCTTGGAGCTAGAGGGAAATATCTGTGTTTGAGGCACCTCCCTGACCCACCTGGAGTGTGAGGTGAGACCTGGTGCTCCACTAAATTCTCCTTCATAACTTAAACGTGAAAAGGCCCATCAGGTGTGTCAACAGGGTGACTTGGGTTATGATCCAGGTATTTTATTCAAATTCTTTCTTATAACTTCAAACCTTACATAATATCAATTCTGGGTAAAGTATGATTATCCACATGCCCAAACAAAGACAACCTGATCTTTTTCTTTTTTCTTTTTTTTTTTTTGATGGGGGGATATCATGGAAATCTAATTTAAAATCAACTCATTACAAATGTATTAGAAATCAAATCAGTTATTTTTACATCAAATATGCTACTGAAATTTATATACTTACTATAGTAACATATATACCTCCCTTCCCTGCCCCTTCCAAAATAATTTTTTTCAGAAGTAAAATATCTCCTACACTGGGAAAACAGTACAATTAATTTTATTGGTATGTGCCAAACTTTCCATGTAAAATTAGAGATGAAATTACAGTAGCTATACTTAAATTTTTGTAATTTTTAGTAATTTCATTATTAAGCTTACATAAAAGTACATGAAGATAATTTCATTGTAATGTATGTGATTTTTTATACCAAAAAGGTGCTTTTAGAATAAAATAGAATCTGAATTTGCAGGAATCATGGAGATCATTTTGTATATTTTTTAAAACCACTTTATTGAGGGTATGGTCAGCATGCAAAAAGTTGTACCTATTTAATGTATACAATTCAATGAGTTGGGAGTTAAGTGTATACCCAAGAAACCATCATTATAACCTATGCCATAAACATATCCAGCACTACCAAAAGTTTCCTACTGCCCTATTTATTTCTTTATTATGATAAAAAAAACACTTAACTGCCTCCTGGCTCTCAACTCTACCCTTTCAGCAAAAATTTAAGTATTCAGTACGGTATTGTTAACTACAGGCATCTCTAGATGGATCTTTTATAACTGTAACTTTGTACCTTTTGACTAATACTTCCCTGTTTTCCCCTCCCCCCAGCCCCTGGCATCTACCATTCTACCCTCTGCTTCTAGGATTTTGACTATTTTAGATTCCTTATATAAGTGGAGATCATTTTATATTCCCCCACACATACCTGCATCTCCTACAACCCTCACCTCTATTCCTGCCAATCAAGCCCCAATTCAATGAAATTACAGTATAGAAATAAGCAGTGACTAAAATTTGTCAACTAATTGGCATTAACAGAATTGGGACCCAGATTTGTGTCACTGATATTTAGTTTGGGGATGTTTCAGCTTTAAAGGTGTGAGAAGAACACTATAACATTCTTTGGGGGGGTTATTTATTTTTTGTTTTGCTTTATTACAAGTCTTTATAGAGATCTAACTATTTTGTTTGAGATGTTTGGGTAAAGTAGTGGGGGATTGAGGCCCAGGGACTTGGGGGAAAGAAAGCAGGGGAAAATGTATCAAATCTGAAGGGAAGCTGAGCCCAGCAGCTAGGACCCAAGGAGAGAGAGCCAACTGGAAGACCTCCTGATGGAATATGGGCAGGGAACCTAGGGGCAGGGATTTTTGACAGACAGCTTTCAAGTCCTTTAACTCTTCTTATTAACAACTGTAATCTAACATCTGCCCTTTTTTTAACTGAAGTATAGTTGATTTACAATATTATATTAGTTTCAGGTGTACAACATAGGGATTCAAAATTTTTATAGACTGTACTCCATTTATAGTTATAAAATATTGGCTATATTCTCTGTGCTCTATAGTATATCTTTGTAGCTTATTTATTTTATATACAGTAGTTTTACCTCTTAATCCCTTACTCTATCTTGCCCCTCCCCCTTTCCTCACACCACTGGTAACCACCAGTTTGTTCTCTATATCTGTGAGTGTGTTTCTGTTTTGTTAAATTCACTAGGTTTTTAAAAATTTTGTAGATTCCACATATAAGTGATAACATACTGTATTTGTCTTTCTCTGACTTATTTCACTCAGCATAATACCCTCCAAGTCCATCCATGTTGTTGCAAATGGAAAATTTTCATTCTTTTTTTATGTAGTATCTGCCTAACAGTTGCTTAGAACATGAAGGGAGTGGTACTCTCCTATGAAGAAGAGGGAGAAGGCTCGACATGGAGTATGGTGACCAGATGACCAGTGACAATCAAGAACTGAGAAAGTAGTTAAATAAAAAGTGACAAATGACAACACAACAGGCAAGACTCCAGGGAACTCTCAAAAATACCCATAAGGGAAATGAGTTTCACGTGAGCAAGCAAATGGGCGTTCACATAATTTTTATTTGGATATTAATAGAAAGGACAATCGCAGAAGGCCAGAAAATATAAGGCACTCCAGTTACCCTTGGATTATCTAGAACATGCTACTCACAACTAGATTCCTTCTCAATGACTCTGGAGTTACATCATGACTAAGTATAACTTTCTAAAAGCCTGACAAGTGGCAACAACTTGATAAAACCGGTCTACTTTCTTTACTTGAGGAAGAGAAGGTAACTATTTGTAATTGGAGTCCTTACATCTTTTGTACCTCTGTGTAACCTCAGGGAATGAGGGAAAGGAGCTCAGAGAGAGATGAGAACTAACATTTACTGTCAGTAAATGTTACTCAGTAACATTTACTGAGCACCTAAGTCCCAAGTACTTTACAAACACTGTCCTCATTTAATCCATAGCAACCTTCTGAAGGAGTCCTTATAAATCCTATTTTATAGACCAAGAAATTAGGGTTCATGGTTAACTCACCTACCCGAGATTACTGTGTTTCTCATGCCTGAGTAAAGAATAGACCCCTTTTATAAGAATCATCAAGAATATGCCAAGTCCCTGGTTTAAAACATATTGATCCAAGATATGTTTTTAAAGGATCTTTTGGTTATAAATTGTAACAAAAAAGAAAAAACCTTTTACTCATGTAGGGGTAAACAATAATTTAAAATATCACCATTGAACTGAAAACACACGCTTCAAAATACAAGGACCTGAAAATAATGTCTTCAGACCCCTAGGTATCCACAGATTCTTGAGAAACATTACTCTTCTACCATACTCTCATTTCAGGTATCAACAAAAGGACTGGACAGTGCTCTATATCATAATAAGTAGAATGTTCGATCATTAGAACTAATTTTTAAGCTTACAGTTGGCCACTAGACATAAAAATCCATATTCCTGATTTCTAATTTGCATACACATTTCTACAATGTATACTTGCAACTTTGCAAAGCTTTGTCAAAATGAGTCAGCCTCAGAAGATCAAAGTCACCCTCATGCTGTATAAGGCCATTACTTTTGGACCTCGTTTCCCCCAGGGTGTATCCTGCTCCCGTGAGCTTGTTCAACAGCTTTGAACAGGCTGAGACTCTTGTTACCAAGCTGATCTGGCCTTTCCGCCCCTCCCTTCACAGATCTGCCTTGTTCTGGGCTCAATCTGAACAAACCAGTTACAACTGGCTCTCTATATATCCTCCCCTTCAAGAGCAATTACATATACAAATTCCAGGGTTCAACACACATGATGCAAGCTAAGTCTAAGAACAAATAGGACCCTTCAAGCAGGAACTTCCTTTATCCCAGAAACTGCACCAACCACCTCAACAATGATGTGATTTGACAGTCTTCCAGGGCTCCAATATGAGCCCTCTTTGCACTGCTAGAGACAGATATCACAGCTAAAAGCAAAAGATCTACAAGTATAGATGGAAAACACATTGTGTAAAAGAAGCACCAGATCAATGCCTCCTTCTTAGGAATTCAGACTTTATCATCTTCTTGAATCTCTCTTCTAGATATAATTTTTTAAAAAGATCTATGCTACCTAGATGTTAAATCCCATTAGACATAACAAAGGGAGAATTATTTCTAGTTGGGAACCCCGGACCCTTTTCCACTTGGGATTTCATTTGCTCCCCTTTTAGATAACATAACTAATTCCAGTGGACCTGATCTATTAGTGGATATTTGAATTACAGAGAAACTAGGTGAACTACCCTACAAAACTAACATTTTTAACGCGAACTTATGGCCAGTCAGGGACTAGGCTGGATGCTTTACCTACTTATCTCATTGAATCCTCAGTAGCTATGTGAGGTAGCTATTACTGTGCAATCCTAAAATCTCCATTTCACCTAGACAACCAAATACCGCAGGGCAGTGGGACCTCTGGAATCTGTCTATGTGGCCTTGGGAGGCACAATATAGGGGAATTTATGAAACTGTCTTGGAACTACACAGCAAGCACACTGTTTCTAGATTGGATATTTAGTTGCTGTAGTTGGGAGAGGTGGCTGACAGTGATGTGGAAGGACTCAGCAGCCCCCTCCCCAGTCCTCCAGACTGACCTGCTTCTAGTACTGCTGCCTTGTGAAGACAGTGGGAACCAGCACTGTAGGAGGAAGGATTCACCTTGCATCTTAGGTAACTGCAGGAGTGAATGCATATGCTAAAAATACATTTGATAACTTAAAAAAAAAGGAGGTAGGGGAAAGTCTAAATTGCATTTTCCCTAAAGGAAAGAGCCGGTCATGAAACTATAGAGACGTGAGGTTTTCATGGCAAAAGGGGAACTGTGGTTCACGCCGCCCAAGGGTATGTTTTCAGTTGCTTTCCCTGCATTACCGAAGGATTGACTTTCTGACTTAGGACGTCTTTTCCATCTAAACTGTCAAAACATACGGGTTCAATTCATGGTGTCAGCAGAAAACGAAATCCAAACTATTTTTCTTCTCTTACTATTAAGAGCTGAGCCAGCTGTTCTCATGTGCCCACTTCGGCAGGGAAACTGGAAACAAGTGTGTGGGAAAAAAGGACTGGTGTCAAGGTTCACACAGGCCTGCAGAGGCCATCGTGCTTTCAAGTTGCATTGATTCCCACGTTAATACTGGAAACCTCCCTAAATGATTTAAACTGAAAAAAAGAGTTTGGATTTTACATGATTCTTTGACCTCTATCTAGGGAAAAGAATAAACATTAAATCAGTTCTACATGACATTTCATTTCTTGTTGTAAACACTGGCAGAGCAATTTACCAAAAAAAAAGCATAGCTAACAGGTTTCTTTCTTCCCTTCCTTCCTTCCCTCACTTCTTCCTTCCCTTCTTCCTTTCTTTCTTCTTAACAAACAGGGACCCAAACAATAAATTTGTTTTCCAATACCCATGTATTGGCTATGAAGTTAGTTAAGAAAGATGAAACTGACAAAACGTTTTTTTCCCCTAAATACTGAACTCCAGTCAGTGACTGAGTTGTTTTCCGTTCGGGGCGTGTTTGTTTTCGACCAGTGTGAGTCTGCAGTCTTTAGGACTGATATCTGGCACACATCACTGGAGGTGTTAGATAGTGAGAGTCCCGAGCCTGTAGAAGGCTGAAGCGTGCAAGGCCAGGGTCTCCTCTCTGCTCTCCACCAGCCAGCTCCACTTCCTGCAATTCTTTTCTAATGTGCTTCTTTGTTGTTCTGTAAGTGTTGACCAAAACTGTCAAGATTGTTTGCTATCTCAAATCCCAAAATATCCATGACCTTAAACAGAACATACATGATTTCTAAAAGGGGAATGGTAGCATTGATGGCAAACTTTTTTATACAGTCTTTTCCTCCCAGGGAATCAGAGCTACCTTGAAAGAACAACTCAACAAAAAATGTTATGGTTTACTGGGGAGTCAGATAATTATAATTTGAATAAGACCCAGTTAAATCAACCAGCTGACAGATATCAAGTTCACAACTTCTAGGCTGAATTAGAAATTAGATTTCTACCTTCCCTTCCCCTCTCCCCCAATAATAAAATGATCCAATAATAAAATGAGAAACTTATAAACGTTTATCACCTCAAGCAAAATCTCAAGGATAGTTTAAACTTTTACCAGAAAAGGCAGACAAATCTGATGTGCGAAAGATGAGGCTGCTGCCCACTTAGAAATAAAATAAGGTATCAAACCAGGAGCTGGCCCTAGAAAAGATTTTGAAATGTGCATATTTTGTGTGCTTATTTCCCCAGTGTTTCCGGTCTGCACTTTCCAGCCTCTTAATAGCAGCCCTTCCCCCTTGCCCAGCTGCTGCGTGGTATGCACCAGTTTCCTGCACACCACTCAGCCCTCTCCAGAGCTACACTCAAGTAGGGACCATGGAAGAAGGTTTCAGCCAGTGTTTCACCACTGGGTCAGTTTGAGTAAAGTTGTTAATCTCATGAAGTGTGTTTTGAAGATAAGAGTCATATCTAATTTAATTACGGAATAAAAGACTTTTCTTTGTTAAAAAAAACTTCAGGCCTCGTTGTCCAGGTTTGGGATTGTGGTGGAGGTGCGGGCAGACAACTCCCTATACATCTCTCCAGACTGACTTCTGTGGGAAAGTGCTTCCAGAAACCCAGAGAGTCACCTTGGAGGACTGAAATCCCTCCTTCAATTCACTGCAAAGCCACTTAGTGTCTGGAAAGCACAGAATGTTCTTCTTCACACCAACATTTTAATAAAAATATAACTTTAAATCATCTGTTGGATTGTGTTAGATGTGAAATGTAAAGATTATCCTCAGAATACAAGGCACTCACTCAACAGCAGGAAATCACCTGCAGGGTGGCTTTTTCCATCAATTAGCAGGGTGTCTATTGTCCCAAGGAGAAATTTGATGAAGAACAAGGAACTTGGCACCAAACTGCCTGGGTTCAAATCCCAGCACCATGACTTAATAGTGTGTAAACCAGATTGGGTTACTTTACCCCTCTGACCTTCAGTTTCTTCATGTCATAGGGTTACTGTGAGGATTAAATAGGCTAGTCTAGAACAAAGACAGGGACTTAGTAAATGTTATTTATTAGCTAGTACAATTACTGTGCTTAGTTTTAACAGGCAATGAATAAACAATAGAGTATTTGTTATTTCAATTTTAATGAGACATATATATTCACCAAATCTATCAGTGTTCTCTGGGTACAAACACTATAAATCTACTCTGGCTAACAAAAGGAAGTTTTTTGGAACTGGGAACAAATTGGAAGTCACAGGATAGCTCACAAAATAGAAGGAAAGTTGAAGAGCCAGGTCTCAAGAAGGACAGACCCACACTGTTATGGAGATTTAGGTACCTGGGAACCAGATGACAGTCTCTTCAGAGCCCTGACCTTGGGATGAATGAATCACAAGTCATTATTTCAGATGGTGTGTTACTCATTTAAGATTCAGATTCCAGAGCAACTATTGGCCCAGTTGGGATCATGTGCCATCCCCTGCCTAGGAAACAATGGGACATTCTAATTAAGACTCCCATTAAGACTCCAAGGGAAAGTAAGTAAAATCAGAGTACTGTTACCAGGTGGAGAGATGCATGCTGGGCAGGCAAAGAGGACGGATATCCATCATTTTACCATCTGGTTATATTCAAAAGTCTTTTATACAATGGTTAGTTGGCATCTGCCTACATTTTGCAACAGATACCAAGATATGTGTGATGAAGTCCTCTGGCTGGCCCCCAAAGGAAGCCAGTTTAACTTACAATGTGCCAGAAACATTAATAATATTCTTTAGTCAAAGCTCCCCAAGGATTCTTAAGCCCGACCTTAAAATCTAAGCCCTTCCCTTTCAAACCTATGTAAGGGAATAAAGACACAGACCTACTGGAGAATGGACTTGAGGATATGGGGAGGGGGAAGGGTGAGCTGTGACAAAGCGAGAGAGTGGCATGGACATATATACACTACCAAACGTAAGGTAGATAGCTATTGGGAAGCAGCTGCATAGCACAGGGAGATCAGCTCGGTGCTTTGTGACCACCTAGAGGGGTGGGATAGGGAGGGTGGGAGGGAGGGAGACGCAAGAGGGAAGAGATATGGGAACATATGTATATGTATAACTGATTCACTTTGTTATAAAGCAGAAACTAACACACCATTGTAAAGCAATTATACCCCAATAAAGATGTTAAAAAAAAAACAACACCTATGTAAGTATGGAGGAAAACAGGCTTAGGAGCACATGGACCATCTGAAGGTCCTGGGGGCTAGCCATATTAATTCCATATTGATGTAGCGAGGAAATAATACCCCCAAAAAGGGGTAGGCAGGGCCTGGATTCTGTGGCTCATTGGAAATAGCAATAGGTGCTTCCAAAGGGATATAAAGTTTTCAAAAAGTTGAAACCTGACTCATACGAATAAAAAATTAGTATGTTTCAAAGGTTTTATTCAATGCATTAATTAATGAGAGAATGAGGAAAATGGTAAAACTGGTACACAGAGCATTTTGAGGATTAGAATATGATTTCTATGTTAAATATTAAACTGGTGAATATTTTACTGAAAAATGACATTATAATCACCATAATCACTGGATTGCCTTTTACACCAGACAAAAATCATTTGCATTTCTACTGGAAACAAATCTATAAATTATCATGTAACTTCCTAAAGTCTGAGCCTTTAATCAATAGAATAGTGAGCCTCAAATACAGGTGCATGCCTCAGAGATAACTGAAGAATCCTTGATGTGGACAAGGGCTGGAGGAGGAGACATGCTGCACTCTCTTGGCTTTGTTTCCAAGCCCTGGATAATTTTTTTTTAAACAAGAGGATGTCAGCAGGGAATGCAAGAATTCAGTGGCAAGGAAAGTGCTCTGACTGCGAGGGTATCACAGGTAGAAGAGGTCTCTGGCCAGCGTCAGGGAATAAGAGGAGAGGCCTTGCTTTATACAAGGAGTTCCCATGTCAGGTGTTCTTGAAGAAAAAACCCATAATTAACACTTACAGTGGTGACAAGTCGTGGTGGGTACTGCATGAATAAAGAAGACCACCAAAAGGTTTGTGTGGATTACATACTAGAATAATTGTATTATTAAAATGTTTTGTTTGATTAAATACCCTTATTGTCTATCTGATGCTACACAAATTTTTACTGTCTACTAATTAATTATTTAGGCTTCTGTTCCTTTCTGGATGTAGAAAGCATTTTTCTTTCTCAGCTCCTTAGTTTTTGAAATTCCCAAAAATCAATCTTTTGTCTTTTAAGTCCTATAACTGAAGGACAAAGCAGCAGAATTCCAACAATATCTGTTTTAAAACTACCATTATAAGTTTATTATCCTAGAACTGAAATGTCTTCATTTTTAGGAAGTCATATTTCTCAGGACATCAAAATGGAATGGATTTTTATTTTCTAGAATTGCTTTCTTCTGCTACTCTCTGACACAGGGAATGCATTAGATGACCTCTAGTATCCCTTTATATTATTGCAGTCCCAGGATTCTATAGTTACTAGATTTCCCAATAGTCATATAACACATTTCAGTGCCAGATCATTAAAACTATACATTGTGGCAGATTCTAACAATTCATCTTTTAAATTTCCTGATATCAACACATTTAAAATATAAAATACGTGCTAAGAACATTTACCATACTTTGCCAACTAAATTACAGGTACCTTAAGAGCTGGGATCCTGTCATCTTGTGCAAATATAAGTCTAACATGGTGCTTAGCATATCATAGATGCTCAATAATTATTTTTAAGTGAATCAATGAATATTGTTAAGTTAAATATCCAGAGGTAGAGATTCTGATTAGAAAAAGTAAAATTATTGTGTTGGTCTCCAACACAATAATTGAAAATCACTCTGTGAGAGTATCGACAAACTGCACATTTAAAAAATTATCTTTTCCCATTTAAGAATAGTTTATATTTTAGAATATGTAAAAGAAAAGACAGAAAATAGAATCCTTTGCTATTAATTGCTACATCACAGGTAAAGCAACAACTCAAATATTATCTATCTATCTATATGTATGTAACTGAATCACTTTGCTGTACATCTGAAACTAACACAACATTGAAATTAACTATATTTCAATAAAAATTTTTAAAAGAAAAAATAAAATAAAGTAGATAAACAGCAAGGTCCTACTGTATAGCATGGGGAACTATATTCACTATCTTGTAATAACCTATAATGGAAAAGAACATGAAAAAACTAACACAATATTGCGTTAGTTTCTGCTATACACCAGAAACTAACACAATATTGTAAACTAACTATACTTCAATAAATAAATTAACTTTAAAAATATTGATAAGGGGCTTCCCTGGTGGCACAGTGATTGAGAGTCCGCCTGCCGATGCAGGGGACACGGGTTCATGCCCCAGTCCGGGAGAATCCCACGTGCCGCGGAGCGGCTGGTCCCGTGAGCCATGGCCGCTGAGCCTGCACTTCCGGAGACTGTGCTCCACAACGGAAGAGGCCACAACAGTGAGAGGCCCGCGTACCGCAAAAAAAAAAAAAAAAAAAAAATATTGGTAAGATCAGAAGTCTATATAGTAATCTTTTCCAAGATGTTTCTTCAGCATCTTTTGGAGCATCTAAATTATTTTTTGCTGTGTTCGTACCTCATTTCCTTCTGATCATTATCTGCAACTACCACAAAATGATGAAGCTTTTTGTGTTTCTGTTTTGTTGTTTTTTTGCCAAAAAGCAGTAAATAATTAATTTCCAACCTTCTGGGTCACAGTTTTTGGGGAAAACATTATTCTCCTCTTCTAAAGCTATCTAAGTTCTGTTTCAATGTGTTTTCAAATGTGTGTCTTTTGGAGAGCCCTTTCAAAATGAAAAGCAGATGGTGAAAAAAGTTCTTTGTCTGAGACCAAACTGTAAAACTGCTGGAAATCTAACTGCGGTTAGGTAAAATAATAACATTTCATGTTAAAAGCTGACTCTCAGGAAAATAATTCCATTTTGTTTGGAAAACACTGTCAGAATTCATACTGATGGGCTCAGGCAGTATAATTGTTAACTATCTCTTTTCTTGCTTTTGCAAGAGGTCATAGAGCATGAAATTGGAAAAAAAATACATTTTTGGTTCTACAGAAAAGTTACTAATCCATTCATCCAATAAATGCTACTTCCATCTTCTCAGACACTGTTCCAGGTGCTGGTGATAATTAGTGAACTAGATACACACAAGTTCCCAGCCCTGAAGACTTTATAGTCTCATAGCTGAGACAGACAATAAACAAGTAAACAAATAAATCAAAAATAGAATTACAGATTTTGGTAAATAACATGAAGGAAATAAACGGGTTCATAATAAGTAGTACTAGGGAGAGGGAACCACTTTAGATAGGTTCATCAGGAAAATCCTCTCTGGACAGCTATATTGATCAGAACTCTGTGTGTTCTAATAACAACTCCAAAAACAAACAAACAAACAAACCAAAAAACAAAACAACACAAAAAACTGGCTTAAACAATAAAAAGAATGTAATGACTTGTCTAGGTAAAGGTCTAATTTCCTGCAGAGTTTGGTCTAGCAGCTCAAAGTCCTTCCAGAGGATTTTCAGCCTGCCATTCATCTGTGCTTTCCTCACTGATGAAGTCATCCAGAGGTTCCACACAATCGCTGCTCTATACTCCTTACCCCAGCACCCCCCTCCCTCACGAATACACAAATATGCCCCCATTCATGAGCATAACTACCGTTCAACCGTTCAAGAATCTAGGGAAAGAGGGAGGTCTCTTCGAAAAGCTCTCAGTCAATAGAAAGGAACTTTTTTTTCTCAGAAACCCTAATAAATGTCTTCTCACATCTCCTTGGCTCTGAGTGGGTTACAGGCCCATCCCTAAACCCATCACTGTGGCTAGGGTAATGGAATATGCTTACTGACTTAAGCCAATTGGGACCACACCTGGAGCTGGACATGGGGTCCATCCCACCTAAACCACAAGCTTAAAAGTGGAGTAAGGGTGGAACTCCAGAGGAAAATTGGGTCACTCTTTTACCAAAAGAGGGATGGATGGATGTTGGGTGCAGAACAACAGATGCCTCTATAAGGAGGTGAGATTCAAGCTGAAAGCTTAAGAAGCCAGCCATGTGATAAGTCAATGAAGCAGGATTCCATGCACTGAGAATAGCAAGTGAAAAGATCCAAGACAGAAGAGAAAGTGGCATGTCAAAGCACAGAAAAGTATAGGTATTTATAAGATAGACAAGCTATGATAATTTAATCAAGAACTCGTCTAACCACAAAAGATAACTGCATTGAGTCTGCTTTCCCATAATCAGATATTGTCCCTCATATAGTAAATAGCTTCACATGAGCCATTTTAATAATATAATATGGCATAAAATGTCACACAGCGTATAGCTAAATAATTCTATATAAATTCCATATTTGAGAGTTATTCAGGCAAAATTAGGGTATATCTGAGTGAGAAAAATCTCGAGTTACTTGGTTAAGATTTGTTTGAATTATGGGGATAGCAGTAGCAAATCCAATTGCTCTTCTAATACATGTAGTAAACTGAGAATAAACTACTGTAGTAAACTATCTCAAGTCTCTCTTTAAATCTATTGAAGCTCAATGGAAAGAGCTGCACTAAATTTGACATCAGATGGGGCCTCAATTCAGCTCAGCCACTTAGTGGTTGTTTAAGTCTGAGCAAGTTGCTTAAACCTTCAGAGCCTCGTTTTGATCATCTGTAAAGTGGTGTGCTAATACCCACCCTTCAGAAGTATTCTGAGACTAACACATAATGCACACGATAGCATCTGGCACAATATGCTCAATAAATGTGATAGTTTCCTCTTCTTCCTTCCTTTGGAAACCTTAAGTTGAAATAATAGTCACTGAGTAAAGAAAAACTAAATTAAGCAAAATGTATTTCTTCTGGCAAGAAGACATTAATTATAGAATAGTTTTAAAAACAACTTAGCTCTCGGGGCGCATACTGATGAATTTCCCAAGAAACAATGTACAAATACTTGACTCTACCAATTTTTAGAATTCAGTTGTACTAGTGTAATTGGTGCTGAGATTTATTAAGTCCTTAATGACCCATACCTCAAAGCAGAGACCCACAGACATAGAAAACAAACTTATGGTTACCAAAGGTGAAAGGATAGGGGGAGGGATAAATTAGGAGGTTGGGATTAACATATACACACTATTATACATAAAATAGATAACCAGCAAGGACCTACTGTATAGCACAGGGAACTCTACTCAATATTTTGTAATAACCTATAAGGGAAAAGAACCTGAAAAAGAATATATATATATATATATATATATATATATATATATCACTGAATCACTGTGCTATATACCTGAAACTAACACAACACTGTAAATCAATTATACTTCAATGTTTTTAAAATTCCTATAACCTGAATTACTTTCTGCAATGATAACAATAAAAAAAAACACAGATAAATGAGATAACAGTGGATAACAGAAAAAAAATTGTATTAACTTATGTACTTTTTGGAAGAAACAGAGTTTCGTAGAAATATGCCACCTCAAAGCTCTAAGGGAGATTATTGGGAGTGAAGTGTTCAAAGAAGGCAGGCGAATGCCTTCAGTGGGCTGTTGGAAATACATAACTTCTAGATCTCGGTTCAGCAGCCCTCCTTCCCAACCCAACCCCGCGCCAAGCCTTCTGAGAACCAGCCTTCACTGGAAGCCTCTGGAAAGGCAGGATGAGAGAAAGGAAAATAGAGAAAGGAAGAAGCAAGGAAGGAGCATCTCTATCTCTTCCCATGAGCCTAGAAAACTGCCCTTCCATTGCTGCTTCTGGCCAAGCCACTCTCTGTTTCCATTTAGGCCTCCTGAAGAGAAGGAGGGCTCTATTTTTTTCCTTCATTTAAAAAAAAATTACATTAGAAATATATCTCCCATACACGTCCACCAGAAGAAGTGTATCAAGTAGAAAGTTAAAGTCCCACCTAATCTTACCTCCCAGAAAAATCTATTTGCGGCAGGACTTTTTGGTCTTTTTACTATGATTATCATAAAAAGATAGATGATAGGTAGATAGAATAGATATAAAATATGTAGTTATAAGGAGATCAAACTGTCCTATAGCCTACATTTTTTTCACTTAGGAAAGCAAAGATAGTCTTCTATATCAATATTCATTCATTAATTCATTCATTTAACAAAAATTTATTGAGCTACTACACACTAGATGCTGTTCTGGGCACTTGGGATAACATACATTTAGATGACGAAATCATCATGTCTAATAAAAGGAATTTTTCTAATTCAAACTGATGACTTAACTATGCCTTATGTAAACTTTGTTTTGTTGACTTCAGGGACTCGAATATTCTCACTTGATATGGGCCAGTACAGTTTAGAAAAGAAAGACTTCCTCAGAGGTCCAAGTGTCAAACAGGAATCTAACAAAACCACTGTCATTACACCCTCAGAAACAGTTTTATATTCTTGCATGTCCCACTTCCAAGATCAAATTGATCCTGTGTTGTTACCACTTTCCCCTAACTGTAGGGTCGGGGGGTAGACAGGGCAGATCCATTGTAGCACGCTCAGCTCAAAGACCTTATTTGTCATAGGATTTCCTGGTCCACCTCTGAATTCTAGAGACAAATAGGAGAGGAAGCACAGTACAAATTAAAACACGTAACTTCAGAGCTAGAGAAGATATAAAAACTCAGGTAGTTCCTGTCTTTCATTTTCTTTTTTTTTTTTTCTTCACCGACCGACCCGACGGGCCGCCCGGGGCGGCAGCGCCCCCCGCGCGCACAGCACACGCACGCGCGCGCGCGCCAGGTGCCAACTCCCGGTCGCCTCCCCTCCCCCCCTTCCTTTTCCCGCCCCGCGCCGCACGGGTGGGGAGACTCGTCCGCGAGCCGGCGACTGGTCGGCCGCCGCGCTCTCGGAACCACGTTAATGATCCTCCCGCAGGTTCACGTACGGAAACCTTGTTACGACTTTTACTTCCTCTAGATAGTCAAGTTCGACCGTCTTCTCAGCGCTCCGCCAGGGCCGTGGGCCGACCCCGGCGGGGCCGATCCGAGGGCCTCACTAAACCATCCAGTCGGTATAAGGAGACCCACAAATGACGCCAGAGATACTGACAATCTGCATTCATTTAAATTGAGTACTTGGCTTATATTAAATTATTGAATCATATTTCCTCACTTGCCTTTATGCTTGAGATTACAGAGCAAGATAATGGAGACAGCCTCTAGCAGTCCTAACTAGATCCCCCTCTTACACAAGCTATTCGATGGTGGAGTCAGGACTTAAACCCAGACAATCCAACCCCAGAGACAGAGCTCTTAATTACAACCTTCTATTACCACTTAAAAATGGTGACCTTTGCAAATTTCACCTCCCTAAATCTGTTTCCATACCCCACCCCATATCCCTCGTGGGGTTTTTGTAATTATTGAGCAGGCATGTATAGTACTTTATCTAGAACTTTAAAGAATCTGAGATTTCACCCTACTTCCAAGCCAAGAAGTTAGTCATGGATGGCAGCAGAAGACATGAGACTCCTGAGTCAGAGCAATGAACGGTTTATTTCTCACAGCAACAGCAGTGACAGAATATCAGCATTAGCAAAAGTTCCCTCAGCTCTATTTCTGCAGGGTAATGCAAAGAAGACAAGGTGTCACCCACATATGCAATGGGCTGTGTTACAGAAGAGAAACCTCAAGTACAGTGAACTCAACTATTTTATGATGGTCAATAAACCTGATTTCTGCTCAGGTTTTTGTATGAACATTTGCTTCCATTTCTCTCAGGTTAAGACCTAGAAGTAGGAGTGCTGGATCACGTGGAAGGTGTATGTACAAATACCCTTGAAGACAGTCAGGAACGAAGGCAGGCAGTGCCTCTGCTTGTAAGACCTGCACAAACTTGAGAGACCAGTTAGATGGTATACAGTGTTTAATAAAGCATATTCATTATTATCAAAAACATTATTGCCTGAGACCAGCTCTAGACAAGCTACTAGGTCATTTATTTATTCCAGGGAAAGAATCAAGGATCCTGAAGGGTTGTTACTTCCTACCTGCTTCCATTCCTCTAAGTTTAAAGCATCATTCTAATGGGAGATATCCATTTTGGGTAGAAAATAAAATCTTCTAGGACATCACAGATAGAGAGTCAATAGGTAATACTTTGTTGATAGTGGCTGCTTTCCTGACACTTAACTTCTATAATATTTCCCCACATAGAACTATTTAGTCAAGTGAAAAAGTTGAGGATGTCTATGATTACAAGTTACAAGCTTCACCTCAAGCCATACTAATAATCTTCTGTTCCCAAGTACCTGTAGACAGCAAGCTTCTGTTCGTGCCCGTGAAGCTCCAGCCTACTCGTGACCTTCCATTTCTGCTCTACAAGTTTTGGGCATGCTTAGCCAGTCCCTAGAGTTGTGTAAACCAATTTCTTACAAAAGTCCATGTATAGGCATATCCACATCCGTACATAAACATACACCCTACTAGTTATGCTTCTCTGGCCAAACCCTGAATGATGCATAATTTAGTACCAGAAATGGTTTCAGGGGAACAGAATTTAAGGATGGGTTCTCTGAATCAGTCCTGGGTTTTCCGGAATTGGTTCTCTAATATGATTAGGTTTAAAGGCGCTAATGATCCTGCTTCCAGTGGTAAAGTGGGCATGGGGAAAGGAGAGGGCCAGGTAATTGGGCTGTTCAAGGTATGAGTTGGAAACTGGACTTTCAACTTTTCACACAGACGTTCAACCAGTTCCTCTGTACCAGATTCACACCTCACCTCACGTTGTTCCTCCTCTGGTGCCCGCAAATCCTGAGTCTATTGAGGTTTACAGAGTGAAGACCTCCCTGCAGGCCCCTAATCTGGTAACTCTCCCACTCTGTTAAGTCAGTTACCGTTCCCCTATCTGATTTCCATCTCCAAAAACTGGCGAAATCTCTTGTATCTTCTTCCACTCTCAATAGCCTCTTATTATTCATTTACTTTTAGTGTCATTTGGGAAGACAAAAAAGTTAAAATGTGCATTCCATCAATGGTGTTTAAGTGGAACCCCAAATTCTTATTTTAGGTGTATGTCAAGACTAGATCCATTTTCTCATCAACATTAGAAAGTATTTATACAGAGATGTGAGGTTTTAACCACATTTCCAGTTGCTTGCTTGTTGTGCATGTTGCAGTTACTAGGTGACTGAAGGATTATGCTATTGTGCATTGAAATTACTCCTGTTGGATGGCTTCCTTGTATGTTTTGTGAAGGAAATTAATTCAAAATAGACCCCAGAGCTGACTAGAGAGCAAGGCAGACCCACACCCAGAGCCTCAAAAGGTCAGAGTGCCACGCATGAACTCTGCGGAAATCTGATGTGGAAAGTGTGTTTGTCACGTGGTGAAGGACGGGGAGAGCTCTAGCGGGTCAGTGAGGTTGGCCTGAGGGAACTTAGCACTGCTTCCAAGAGACGGGGACACGAAATTCAATTGGACTGCTCCTCCACTTTTTTAAGGTGGTATTGTCGCTAATGGCAAAATGACAGTAATTTTAAGGTAGGAGGTGACTATATTTTTCCTCTGATGTGTATGTTAGAATTTTTCCATAATAAAAATTAAAATAATTTTAATAACAATTAAAAGATGATGTGTGCCTGCTGATGAGAGGGAGACAGAGCCAACTGGCCATTGTTTTAACTTGGGAAAAATATAAAACCTGAAGAAAAGTTGCATGAATATATATCCAAGACCCAGATTTGCCCTCTTTTAACCATTTGTCTCTTGGACTCCCTTGCTCACTCATACTCGCTTTCTCTTTCTCTGTCCAGATAGATGGATAGAGAAATAGATTTTAAGGGTAGGTTGCAAATATCACACCCTTTTACCTATAAATACTAGAGTTTCCATCTGGTTAAAAACAAAAGATATTCTCTTACATATACATAGTTCACATAAACTACAATAAATTTAACGTTGCTACAGAATTTTATCTATTCTTTTTATTAAAATCTTGTCAATGTGCACAATAATGACCACGAAGGTATTTTCTTTGTCATCCAGAACAAAACTGTCAGAATCGTGGATCAGCCACCGTCCTGGGTCACCCCATTCCATGAGCCCCTGTGTCCCCAGTCAGGCCCTGCAGCACAGGTGAAGGAAGCCGGGTGCCTCAGGCCACCCTCCCCACCACCCCAGGCTTTGTCTTTAGGGATGTATTTCATTGAGTCAGCAAGAAAGCCTTCCCTCTCCTCTGAGAAGGAAAATTTCTATCCAAGAAATGTTTCTGTACAATTAGAGAAAATTAATTATTCCACATGCTACCACATCCCCTGAAGAGGATGTGGTGCCTGGTCTCTGTTTCTCGTAACCGAGGATCTTTATTCCTTCTAAACATATTTGCTCTTCTAGTAGCCAAGTTCTCTCTTCTGTTGGTGTTATGTTTGGGGTTTTGTTTAGGGAATCTCAGAAGTTTGGGCTTTGAGGAAGTTAGGAGTCTGCTTCAGCCCTTACTGAGTCCTGTTTTGGCCTCTCAAAGGTGACCAGGGTCTGGGAAGGAGGCTGACCTTGGCTTGGCTCTCCCTGCCAGTTCAGAGGTATGTAGACAGAGAGCAGAAAGCAGGGAGGCTGCTGGGTCTTGTTCACCCACCTGGATCAAATGAAAAGAAACTAGTTCTCAGTGGCCCTGTTCACAAGTGAAAGACCTTCCCTTCTTCCCTCATAGCAGAGAAGGTAAAAAGAGCTCAGTGTGAGAGATACATGTGTGTGAGTATATGCATGGTAACCTTGGCTACCTGACTGTAGGATTCTCTGTACTCAGGGTGGAATGAGCGTGGTAAAACCATATCCATATCTCCTTTCCTCTCTCTGTCAGGAGGAGGCCAAAGAAAGGGACCAACAGTCTGGGAGGCAAAAAAGAAGACTCGGACAAGCAATCTGTGTATAGTTTCATATAGTACTCAGCTCACATTTCACCACTGGAGTGTGAACTGGACTCCAAGACTGATACATAAAATTGACTCCTGGCCTGGGCCGGCTCTCCCCACCTCCTCTCAACTCCCCCACCGCACACCAAGTCAGCCCAGCTCTGAAGTGGGTCAGGACAGGACATTCTTCCTGAAAACTGTGGCTTCTGCATTTTAGAGAAGGTCTCCAGTATCACTGGGCCCAGAGCTACGTACACACCTGGCAGGGGGTTTGTGTGGTGGGCAGTACTGCTATGTTAGATTTGGGGAGGGCTCAGGGCCCAGCCTAAAATTAAGGTAAATTCACTTAAGATTCTGTCAAGTCTGTAGTGTTAATCTGCCTGGGAGGCAAACTTTAAACATGACAAATAGGACTCCCTCTGAAATGGGCACCCTAGAGAAGGAAAGCCCCTCCCAGCGGAAGCTGTTCAAGATGCCCGATTTGATGCCACATTGCTAGGTGAGAGTATTACTCTGCAGAAGTGTTCATGATACAGCCTCTCTACCTGGGGGAAAATGAGGCAGAGAGTGAAAAAATGGTTTGGAATTTAGTAAATAAGGAGGAAGGAAGAAGAATAAAAAGAAAATAATCCAGCTGGTCAGAGGAATGGGAATGTTCCCATTATCCCCAGTCACGTCCCTCCCCATACACACACAACCGGAGCCAGGTCCCACCTCCTTGAGTCTCATCAGGCACTGTGAGCATTCTGATGCCATTCTGGAGGAAATGTACAAGGGTCTTATCTTTGATCACAAAATAATGTATATAGGAATATCATCAGGCATGGCATGGCCCTCTCTTCTCTCTGGGGAAGGTGACCTCAATGTGTTCCTTCCAGCTACACTTGACGACAATGTGCAGGGCATGCACAGTTTGATCACCAGGGTTGAGGCACTGCCTGGTGATTTTCAAGCTCTTGGTCAATCTCTGGTAGATCTCCAGAGACACCTACAATTCATGCAGGACTGGGGAGTCCTACTCCTTGCTCCCAGGGTTCAGTGGTTATAAGGTTGCCTTGGACCCCAGTTCAATGCTTTGAAGCCAAAGTAGTCAAAGATACCAAGCAAATCCTCATTTTAATGCATATCCATGTCATCTGGATCAAAGCCACAGAATTCCAAAGGGACTGTCTTCAGGCAAAGAAGATATCAAACGGATGGAACCTTAAAGAAGGAGGCGAAGGTAACTTGTGGGGCCAATGAAAGGTAAAGTCAAAGGATCCCCTTAAGCCACCTGATGTACCACCACCAAAGTGCGGGCCTGGGGCGAGGAGATGGGGCAAAGTGCATCATCCTGTCTCCATCCCAGTCTCATCACCCTGCCCAAGCTCCCAATTCATGGGCCTAGAATAGCAACCTTTATCTTTCACAGAGAGAGCCAGTCTCAGAGAGGAAGTAAAGCCTACAGATAGCAAGATTAATTCCAACTCTTAATAATATAGCAAATAATACTGCACATCCCTCATTTTATTTGATTCTCATAATCTGAAGTTCAGAGAGACTGAATTACCTAATAAGTGAAAAATCTAGTACTAGAGAAACTCAGATGTGACTGACAGTCTTGGAATCTTTGCCATGGACCCACAGACCCTAACGAAGGGCTGAATGACTGGTCTGGGGACACATCCAAAGTCATCCCTAGTCCCCAGATTTTTTCTTATCTCTAGAGATACACAGGAGATGAAGCAATCAGACAGGGCTGAAAAACACGGGAGGCTAGTAAGGAAGGATTCCCTAATCCTACTCTGCTTCTAGCACTGTTTCTCCTTTCCAGGGTCCATCCCATATGAGAAAACAGGAGGGCAAAACTCATTAGCTGAATATTGGTGGGAGAGATGAGGAGCCATTTCTCTTTTGAAATAAAGTTTTCAAATGCTTCATACTCACCTAGGGCTCATAGTGTTGCTTAATTCCAAGGGTCATGGTTCACTTTATATAGAGTTGCACTCCAGGAGGTGATATTGACATAGAATATGATGGGAATGGGGCTCCCTGGAGTTCAGGATCCCAAACCTGACATCCCACACCTAATACGAAGCCAATCAAAATGCATGAATGGGCTGGCAGCTTGGGATGAAGTGACTCTGGTCTACACATTTTGGGGGGTTGGTGTTTTAATGTTATTATTTGTCATAAATTTAATGGGCAAGAAGTAGTATGTTGGTGTTTTAATTTATAGTTTCCATAAGTTTATTAGCCATTTATATTTTTAATGAATTTCCTGTTCACTACCTTTGGCTTATTTTTTATAGGATTTCTTTCTTTCTTTCTTTCTTTCTTACTGTTGATTGGCAGAATTTTTAGAATTTTAAACTTTAGTCTCTTATATGTTTCAAATATTTTTCCCAGTGTTATTTGTAGTTTACCTTTGTTTTGGGGGTCCTTCACCATACAGAAATTTTACAATTTTATGTATCAAGTCCGCCAAACATTATCTTTTTGATATTGTTAAAAATTCAGATGGTTTTAAACACCAGACAGCTTAACAACAAATAAGTGGCCCAGGAGAGGACTGGGTGAACTAGAAAGCATTTTTTTAATAGTAAGAAGCATTACTTCTTTTAAAAATGGAGGAATCCTCTAGATTATGGATATGGCTGAGCTGATTTTCATGCTCTCTCTCCCAGAGCTCTGGCCAAGGTGCCATAGGCCTTGATGGAAGGGTATGTGCAGTCGTGCTGGGCTTGAGGATTCCTCAAAAGCACACAGAAGCTCTGGAAGGAACTTTAATGACTGAATCGTAGAAGATGTGACTTGCACAGGTTGAAAGTGGCCATTTCTCACCTGTCCACTTTGATGCAGAAGTACTAGTTCATCCAGCTTTGATGCTTGGATAGCAAGTAGTGCAACGTGAAGATATCTCGTCAGTAAATATCTCTAGAAACTGAGAAATTGCACTGAAATCCATTTGTGGTGATTATGAGTAAATACCTTAATTCTCCCTCTCTTGTACCCACTCTCCCACCCTTTGCCCAGCTCACCTGTACTCCCTCCAGTCTCATCTTAAAACTTCCTTTAATTTCCCTGACCTTTCCCTGTCCACCTCACTCACCCCTCATCTGCTTTGATGCTCTTCATATGTGCTTCCACAGCAAAATGCACTTTCCATATCGTAGCATTTATCACTTCAGAAGATAACTGGCTGCTTACCTGTCTACCTCTCTAACTACATCACACGCCACTTAAGGTAAAGACAGATGACTGCCTTGTTCACTATTATGTTCCCAGCACCTAGCCTAGCACAAAGTAGAAGCTGACATTTATTTGGGGCATGAAGGAATAGTGTGTGGACGGCTCTATGGGAAGTACTGAATCTGCCTCGTATTTTCATTCTGCACAGGAATTTAGAAGGCATGCTGGATGAAAAGTGGTCTTATAGGCTGGGCCAAGAAATGCCTTCTGGTTTGGCAGTGACTCAGCCTATGTCTCTAACAGAAATCTGAGAACTATGAAAACAAACATGTGGTCATTTGAGTCTCTCTCCCTGTTAGCTGGGGAGGGCTCAATTTTCATTCCAGAGGATTTTACATGTCACTCTTATTGTTTATTTTGGGTTAAAAAAAAAAACTTGAAAAGGAATCAAATCTCTAATATGGAACACAAACTGCTAAAAAACATCAAGAGGCTGGGGCAGGGAGGAAGAGATGGAAATAGAAAAAAGACAGTGAAAATAAACTGAATAAAACAGCGTTTCAAAGCACATTCTTATTCTGAGACAACAGGGAGCTGTCTGACTCTGGTTCTCATGATGTAAAACATTTGACAAGTTTGTTGATCTTCACGAGAAAAAAATAAAAGCAACTTCTTGATTTGAAACTAGACTTTTTCTTAGATACCAAGTGGAAAACAAATGTTATCTTTCCTCTTCCTCAGCAGGGATCTCAGCCGAAAAGAAAAAGAAAAGAAAAAATTCTGACGTTTTGCTTTCATGAATAGGATTGCACTATACAGGCTAAACATAAATAGTAGGAAACAGCAAAAAGATTGGATGAACATAACTCCGGCTTCAGAATAAAAAGCAAACCTTTACCTGTTAATCTTAATGATATTTTTAAAAAACGTTTTTAATGCTCTTAGAAAAAAAAAAAAAGGGTGGTTCTTCTCTATCCTAGCTGTGGAGGTACTAATACAGACACTTCACGGGTATCTGTGTGGCTGACCCTTCCCACTCTCTCCCTCCCCACCCCTCCCATGGGCACACACCTGCTTCCACCATTGCCCCACAGGAAAGATGAATCTCAGGGACATGTGATACTCTCTCCCTGACAGCAGCTGATTGAATCAGGGCCAACATCTTCCCCGACTATACCAATCAAACATATTCTCTCAATCTGAAGCAACAGACAGACACTGACGTCAATTTGACTTTCATTCATCCCCCTTTACAGTCAGAATAAATTTCTGCTGCTTGAATCACTAACTTAAATACAATTCCATTGTCATATAGCAAAGAAATAAAGAGGAGGAGAGAAAGAGAGGGAGGGAAAATAAACATACTGAGGATTTCCATGCGTTAAGATAAAAGTACATTAACCCTAGATAGGTTCTCAAACAAAGCGATTCAATACATTCTGACCTACTGGAAGTCGAATCTCCATTATTAAGATCGAATATCTATAGATTCTGAACATATGTATTACAAAACAATTTACTGGTCTTGAAATTTCTAAAATGGTTTCACAGCTTCAATAAAAAAAATTGTATTATATCAGCCAGTCATTATAAAATTATCCATGAATTTTGATATGAATCCAGACAGAAAAAAATGAAATAACTCACTTCCTTTGGAAAATATGGAATAAAACTGAAGGCAATAAAGCCATTTCCAAGAGTATTTAGCTATTTTTAATATAAAAATCCATTAATAGGTAATGATATTGTAGACAACTGAATTCTAGGTGAGCCAACATAATTAATTACAAAAACTATACTCATTTATTCAAAATCATTTATTGAACTCAGCTATATACCAGGCCCTCTAGTAGGCAATAAGGAATACATCAATGAACAAAATAGACATAAATCCCTGCCAAATGGAGTTTACATTCTAGAGGGGGAAGAAAAACAAAATTAATATGCAGCAATGAATATTGCTCATGGCCAACAGGAAAAATGTTCAGGGATCTTAACCAGGCAGTCAAGTTCTGCAGCAGCTGGGCCTTGACCACTTTCCTACCCTCCCCTCCCACCAACACCCACACCTTCCCTACTCCAGTTTTGCAAACAGGCTTATCATGACTTCAAAGCCATGTCTCTGAGCTTCTGCTGAGGCTGTTTCTTTTGCCTGAAGTTCTTGTTCTCCTCCTGTGTCTGGTAAATTCGTACTCATCTCAAGAATCTATTTGAGCTTTGTTTCCTCTGAAAAGCCTTTCCTGATTTCCTCAGGTAGAGTTAGGTACTCTTTTCTCTGAGCCCCATATTGCTTTTCCATTCCTCAGGAAAAATATTTATCACACAGTGGTAAAAATGTTTCCTTGTCCGGTTTCTCCTCTTTTTTTAAAAATTTTTTTTTCTTTTTTTTTTTTTTTGTGGTACGCAGGCCTCTCACTGTTGTGGCCCCTCTCCCCTTGCGAAGCACAGGCTCCGGACGCGCAGGCTCAGCGGCCATGGCTCACGGGCCCAGCCACTCCGCGGCATGTAGGATCTACCCGGACCTGGGCACAAACCCGCGTCCCCTGCATCGGCAGGCGGACTCTCAACCACTGCGCCACGAGGGAAGCCCTGGTTTCTCCTCTTGACTGAGAGTTCTTTGTGATTAGAAACAATTTTATTCCTCTTTGTACCCTCAGTGGATAGCAACACTGCCAAGTACATAGTAGTTACTTAGAAATCTTGGTTGAGTGAATGTTGAACAGATTTTAAATACTGGCGTAAGAACATTCAGCAAAATACTGTCAGAGAAAAGATAAGAAAAGGAGTCCCTAGGGTACTTGTTCCTATATATGTACCATTCTGCAAATTGAGTTGTGGCTCACATTCCAAAATCAGACAATCTAACCCAGGCACATCACTTATCTCAGAAGGAAAGATCTCTGAAACCCTTGGTGGTAGAACATGTACATAGCATGAGCTATTTCATACAGCATTAAGACTTAAAATACATTCAAAATTAGCAATGTGAACTAAATGGAAGAACTTAAGCAAGTGGTTTTAATTGGAGACATTTAGCAATGTCTGGAGTTATTTTGGGGGTCACAATTTGGGGGATGGAGCTGCTACTAGCACTTAGTGGGTGGAGACCAGGGATGTTGTTAAACATCCCACAAAGTACAGGACAGTTCCCCATTACAAAGAATTATCCAGCCCCAAAGATCGATAGTGCAGAGGTTGAAAAACTCTGACCTAACCCTTCCACCTCAAGAAATTATAATATTTTTCCTCAAGTCACTATAATGGCATTGAAAGTTATGATGGGCTCTTATGTAGATATGACTGCTTCCCTAGTCAACTGCTAGGAATGTACAACTTCTAAAAATAATTGTAAAACGTTGTACTCTGAACTGAGAGAAATGTTATCTCAGGGAAAAGGGAAGGGCTGGGTTTTCATGTTCCACATTTGATCAGTAGCAATTTGAACTCTGCTAAAACAATTAGATAATAATAATCATCATACTCGATCTCAGAAACATTTGGATGAATTATTAATAAACATTAATCAAAGCATTTTGCTGATAAAATGGATGATTACTTTGGAAAGAACCACTTGGCTACTTAGCAACAAGATTATCAACCTTTGTAACATGTTAGCTACACATACAAGACTAGAGTAGTTTCAAGATAAGGAACTACATCAAAGCAGAACGAGAAAATCTGAAAGTACTCTAAATGATGACACCTAAGGTTAACTAGCCACCCAGACACAGAAATGTGTCAAGAATCTGGTGAGGGTGGCAATACTCCAACCCTTGCTACTTTAGTCCAGTGACACAATAGCAATGTGGTACAAAAGCAAATTTCTACTTCTGGCTCCAACTTCTTACTGACCATATATTTGATTGTCTAGAGGTGATCTTCACTTAGATTTCCCTTTGACAAACAAAATACAACATTTCAAAACCTGAGCTTGTCATCTTCCCATAATAAAATGGAAGCTTCATTATTTTCAATGGCATCACCCAATTTCTGAGCACCTGGACTCAATCCTGTTATCTTACATTTCACTATGTATATACTTCAGCCTCATCATCCAACAACCCCCTGATCTGTATCATGCACTGTCTTTTGAATTTGGTCCTTTGCCCCATTTATTCCCTTCTGTATCTGCTTTTAAACCACTACCTTAATGTGGGTCCTTATCATTTATGCCTAGATTTCTATAACAACCTTGGATGGTCTCCCATCTTTATTGTCTCCTTGATCCACTGCTTCACATGCTATTGTAATAACAAGCACCACAAGAATACTAATGACAATTCTAGGCTGCTGTAGTTTAGAGGTTTATAGCTCAAGTTTTGGAGTCAGACTGCCGAGATTACAAGCAGTTAAGTGTATTAAGTCATTTAATCCTTGTGACAACCCAATGAAGCAGCTACTATGATTATCTTCATGTTACAGATGAGAAAACTGAAATGTAGAGGGTGGAAATCACTTGCCCAAGGTCACACATCTAGTAGCACTGAGCCAGGATTTGGTTGTAGTGTGTGGGACTCCACAGGCTGGGCCCTAACCACTGTACTACCCTGCCCATCCTCCAGCCTGTTATTACCCAGGACTTGGTGTGCCCTACACCTGTGTCATGAAGCCACTCTCCATATATCTGGATTCTATGAAACCAACTCATTTACTCTTTCTTTGTCACTTTTGCACATAAGGGACTAGTCACCTTTATTTTATTTTGTATATGGTAGTGAATTGTTTTGCAATTATCCTCAGGTTATTCCATATGTTTGTATTTTGTCTCTTCACCTAGGATTAAGTGTTTTTGTAGAGCTTAGTTATTCTTCTACATTCTTCCAAAATGCCTACTCTAACACCCATGAGTACTAAGTGCTTTAAGGCTAACCTTTTAATTACTTACATGAAAATCCTCTACAAATAAAAAACATAATGAATGTAGGTGGATATCTTAATTCTAGGTATTATTATGAATATTAAAATCAAGTTGGAGATTTCCTAAAAGATAATCAAGGCAAGCTAGATTTGGAGACCCTGAAAATAGTAAACTGTTACAGCTTCATCTGTTAATACCAAATACAAGAGCTGAAAAACCAAAGACTTTGTTTCCCCCATTAGTAAAACTGGCCTAGTCACTCCAGAACACTGCCTAGCTTGGGGGTCCACATGACACTGAAATCACAAGCTAGGTTAGAAGTCAGCAGTGGTAGACAGTTCTTACTCTTTGTACAGCAGCAGCAACAACTGGGTGACAGTCCTAGGGAGAAGAGAGACTAACACCATGCTCCCTCCAGCGCCACTATCATCACTGTGGCCACCACTTGGAAATCTTTCATTGGAATAATAGCTGCAGTGAGTCATTATCACAGGTCTTCAGTCTGGCTTGCTCACATTCAGAAAAGGGAAAGAGACAAGAGGCTTAACTCACCAATTAATATAAGCTCAGAGTTGTTCAGTGCAGATCATACTTGTCTGTCTTGTGTACCTAGAACAGACCTGACTCAGAGGCACTCAACTTGTTGAATTAACGATTGGCTTCAGAACTTTATATTCTCTTTACATACAGTAATGATAACAATAATATCTATCATCTATTGGATTGACAGCATAGCATGGTTGTTACAAACCAGCTCTCTGGAATCAGACTGCCTGAATCCACAAACCAGCTGTTTGTCCTTGGGAGAGTTACTTAACTTCTCATACTCCCAGATTCTTTACCCGGAAAGTGGACCTAATAAAAGTAACTACCTTCCAAGGGACTTTTGAAAGGATTAAAGTCGAAAATAATTTTATACCCTTAGTATAGTCTTACACATCTTAAGGACTCTAAAAATTGTAGCTATTTTTGAGTGCCTACTCTGTGTCAGGCATTACAGCAGGGTTTCTCAATCTTTGTGTGATTGACATTGTGAGCCAGATAATTCTTTTTTGTGGAGGGTGTCCTGTGCATGGCAGGATGCTTAGGCCACCCCTGGTCTCTACCCAGTAGATGCCAGTAGCATCTCCCCAGTCATGATAACCATAACTGGACAGCAAAATCAGCCCTGGTTGAGAGCCACTGCACGAAACTGAGCTCTCTACAGGTATTTTTCCTGACTCCTCAAAATACTCTGACAAGGTAGGATGCCAATGGAATCCTCTCTATTTTATAAGTAAGAAAGTGACAGCTCAGACATGTTACCAACTTTCCCAGGGTGACCCAACCTGCCCAGGTTCAGCTGACTCCACAGTCTTGATTGTGTTATGCCTCCCTCAGGTAGGTGATGCTTGTCTTCATGCCTTTCCCTTGGCTTTCGCACCCACAAAGGCACTTCCTATAAGTAGAGGTCACAGGAGGACCTTCAGAGGATAATAGTGAAGCCAAACCTCACTTCTACAGAGTCATGAGATGATCTCAGGTATCCTCATCTCATTCCATAACTCTTGAACCACAGTATTTCTATGCCGAGCTACAGAGTTTTGGTAAATCCCACCTGAAGTGGGTAAATAAGCAAAAATGGCATTACTCTAAAAACGCACTCAAAAATGTGAACTAAAACTATACAAGGCCCTATTATTAATTCCTTCCTCTTCCTCAGTTCCCCTGTAAAGTCTCTCTCCAAGTAACATGCATGCTTTTCTACTCAGCTTCTCCTTTTTGTTTCTACAAACTCTATCTTATCCCTCGACCTCACTAGACACCAAGCCCAACATGCTTTAATGGCCCTCCCTCTACCACTCCAGTTCATTTAGCACCCTACTGCCAGATCAATCTTCCACAGTAATTAACTCACCAAGTTACTATTCTACTATAAAAGCACTAATAAATCCTTATTTTCTAAAGCATCATTTAAATTTCACTAATTGACATTCAAGTCCCTTGAAATACTCTCTCTCGCTGCCCCTTGCCATGCTGTCTCTCCTCCTCCTGCCAAAATCCTAGGTATCCTACCAATTGGCTGAGGGGAACACTGTTTCTCTGCGCCCAGAATCCTGTGGCTTCCCTGTTTGGCAATACTCCCCCTTCTCTATGCCTGTCAAAATTCTGGCCACTCTTTTAGGCCCAGCTCAGGCTGAAGCCCCTCCATGAAGTATTCTCTGACCATTGCAGCCTCATCAAGACCTTTCTATTTCAAGGTTTTCACAGCCCTGATAGCTATGAACACCATACCACCTAGCACCTTATTTTAAATCTCTGGTATCTGCTGGAGTTTCATGTTTGCCTAAATGGATTATAATTCTGTTGCATGCTGGCACCATATCTCACATTTATGGGCTGTGCTCTGAGAAGATCTTCAATGCGTCCTTACAAATTGACTCTGTGGAAGCCTTCTGCTGTTGTAGGAATAGAGGTAGTGCTTCACAGACGTGTGCGCTCCTGATCTTATCTTGTCGTCTGGGACTCCACCCTATATGAGGTCACCTCATATGGTTCACTGCCACTTGGAGACAACATTGCCAGCACACCTGCTTTCTGCCAACTCACTTCCAGCCTGAACCCTCTGTTGGCCCTTTGCTTTCAAGATTCCTGGTCTCCTTTTCCTCTCAGCATACCTTGACTTACTTCTGCATCATGGTCTTTGACACTGACTTTCTTCCTTGGGAGTAAACCCCAATCACCATGCTGAAGTTAGCTATTTATGGCCTCTTTACTGGTTTCTCTGGAAATGGAAATTATGACTTCATCTAAGCCAATGATTCCCAAACATAACTGAGGCTAAGGTCACTTGAGTGCTTATTAAATATTTTGATTCCTGGGCTCTGCTCCAGACCCACTACCTCAGAATATCCAGGATATGGGTCTAGGAACCAGAATGCTTAACAAGCATCCCAGGTGATTCTCAGGATCAGAAAAGTTGAGGCACTGATCTTAAGCTACTGGGTAGTATTTTACCAGCTGATCTAATGAGATATTCAGGCCTAGTTGACAATCAGGAATTAGGCATCCTGTAGAAAGAAATCATTGATTTCAAGGGCTTAGCAGCATTCTTTCTTATCAATTTCCATTTTTCCAGCTATTAATATAAGGAAATATGTTCTACTAAATGGACCACTAACATAGAAACTAACAGTATGACCTTGAAGAAGTCACTTAAGAACTCTGAGCTTCAATTTCTCATTTTTTAAAAATAAATAAATTTATTTATTTTTGGCTGGTTGGGTCTTCATTGCTGCGTGCAGGCTTTTCTCTACTTGCGTCGAGCAGGGGCTACTCTTAGTTGCGGTGTGTGGGCTTCTCGTTGCGGTGGCTTCTCTTGTCGCAGAGCACAGGCTCTAGGCGTGCGGGCTTCAGTAGCTGTGGTTCAGTCTCTAGAGCACGGGCTCAGCAGTTGTGGCACACGGGCTTAGATGCTCCACGGCATGTGGAATCTTCCTGGACCAGGGCTCGAACCCATGTCCCCTGCATTGGCAGGCAGACTCTTAACCACTGCACCATCAGGGAAGTCCTCAATTTCTCATTTATAGAAAAAGGGAGAGTTGGGCCAGATCAGTAGTTATTTCATGAATGAACATTAGAATCACTTCAAGTTTTTAGAATACACCATTCCCAGGGAGTCTAATTTAACTGATCCAAGTGATTATGTTGTATAAATGAGATTAAAATAAAGTGAACTGGGTGATTTTTACGATGCCTTCCAGCTCCAAAATAACTCTTTGATTTAATAACTCTACCATTTTTTAATTCTCATGTCGACTCTAGATGTTTATTTTATGTCATATGAAAAAAACACACATACTGTTTTTTATTCAACTTTTTTTTCAATAACATCTGTTAGGTATTTGATGTTCATATAGGAAACAGGCTGAATAATTTTAAAATATCATTATGAGTTATTACTACCATGTAAAAATATTCAGGAGTATAATAAAGTTTTTTAAAATCTGTAGACCCAGACATAAAGAGCAAAAACTCAGCTGTTAATTAAATCAAAGATAGGGATATGCCTATCTGTTCCTTCAGTATTCAAAGTAATATTTATTGCTGAGTGGCTGCTTTCTACCAGCCCCTGTGCAAGTTACTGGGGATACAGCAGTATATGAGAAACAGTCCAAGCCCACATGGAAAGATAAACATTGTGTAAATGTTACAAATGTGATTAGGATCACAGTGGAATACAGAGAGCTACAAGAACGCATAAAGAGTACTTAACTTACTCTGTGCAGGAAAGGCTTATAGGAGGAAGTGGGAGTTAAGGTGAAGCCTGATAAATGAATTGGAATTACTGGTGCATGTTGGGTGAACAGCATGTTGGAAGGAACCGGGGTAGAAAGAGCTTGCAGTGTACTAGAAACAAAAAGAAGACCAAAGAGGCTTGAACTAGTAAGCAAAGGGGAAAGTGGCACAAGTGGAGGGCATATAAAAGAGTTCAGAATTTATTCTAAAATACCCAAGTATGAAAGTTTAGAATTAATTCTAAGAGCCTTGAATATTTTAAACAGGGTGCTGAAGTGATCTGATGTACATATTTGAAAGTCCTTACAGTACTTGGAGTACAGAGATGCCTGAGTGGGTACAGGGAAAACAGGCTACTGGAGTGTAAGACAGACTAAAGTGGTGTGAGCAGAGATGGAGAAAGGTGAATAAATTCAAGATACCCATCTGAGGAGACTCAGAAGGGCTTGGTGATTGATGGGCTGTGGGACAAGGGGTAACTTAATGAGTCAAGGTTTCAGGCTTGAGGAACTGGGTGGGTGACCATAAATTTACAGAGATAAGGAACCCTGGAGGAGAAGCAGGTTCAGTGGAAAACATGGGTTCAGACTGAGACACATTGAGTGTGAAACACCTGTGGGTCAACCAAGAGGGAGTCTTTCTCTTTCTTTCTTTCTTTTTTTTTTTCTTTTTGGCCACGCCATGTGCCGTGTGGGATCTTAGTTCCCCGACCAGGGACTAAAACCAGGCCTGGCAGCGAAAGCACCGAGTCCTAACCACTGAACCACCAGGGAATTCCCAACCAAGTGGGGGTCTTGATTAAAGTGGGTCTGAAACTAAAAAGAGAGACCTGAATTAAAGTTGCAAATTACAAGTTGTCAGCACATAGATGATACCTGAAGTCACCAGAGACGGATGAAATCACCTACTACATGAGGGCTATGGTAGGTGCTAGGGCAATACTAGATTCTTTGCACTCAAGTAACTCACAGTCCAACAAATAAAACCACATATGAACAAGGCCTGAATTTTAGTTCAACTGCCATGAAAACTACACCAAAAATTCCTATTATTGGTCATAGTAGGTATACCCCCTTTTTCCTTCTACCCTCTGGAGGTTTATCTCCCAATTCGACCCCAAACTAGAAACTCACCTAAAAGTAGACTAGCCTATACTTTGTTCTAATAAAGTGGACTTCAACAGAGAGGGCTTCTTAAATCATTAAGCGATATCACTTAAATCTTAAAAATAAAATTTACAAGTTGAAATATATTTACACTACCATCACACCCTTTTAAATATCACTGAATGTGAAAATCTAGGGAGCAAATTGCAGATTTTGAGCTTGGTCATTCTCATGGTGATGTGAACTCTACAGTTTACAGGGCTATGATCACAAAGCCCAAGGTCTGTTAAGCCTGTGCCATATGAAAATAAGTCCACTGTCTAAGGGGTTCTTGGGACATGGTCTACTTTTAAAATGTACTTTGTAGCTTAAAAGAGCACTGCACCCAACAGCTAAGGCTTCTGTTTGAAAGTTCACTTGATACCAGAAATAATTACCAATAAACCTAATGGAGATTGACATTTCTGAGATTTGAACCTTCTCTGATTATCCTTTTTCCTCCCACCCTTCCTTTCTTTCTTCTTCCACTTCTTCCCTCCCTCTCTTTATTCCTTTAATCTCCCCTCCCTTCTTTCCTTTTTCTCTCCTTTTTTTTCATTTTCCTTCTTTCCACAAATATTTTCTGCCTCAAAACTTTTATGGAATGAGACAAGGCATACCTACATACAACAATGCTAATTGGCTCCTCTGTGCAAGGCACTTTGATAGAACCACAGCATAAATATCAGAAACGGAAGAGACCTCACAGACCATTTTATGCGATTCATCCATCTACAAATCAACGAAGGTAAACTTTCTTGATGTTCCACTGTCGTGCTTAAGAATCATCTTAAAGTTTATTTGGCCATCATGTCACACTTCACACAATAAGGGCAGACACTCTTTTTATTATTTTATTATGTCATCAGGCCTAGGAACCACACTAATCAATACAGTTACTACGTATGTGGAAACTGAGCCCTCAAAGTGTGCTGAGTCATAATTGAGATGTGCTGTAAAATACACAATGAATTTTGAAGACACTATGAAGAAAAAGACTGTAATATACCTCATTAATAATAATTATTATGATACCTCATTAATTATTATTATAATTAATACCTCATTAATAATATTCGTACTGATTACACAGTGAAACGATAATATTTTGGAAATATTGAGTTAAATAAAATATATTATTAAAATTAATTTTACCTTATTTCTGTTTACTTGTTTTAATGTGGCTCCTAGAAAATTTTATATTAAATACGTGGCTCACATTTGTGACTCATTTACAGTTCTATTGAATAGAACTGTTACAGAATAATAGTTGATAGATTAAAAAAATTCCTTCACATACCAAGAACAAGCAGATCACATGTCCTAGAGGGCTGAGAATTTACCAGTCATAGCTCAATAAGACCCAAGAATTTAATGAATTGTCCAAGGTCACATAGTTTATTAGTACAGAGATGATACCAGGACCCAGTACTGTTTGCTTATTGATCTTTTATCATAGGATGGTTCAATGAACAAAATTGTAAAATGGTCTTCAATGGCTACAAAACTGATTTCAGTTGAATTCAACAAATATTTGAATGCCTCATAGGTATCGGGCATCGTGGTAGGCAGTAGTGATTGGAGGGTTTAAGTTTTATCACTTGAATGTCTGAGGAACTTCCCTTCAGTTCTAAATGAAAAACAAAATTACTTTCATCATCTTTTTATCATATTCATAACTTAAATATGACTATATCTGTGTGGGCATGTTTTCTTAATTTTCAAATTCTAAACTGAATATTTGATCAGTGTGAAGAAGAAACTATTAAAGATTCCCTAAAATGCAAAAATATGTTAATAAAACTTATTTTGACTACAAGGAATATACATTATAGCCGTCACCAAAATTTTTTCCTAAAATAGTCTTATTAATTTGGTTATAATTATAGCTTAAAACTGAAACATACTGAGATGCACTATTATATTCTTTTCTTAAATGGCTAGATTTTAACATCTATTGATTTTATTATATGGTTATGTGGTTTATAAATGCTCATCTGTTACTAAATAGTAAATTTTACTTTTTCACTATGGGCAACTCATAAATTTTTTTGGTGAATTTAGAGTAATTGCACTTTATCAAGAGTAATTGTTGGTTGTACAGGAATCACTTCACTTGCTTTAAACCTCTGGACACTATTGCTTAATTCCATTTTCTATTAATATCTTGGCTTCATCTATTTGTCACTTAGGTGATTAACAAGTAAACCCATGCTTGTAGCCTTGGAATAAATTCCACTTTGCTATGGTCTTCTTCCAGTTTAACAATGGATTTCATTTGTTAATATTTTAATTAAATATTTGCATATATTCATAAGTTTGGGGAGCTTAATTAGATTTTGGTATTCAACCATCCTAGCTTCATAAATTAGGAGTTTCCCTATAATTTTGTATGAATCAGACTAGTTAAAATACAGGAATTGTCTATTATTTCTAGGTTTGAAAGAAGTCAGTAGTGAAAATCACTCTGGCCTGGTGCCTGTTTAAATAGTATTTCTTCAACAATCTTTTCCATTTCTTCTATACTTATTAGTCTATTTTCTTCCTTTTCTTGGGTCACTTTTGTCCATTTATATTTTATCAGAAATAGTTTTCTCTAGATTTTCAAATTTATTGCCACTGAATTACAGATTATATTCTCTTAAAAAGTTTTCTTTTGATCTCTTTCATATGTCCATATTCCTTTTCTAATTCCTAAATTTATATCTTTTTTTCCCCTTTTCCTTAATCAGGCTTTTATTAATCTTTTCTGAGAACTCAGCTTTTTACTGTATTTACTTTTTAAAAAAATGTTTCACAATTTCAAATTTTATCTTTATTAAATCTCCGTTCCTACTTGCTTTTGGTTTGTTTTGTTACAAGGCATATTTGTTATTTGTTATTCATTATCTGAGGTCCCTGAGAAATTCTGTTTAATAGGGATGGAAGAATCTTCAGATCCCACAATCATTCCATAATGACCCGACCACTATAAAATTTGTCTCCACTCAAACATCTTTTTCCTTCCTTGCCCCCATGAACACTAGGATCTATCCTCAATCATGCAGGGTTAGCCTCTGGCTACTGGTGATGTTGGAAATGCCCAATGTTAAAATATACAAAATGAAAATGAATTGCAAGGTGATATTACTAACGTTGCAAAGCTGCAAAGTGATGTTTCATGGATAGCTGGAAAAGCCTTTGCTTAAAGAGAAGATCAGCAAGGCTCATTTATATCACAATAGATGATTCAAAAGAGGCTGCTTTGAGTACCAAAATATTGAGTCAACTTTGGGAAAACTGATGAAGCATGAAGTTCTCAAATATGTTTGCAAAATTGGCTGTCTTTGACCATTTTGGGCCAATCAAATGTGAAATGAAAGATGTCAATCAGGCTCTCATAAAATGTCTCATAGAGTGTATTGCTACACTGTGTACATATGTGGGTGTACAGTAGTCAATAATCCTATAAATGATAAAGCAGTATTGTTCATACAAACAAAACATGCCTAGAATCATTAAGGAAATTGTGATATGTCAATCTGGTGCCAGGCATATAAGAAAAACAATAATTATACGAACTATATATGTATACAGACATTGTTGGTACATGAAAAGGCTATATGGAAATAATTTCACTTTTATTTATTTATTTTTTGCGGTACGCGGGCCTCTCACTGTTGTGGCCTCTCCCGTTGCGGAGCACAGGCTCCGGACGCGCAGGCTCAGCAGCCATGGCTCACGGGCCTAGCCGCTCCGCGGCATGTGGGATCTTCCCGGACCGGGGCACGAACCTGTGTCCCCTGCATCGGCAGGCGGACTCTCAACCACTGTGCCACCAGGGAAGCCCTATATGGAAAGTTTCATTTTTAAAAAGGCTGAATACAATAAAATAATAGTAGATAGTAGTGCAAACTATCTACAACTAGTTAATTTATATATTATATGATTGGGTATGCATATATATGTAGAATATGTTGGTTAAAATGTTAATTAACTTACTGTCATCCAAATAAAAGGTAATTAAATGTTCTAAGTGTTAATTAAATGAATAAATTATTCTGTTAAATTTTACACAAAAAATTAATAGAAGCATAGTTCTAACAACATTTTGACAATAACTGAGGGACTATTCATTGCTAGATTCTTCAGGATATTTTTCATGCTTACAAAAACACCATTAAGTAGGAGTTATTATGCCCATTTTCCAGAGGAGAAAACCTAGGTTTAAAGAGAGTAAGAACTTGCCTAAATTCACACAGCAAGAAAGTTTAAAGGGATGTAAAATGCAAATCTAGGTCTTTTTGGTACCACAGCCCCATTCATTTCCTATGCCACATTGCCAAACAGGCTGCTACTTCTGAAGTTACTGCTTTCCCGTCTGTTAATATAAAACTATAATAACATGCTCTTCTCCCAATGGGCACATCCTCCATCCTCCAAAAATATTATGTTTACATTATGACTTTAGTCTTTTTTTTTCCAGAATCTCTGGGAATGCCCAGATACTTCTTATTTTTTATATTATTTTATAATTTTTTCTTCCAGTTTTATTGAGATACAGTTGACATACAGCACTGTATAGGTTTAGGGGGTACAGCATAATGATCTGACTTACATACATCATGAAATGTTTATTATAATAAGTTTAGTGAACATCCATCTCATAGATACAAAATTAAAGAAATAAAAACAAAATTTGTTTTCTTGTGATGAGAACTCAGGATTTATTTTCTTAACAACTTTCATATATAACATACAGTGGTTAATTATATTTATCATGTTTTACATTACATCTCTAGTACTTACTTATAACTGGAAATTTGTAACTTTTGACCACCTTCATCCATTCTCCCCTCCCCCCACCCTTCTCTGGTAACCACAAATCTGATCTCTTTTTCTATGTTTGTTTAGTTTTGAAATAAAACTGACCTAAAACACTATATTAGTTTCTGTTACACAACATAGTGAGTTGGTATTTCTATACATTTCAAAATGATCACCACAATAAATCTAGTTAGGATAAGTCACCATACAAGGATATTACATATAGACTATATATCCCACACTACACATAGCAACATATATGTGATTATTTTAAGTTGCTGATCCCTTACGTTCAAAGGTATTTTAACAAGCCTGCATGTTTTCTCCCCACCCCACGCTTACTGTTTTTTTTTAATTTTTAAATTTAATTTTATTTATTTTTTATACAGCACGTTCTTATTAGTTATCCATTTTATACATATTAGTGTATATATGTCAATCCAAATCTCCCAATTCATCACACCACCATCACCACCTCCCGCCACTTTCCCCCCTTGGTGTCCATACATTTGTTCTCTACATCTGTGTCTCAATTTCTGTCCTGCAAACTGGTTCATCTGTACCATCTTTCTAGGTTCCACATATGTGCATTAATATACGATATTTGTTTTTCTCTTTCTGACTTACTTAACTCTGTATGATAGTCTCTAGATCCATCCACGTCTCTACAAATGACACAATTTTGTTCCTTTTTATGGCTGAGTAATATTCCATTGTATGTATGTACCACATCTTCTTTATCCATTCATCTGTCAGTGGGCATTTAGGTTGTTTCCATGTCCTGGCTATTGTAAATAGTGCTGCAATGCACATTGGGGTGCATGTGTCTTTCTGAATTATGGTTTTCTCTGGGTATATGCCCAGTAGTGGGATAGCTGGGTCATATGGTAGTTCTATTTTTAGTTTTTTAAGGAACCTCCATACTGTTCTCCATAGTGGCTGTATCAATTTACATTCCCACCAACAGTGCAAGAAGGTTCCCTTTTCTCCACACCCTCTCCAGCATTTGTTGTCTGTAGCTTTTCTGATGATGCCCATTCTAACTGGTGTGAGGTGATACCTCATTGTAGTTTTGATTTGCATTTCTCTAATAATTAGTGATGTTGAGCAGCTTTTCATGTACTTCTTAGCCATCTGTATGTCTTCTTTGGAGAAATGTCTATTTAGGT
The DNA here is from genome assembly GCF_059928025.1 of Delphinapterus leucas. Lineage (NCBI taxonomy): Eukaryota > Metazoa > Chordata > Mammalia > Artiodactyla > Monodontidae > Delphinapterus > Delphinapterus leucas. The sequence continues at coordinate 44,809,323 of NC_143136.1, read as the reverse complement.
CTTCTGCCCATTTTTGGATTGGGTTGTCTGTTTTTATAATATTGAGCTGCATGAGCTGTTTACATATTTTGGAGATTAATCCTTTGTCTGTTGATTCATTTGCAAATATTTTCTCCCATTCTGAGGGTTGCCTTTTCATCTTGTTTGTAGTTTGCTTTGCAAAAGCTTTTAAGTTTCATTAGGTCCCATTTGTTTATTTTTGTTTTTATTTCCATTACTCTAGGATGTGGATCAAGAAAGATCTTGCTGTGATTTATGTCAAAGGGTGGTCTTCCTACGTTTTCCTCTAAGAGGTTTATAGTGGCCGGTCTTATATTTAGGTCTCTAATTCATTTTGAGTTTATTTTTGTGTATGGTGTTAGGGAGTGTTCTAATTTCATTCTTTTACATGTAGCTGTCCAGTTTTCCCATCACCACTTAATGAAGAGGCTGTCCTTTCTCCATTGTATATCCTTGCCTCCTTTGTCATAGATTAGTTGACCATAGGTACGTGGGTTTATCTCTGGGCTTTCTATCCTGTTCCATTGATCTATACATCTGTATTTGTGCCAGTACCATATTGTTTTGATTACTGTAGCTTTGTGGTATAGTCTGAGGTCAAGAAGTCTGATTCCTGCAGCTCCATTTTTTTCCCTGAAGACCGCTTTGGCTATTTGGGGTCATTTGTGTCTCCATACAAATTTTAAGATTTTTTGTTCTAGTTCTGTAAACAATGCCATTGGTAATTTGATAGGGATTGCACTGAGTCTGTAGATTCCTTTGGGTAGTATAGTCATTTTCACAATACTGATTCTTCCAATCGAAGAACATGGTATTTCTCTCCATCTCTTTGTATCATCTTTAATTTCTTTCATCAGTGTCTTAGAGTTTTCTGCATACAGGTCTTCTGTCTCACTAGGTAGGTTTATCCCTAGGTATTTTATTCTTTTTGTTGCAATGGTAAATGGGAGTGTTTCCTTAATTTCTCTTTCAGGTTTTTCATCATTAGTGTATAGGAATGCAAGAGATTTCTTGCATTAATTTTGTATCCTGCAACTTTACCAAATTCATTGATTAGCTCTAGTAGTTTTCTGGTAGCATCTTTAGGATTCTCTATGTATAGTATCATGTCATCTGCAAACAGTGACAGTTTTACTTCTTCTTTTCCTATTTGGATTCCTTTTATTTCTTTTTCTTCTCTGATTGCCATGGCTAGGACTTCCAAAACTATGTTGAATAATAGTGGTGAGAATGGACATCCTTGTCCTCTTTCTGATCTTAGAGGAAATGCTTTCAGTTTTTCACCATTGAGAATGATGTTTGCTGTGGGTTTGTCATATATGGCCTTTATTATGTTGAGGTAGGTTCCTTCTATGCCCGCTTTCTGGAGTTTCTATGATATATGGGTGTTGAATTTTGTCAAAATCTTTTCTGCATCTATTGAGATGATCATACGGTTTTTCTTCTTCAATTTGTTAATATGGTGTATCACGTTGATTGATTTGCATATATTGAAGAATCCTTGCATCCCTGGGATAAATCCAACTTGATCATGGTGTATGATCCTTTTAATGTGTTGTTGGATTCTGTTTGTTAGTATTTTGTTGAGTATTTTTGCATCTATAATCATCAGTGATATTGGTCTGTAATTTTCCTTTTTTGTAGTATCTTTGTTTGGTATCAAGTTGATGATGGCCTCATAGAGTGAGTTTGGGAGTGTTCCTTCCTCTGCAGTTTTTTGGAAGAGTTTGAGAAGGATGGGTGTCAGCTCTTCTCTAAATGTTTGACAGAATTCACCAGTGAAGCCAACTGGTCCTGGACTTTGGTTTGTTGGAAGATTTTTAAGCACAGTTTCAATTTCATTACTTGTGATTGGTCTGTTCATATTTTCTATTTCTTCCTGGTTCAGTCTTGGAAGGTTATACCTTTCTAAGAATTTGTCCATTTCTTCCAGGTTGTCCTTTTTATTGTCATGGAGTTGCTTGTAGTAGTCTCTTAGGATGCTTTGTATTTCTGCGGTGTCTGTTGTAACTTCTCCTTTTTCATTTCTATTGTTATTGATTTGAGTCCTCTTCCTCTTTTTCTTGATGAGTCTGGCTAATGGTTTTACAATTTTGTTTATCTTCTCAAAGAACCAGATTTTAGTTTTATTGATCTTTGCTATTGTTTTCTTTGTTTCTATTTCATTTATTTCTCCTCTGATCTTTATGATTTCTTTCTTTCTGCTCACTTTGGGTTTTGTTTGTTCTTCTTTCTCTAGTTCCTTTAGTTGTAAGGTTAGATTGTTTATTTGAGATGTTTGTTGTTTCTTGAGATAACAGTGTATTGCTATAAACTTCCCTCTTAGAACTGCTTTTGCTGCATCTCATAGATTTTGGATTGTTGTGTTTCCATTGTCATTTGTCTTTAGGTATTTTTTGATTTCCTCTTTGATTGCTTCAGTGATCTCTTAGTTATTTAGTAACATATTGTTTAGCTTCCATGTGTTTGTGTTTTTTACCTTTTTTTTCCTTGCAATTGATTTCTAATCTCATAGCATTGTGGTTAGAAAAGATGCTTGATATGGTTTCAATTTTCTTAAATTTACTGAGGCTTGATTTGTGACCAAGATGTGATCAATACTGGAGAATATTCCATGTGCACTTGAGAAGAAAGTGTAATCTGCTGTTTTTGAATGGAATGTCTTATAAATATCTATTAAATCTCTCTGGTCTCTTGTGCCATTTGAAGCTTGTGTTTCCTCAGTAATTTTCTGTTTGGATGGTCTGCCCATTGGTGTAAGTGAGGTGTTAAAGTCCCCCACTATTATTGTGTTAGTGTCGATTTCCTCTTTTATAGCTGTTAGCAGTTGCTTTATGTACTGAGGTACTCCTATGTTGAGTGCATATGTATTTATCATTGCTATATCTTCTTCTTGGATTGATACCTTGATCATTATGTAGTGTCCTTCCTTGTCTCTTGTAACATTCTTTAAAGTCTATTTTATGTGATATGAGTATTGTTACTCCATCTTTCTTCTGATTTCCATTTGCATGGAATATCTTTTTCCATTCCCTCATTTTCAGTCTGTATGTGTCCCTAGGTCTGAAGTGGGTCTCTTGTAGATGGCATATATATGGGTCTTGGTTTTGTATCCATTCGGCGAGCCTGTGTCTTTTGGTTGGAGCATTTAATCCATTCAAATGTAAGGTAATTATCAATATGTATGTTCCTATTACCATTTTCTTAATTGTTTTGGGTTTGTTTCTGTAGGTCCTTTTCTTCTCTTGTGTTTCCCACTTAGAGAAGTTCCTTTAGCATTTGTTGCAGAGCTAGTTTGGTGGTGCTGAATTTTCTTAGCTTTTGCTTGTCTGTAAAGCTTTTGATTGCTCCATCGAATCTGAAGGAGATTCTTGCCAGGTAGAGTAATCTTGGTTACAGCTTCTTCCCTTTCATCATTTTAAATATGTCATGTCACTCCCTTCTGGCTTGTAGAGTTTCTGCTGAGAAATCAGCTGTTAACCTTATGGGAGTTCCCTTTTATGTTATTTGTTGTTTTTCCCTTGCTGCTTTCAATAATTTTTCTTTGTCTTTAATTTTTGCCAATTTGATTACTATGTGTCTCCGTGTGTTTCTCCTTGGGTTTATCCTGTATGGGACTCTGCGCTTCCTGGACTTGGGTGGCTATGTCCTTTCCCATGTTAGGGAAGTTTTTGACTATAATCTCTTCAAATATTTTCTCTGGTCCTTTCTCTCTCTCTTCTCCTTCTGGGACCCCTATAATGCAAATGTTGTTGAGTTTAATGTTGTCCCAGAGGTCTCAGGCTGTCTTCATTTCTTTTCTTATTTTTTCTTTATTCTGTTCCCTGGTAGTGAATTACACCATTTTGTCTTCCAGGTCACTTATCCGTTCTTCTGCTATTGATTCCTTCTAGTGTAGTTTTCATTTCAGTTATCATATTGTTCATCTCTGTTTGTTTGTTCTTTAATTCTTCTAGGTCTTTGTTATACATTTCTTGCATCTTCTTGATCTTTGCCTCCATTCTTTTTCTGAGGTCCTGGATCATCTTCATTATCAGTATTCTGAATTCTTTTTCTGGAAGGTTGCCTATCTCCACTTCATTTGGTTGTTTTTCTGGGGGTTTATCTTGTTCCTTCGTCTGGTACATAGCCCTCTGCCTTTTCATCTTGTCTTTCTGTGAATGTGGTTTTTGTTCCACAGGCTGCAGGATTGTAGTTCTTCTTGCTTCTGCTGTCTGCCCTCTGGTGGATGAGGCTATCTAAGAGGCTTGTGCAAGTTTCCTGACGAGAGGGACTGGTAGTGGGTGGAGCTGATTGTTGCTCCGGTGGGAAAAGCTCAGTAAAACTTTAATCCACTTGTCTGCTGATGGGTGGGGCTGGGTTCCCTCCCTGTTTGTTGTTTGGCCTGAGGCGACCCAACACTGGAGCCTACCTGGGCTCTTTGGTGGGGCTAATGGTGGTCTCTGGGAGGGCTAACTCCAAGGAGTACGTCCCAGAAGTTCTGCTGCCAGTGTCCTTGTCCTCACAGTGAGACACAGCCACCCCCTGCCTCTGCAGAAGACCCTCCAACACTAGCAGGTAGGTCTGGTTCAGTCTCCTATGGGGTCACTGCTCCTTCCCCTGGGTCCCGATGCACACACTACTTTGTGTGTGCCCTCCAAGAGTGGAGGCTCTGTCTCCCCCAGTCCTGTCAAAGTCCTACAATCAAATCCCGCTAGCATTCAAAGTCTGATTCTCTAGGATTTCCTCCTCCCGTTGCCAGACCCCCAAGTTGGGAAGCCTGACGTGGAGCTCAGAACCTTGACTCCAGTGGGTGGGCTTCTGTGGTGTAAGTGTTCTCCAGTTTGTGAATCACCCATCCAGCAGTTATGGGATTTGATTATATTGTGATTGCACCCCTCCTACCGTCTCATTGTGTTTTCTCCTTTGTCTTTGGATGTGGGGTATCTTTTCTCGTGAGTTCCAGTGTCTTCCTATCAATGATTGTTCAGCAGTTAGTTGTGATTCTGGTGGTCTCACAAGAGGGAGTGAGAACATGTCCTTCTACTCCACCATCTTGAATCAATCTCCCCATGACTTTAGTCTTGCTAATTAGAATACATCATTAGAATGCTTAATTGTATATCCTGATATGGACATTTACAAATAAAAATAAATAATTCCTCCTGAGTAAAATAAAAGACTTGGAGTTTCTTATTCCCTTGAAGCATGCCTTTGAATGAGTCACTGAATTTTTTTTGACCTACAAATTCCTTATCTATAAAACAGCAAAATCATACCCACCTCACAGAATTGCTAGAGATTAAACAAAATGTCATACGTTAAAATACTTATAAACTGAAAATCACCTTACAAATATACTAAGATTAGTATTTTAGTTTCCAGGGTTATTTTATACTGTTTCTGCCAAGATCACTAAAGTTGTCTTATTCCCACAATTCAGCTCTTCAAAATAGCATTGTAACAAGATATAAATACTAAAGACTCTACTTAAAGAAGGGGTATGTGGGATTAAATACATAACACTAAATAAATAATCACCAAAACTAAGATAATTTCTGGATGTAATGTGCTCTCACCTAGACAACTTAAAATTTTTCTGTGACATTTTCCAATTTTTATCCTTTTACGTATACAATTTTCATATAATAGTTTCATTCAACATTATTTTGTATCGCTACACTATTCTATGTGTCTAGATATCTTGTGTATGTTATAATGACTGCATAGTGATTCACAGAAATAAAACCTTAAATTAACTAGCCCTGACCTAGAATTTAAAGTATTTTCAGTTTTTTGCAATTAATAATTCTGCTATGAACATTTCTTTACACATAGCTTATTATTTCACTTTTAAATTATATCCTAATCAGAACAGTGGTGTGTCAATACTGTTTAACAACTGCCCTCTGGGCAGGGGTTGGGGGGAGAGGAAGGTAGAGTAGAGAAGCCTCCATTTGTCTCATGTGCCAACTTACGTGGTGTACATATACCAACCATGGCCGATTTCAAACTCCAATGGGCAAAGATTGGAGCAGAAATCAGGGCAAGAGCAATAATAATCACAAAGCAAAATTTAAGACGTAGCAACAATCTAACAAAATGAACATGAGCCAAAAAAAACCCCCATGCCCTTTGACCCTTTAATTCTTTTTTTAAAATTGTGGTATAGTTGATTTACAATATTATATAAATTTTAGGTATACAACATAGTGATTCACAATTTTTAAAGATTATACACCACTTATAGTTATTATAGAACACTGGCTATATTCCTTGTGCTATACAGTATGTTTGTGGTGACGCTTTAATTCTGTAACTGAAAATTTAGCTTTAGGAAGAGTGGTGGTTGAAACCAGCTTAAACTGGCTAATGATTAAATTTTTAGGACTTTTATAAGCTGGTTGTTAAATATGACCATTATTTTAAATTATTTTGCACAAATTTACAATTAAATAAATTATATTTTAAACAGAGACAATAAACACTAAAAATTCATCATATCCTAATTTTTTTTTACTATATTTTACTACTATCTATGCTCTTTAGCTTTTTATATCTATAGTGTACAACTGCATATTTCTTTCCAACTCTGCATTCAGTGATGTCATGCTGGTCATAAGGAACAAGGTATTAATAACATTTTTTTAATTTAGTATTTTAAATGTTGAGTTTAACAATTTAAAGAATTGTCAGTAGAGATATTGAATTTATTATTTTCTAGTGGATTGAGAAAGTGATTATGTAGATAAGAAAGTAAGAAGATGGTAGGTGATTTTCTAGCCTAAGAGAATAGACTCAGAGTCGGGTCTCTGGGAAATAAAATGGTAAAAGAATGGTAATAAGAAATGGGAAATGAAGTGTGACCATAATGTTTTGTTCAGAAAGTAGAATCTGGTTGTTAAATTGGAAGAAGGCTAACCTGGATGTGAAGGTATTTAAAGGTCATAGATTTTTTAATTGTCTGTGATGACTACAGCAGCAAGATGGCAAGGCCTGGGGTGCCCAAACTGTGCCCTAAGGTGCCCTTGGGTGTCAGAGTGAACTCACAGGGGAACCATGGGATATTTTAAATTTTTGAAGGCAACACAGTGATACTGACATCTGTTGGACATGGCTTGAACTGGTTGCTCGAAGTATTCTCAGTTTCAACATTAGATTGAACTATGTTTATTTTAACAATGTCATATCTTTGCAAAGATATAGGGTGGCTGCTGAGATAAATAAAAAATACCTCATGAAAATCACTGAGGAACAGTAATGAGGGTGGTGATGTCCAATCTGCCCCCAAGGTTTGAGAAGTTATGCAGTGCCCAACAGTCACACACACCCCATTAGTAATTGTGGTTACTTAAGAAAAAAATGTAAATGGTATTTTACATTTACATTTATACATATTATTTTTTCAAGTGGCTACTAAGTTATTAAAATGCAAATACTTCTTAAGTTTTTGGACCTGATTACTTAGTAAAAAAGAATTGTTCAGGTTTTTTGTTTGTTTGTTTGTTTCTTTGCTTGTTTTTGACTTTGGGGACCATGAAAATGTTATGGAGACATTCAGGGTACTCTGAACTGAAAAAGTATGGGAATGTCTGGGTTAGGCATCAAACAAATGAAGAAGGAATGAGTGGGATTCTGGGTGCAGAGCACCTCAAAACATAGCCATATTAAATGCAGGGGAAAAATGTTGCATTAAACATATAAAAAGGGATTAAAGGTCAGAAATAATGTACATGAACAAGAATAATAAGTAATGATGTATGCAGTACTACTTATAAAAGCAAAGGAATGGAAATAACCCGACAGTCCTGAAATAGAAGGATGACTGTATCACCTAAGGGACAACACATGATGGGGTACTTACTGGGCAGCTGTAAAAGGAAACAAATATGTATTGTTTTACATTATTGTGAAATCACCTCCGGGATATAATATTAGATAAGAACATCAAAGTGGAGGAAAGTATGTATAGGATGTTATTGTTTATCTAAATGAAGGGGAAAAGATATGAAAAGTTACATAAACATTTGTTTATAAATAAAATTTAAATACAATTTTTAAAAAGAACTATTATTAGACTTCAAGCTTCCCTTTAGGTTGTAGAAAGCCTGAAAGAAAATCACTCTGCCACTTACCATAACAAAAAAATGAATGATCTGCAAAATCAGAACTTTTCTTGAACACATTGGAGAACTGAGTTCACAGGGCAACAAACTAAGCCGAAACATAAGGAAAGTTAGGATCCCTCAGGGGGAGTCAGGACACATGCACTTCTTACCTGGAACAGACCCCACCAGATGCCATACAAGCCAAGAGGAAAAATTCAGCTAATGTTTTCAATGAATTGCTGCAAAGTGTGAGAGTATACAACATCTGGGAGACCATAAATACAAGGGAAATTTGCAACTACTGGTGCTCACAAGTAAGATGTGAGCAAGCCTTCCTCATGGTGCAGGACTGGGGGAGGGACAAACTCTGAAAGACACAAAGCTCAAAAAGAAACATATAACTTGAACAGTCCTATAATCTATTAAAGAAATTGAAACAATAGTTTTAAAAAAACTGTCCAACAAATTCCAGGCACAGATTACTTTGCTGGGAAGTTTTACATAACATTAAGAGAAGAAAAAATAATATTTATATAAACTATTACAAAATACAATTAGGCAGGAACACTTCCCAACTGATTTTCTGAACCCAGCACTACCCTGATGCCAAAATCAGAAAAAAATACATTGCAACAAAATAAAGCTGCAGACCCGCAGCTCTTATGAACCTAGATGTAAAAATCCTCAAAGAAATATTAGCAAATTGAATCCAAAAAATATTAAAAGGTAATACATCATAACCAAATGGAGTTTATTCCAGGAATATAAGACTGTTTCAACATTCAGAAAGCAATCAAGCTAATTCATCATATCAACAGACTAAAGAGTGTCAGGAAGCTTAGGGAGAGTGAAACCCAGAAGAAAGATCTGAGTATAGTAAGATGCAGTCTGAGTGAAGATTCATGATTGCCACCCCAAATAGTCCAGCAACAAACTCTGTAGCCCAGAAGTTCCTGCAAATATTTCAGAGAAGGGACAACGTTTTTGCACCGGATAAACTAAAGGTACTTGGGATTGCTTCCTAGTTTAACTACAGTTAATTCTTCTCCTAAAGGAAAATTTGCGTTTCTGATTTATTTCCCTTTTCAAAGTGCTGTGAGGATAGGGAATTATAATATTATTTCCATACCACCACTCACCAAGAACAGGCCCAGCCAGGCATTATTATAGCACACATTTTCATGTGTCATCTCTAATCCTCACAAACTGGAGAAAGCAAGAAAGCAAGAGAGACAGAGGAAGGAGGGAGGGAGAGAGAAAGGAAGAGAAGGAGGAAGGAAGAGGGGGGGAACTGTCTATTCATAGAAAACTAATTTTCTGCATAGAAAATCCTGAAGTATCTACAAGAAAGTTACTAAAACTAGTAAGTGAGTTTAGTAGGGTCACAAGGCACAAGATCAATCTATAAATCAATCATATTTCTACATACTAGCAATGATAAATTGGAATGTTTGATATATATTCTATATATTCTAAATATATAATATAATTGAGATATTATAAAAATATTCTTTCTAGGTGAAATGTAAGACTGTGTCCTTAGAGATGAACTGGGTCTCCAATTATAGAACAGCTTTTAAAACTCTGATTCCTGGAAAGTTTATTAGTAACTTCTGTTTGAGTATTCTATATCCAAGGGTGTTTCAAAGTTAATTTATGTTTCTTCTTTTTATCCTAGCTGTGTTTAAGTAATCCTTTAGGGAGCATCATAACATTCTTATATGCAGGTGCTTATTATCCTTATTTTGCAGATGAGGTAACTGAGGCATAGAGCTCTTGAAACTTGCTCAAGGTTACACAGTGAATTAGACCTATCTCAGATTTATAAGTTAGGATTTCACATTTTTTAAGACTAGAATTTACTTATCCTGGGGTGTAGAATAATTTTCTAACTACATGGAGGAGGAAACAATGAAATGTTATGGGAGTTTTGTTGCTGCTATTGCATTTTATTTAGTTTATCAGTAGGGATTATATAAACTTCATGATGAGGCCCTTTGGTCAAAAATTCTAATTTTAGAATTAAGAACAGCTAGTCATAAAGAGTAAAGAAAAAAATTTGATACTGTAGAGTTCAGAAGCAGAACTTCAATAAATGGTGTTTGGGATAACTGGACAGTTATATGCAAAAGAATCAAACTGTATTACTTTCTCACACCACATAAGAAAACAAACTCAAAATGGATTAAAGACTTAAATGTAAGACCTGAAACCATAAAACTCTGAGAAGAAAACATAGGCAGTATGCTCCTTGACATCGATCTTAGCAATATTTTTTTTTGGCTCTGTCTCCTCAGGCAAGGGGAACAAAAGCAGAAAATAAACAAATGGGACTATATCAAACTAAAAAGCTTTTGCACAGCGAAGAAAACTATCAATGAAACAAAAAAGCGGCTTACAAAATGGGAGAAGACATTTGCAAATGATATATCCAATAAGGGGTTAACATCCAACATATATAAAAAACTCATACAACTCAAAAAAAAAGCAATTAAAAAATGGGCAGAGCAGGGACTTCCTTGGTGGCGCAGTAGTTAAGACTCCGTGCTCCCAAGGCAGGGGGCCCGGCTTTGATCCCTGGTCAGGGAACTAGATCCCACACGTATGCCACAACTAAGAGTTCACATGTCACAACTAAGGAGCCAGTGAGCCGCAACTAAGGAGCCTGTGAGCCACAACTAAGGAGCCCACCTGCCACAACTAAGACCCAGCACAACCAAAATAAATAAATAAATGAATAAATATTTTTTTAAAAAATGGGCAGAGGACCTGAGTAGACATTTTTCCAAAAAAGACATACAGATGGCCAACTAACACATGAAAAGATGCTCAACATCACTAATCATCAGGGAAATGCAAATCAAAACTACAATGAGGTATCACCTCACACCTGTCAGAATGGCTCTCATCAAAAAGCAACAAATAACAAGTGTTGGCAGAGATGTGGAGAAAAGGGAAACTTCATGCACTGTCAGTGGAAATGTAAATTGGTGCAGCCACTATGGAAAGCAGCTTGGAGGTTCCTCAAAAAATTAAAAATAGAACTGCCATGTGATTCAGCTTTTCCACTTCTGGGTATTTTCCAAAGAAAACAAAAACACTAATTCAACAAAATGTGCACCCCTATGTTCATTGCAGCATTATTTACAATAGTCAAGATATGGAAGCAGGGCTTCCCTGGTGGCGCAATGGTTTGGGGTCCGCCTGCCAGTGCAGGGGACACGGGTTCGAGCCCTGGTCCAAGCCCTGGTCCAGGAGGATCCCACATGCCGTGGAGCGGCTAGCCCTGTGCGCCGCAACTACTGAGACTGCGCTCTAGAGCCCACCAGCCACAACTACTGAAGCCCGCACGCCTGGAGCCCATGCTCCACAACAAGAGAAGCCACCACAATGAGAAGCCCGCGCACCGCGACAAAGAGTAGGCCCCACTCGCCGCAACTGGAGAAAGCCTGTGTGCAGCAACGAAGACCCAATTCAGCCAAAAATAAATTAATTAATTAATAAACTAAAAAATATATATTAAAAAAAACATGAATGGATAAAGAAGATGTGGTATACATACACAATGGAATATTACTCAGCCATAAAAAAGAATGAAATCTTGCCATTTGCAACAACATGGGTGGACCTACAGGGTATTTTGCTAAGTGAAATAAGTCAGAGAAAGAGAAATACTGTATTATCTCATTTATATATGGAATCTAAACCACAAAACAAACAAACATAACAAAACAGAAACAGGCTCATAGACACAGAGAATAAACGGGTGGTTGTCAGGGGGGTGGTTGGTGGGGAGATACAGGAAATAAGGGAGAGAGATTATTAAGAGGTACAAACTTTCAGTTGTAAAATAAGTAAGTCATGGGGATGTAATGAGCAGCATAGGAACGTAGTCAACAATACTGTAATACCTTTGTGTGGTGACAGGTGGTAACTAGACTTGTCACGGTGATCACTTCATAATACATGAAAATATCGAATCACTATATTATATACCCAAGACTAGTATGGTATTGTAAGTCAATTTTACTTCAATTTAAAAAGAGAGAGAAAAAGGAAACAGAGCTTATCACTCTAATAAAGGTCTATAAAATATTACACCAGCTTCAGATAGCTGATTTCAGGTATATTTGGTTCCCAGTAAGGACACCACTTTCCCACTGGTTCCTTTGTTGTTCTTCTCTTAACATGTAACCTTCTTCAAATATCACAAGGGATATAATATTTTAGTTACTATGCTTAGAAAATTCATATTTTGTTTGTTAAAAACAACAAAATTTATTAATAAAATAATTCCTTAACTGAATAGATGAAAAAATGGTTCAGAGTCTTGTAGTCTTATGATAGAAATTTTATTCCTAGATAAAAGTTTAAATAGTTTTAATTAAAGTTTAACTTTAATTAAACCATGTATCTTGAAGAAGAAAACCCAATTATAGGTTTAAAGTCATGGAGAACTCTTTACCTAGTTAAGTTTTGTTTTCATTTACCTGACTCTAAGTAAAAATCATAATTATAGCAGTAGTATAATTTCCAGTTGTTTTTTTTTTGGCCACACCCTGCGGCATGTGGGATCTTAGTTCCTAGACCAGGGATTGAACCCGTGTCCCCGACAGTGGAAACGTGGAGTCTTAACCACTGGGCTGCCAGGGAAGTCCCAATTTCCAGTTTCTTTTTTTAACAAAATAGTCTCCCAAGAGTTTTAACTTCCTGACATTCCTCTTACTCTTTCATTTCCTACCTCTTCCCCTGCCCTGTACAATATTCTTTCTTCTGCAAAAGCCATCCATGAACCTTCTTTCAAGAGGCCTCAATCACACAAGCCTACATTGATAACATTAAACCAGCAGTGGGTTTGGCTTTGGTCACCCAGAATTTAATCTTAGCCTTCCTTGGACACTCAACTTCCATTATAAAATCATCAAGAGGTTCAGACACATATCTGTGTGCTGTTTTGTTTTGTTTCACTAGGGCAAGTCAATAACTACTCTATAGCAATGCTTTTAACACCAGAACCACAGAACCTACAGGCAAATAGATGCAGGTAAACTGAACAAACTTGCTTGTTTACACTGTGCTAATACTTGCAGTATTTTCCTGACTAGTGCTTCACAAAGGAAGAAAAAATACAAAGGCAAAGTTACGTTGTTGCCATAAACAGATTTTGCTTAACAGTTTTGTAAGAGTGAAAATCAGAGTGGAGTCAAAATACCCAGCTATGTTGAAGAATTCTGCATTATAATGAGGGCATTCTATAAAGAAAAACATTATCTGAATGTATAAATATTTATCATTGATACATCATTTAGACTTCGTTTTTGTTGATTCACTCAGGTGGACACATTTCTGCACATTTTAAAAGCATCGAAATGCAAATTTGGTAACAGTAAAGGCCTAATCACTATTTGCAACTCTTCTGACATTAAAAATTTCATAACTCTTTTATTTAACTGACTCAGTCATTCACTGCGATCTAACTCACAGAGATGGCTACGTTTAATTTTGCTTCTTCAATAATGTAGACCAGGGACTTCCCTGGTGGTGCAGCGGTTAAGATTCTGCACTCCCAGTGCAGGGGGCCCGGGTTTGATCCCTGGTCAGGGAACTAGATCCCACATGCATGCCGCAACTAAGAGTTCGCATACCACAACAAAGGAGCCAGAGAGCCACGACTAAGACCTGGCACAACCAAAATAAAAATAAATAAAATAAAATAAAAAACTAAAATGTAAAAAAAAATAATAATAAATAATGTAGACCAAGACTTTTTAAACATGTCCTTAACCTTTGGGAAAGTAGGTGGACTACGGCAACTGCATGGCAGAAGTTATAGAAGCTGCTAATATTGATCAACCTTTTACATAGTTGTTGGGCATGTAAAGATACACCAGGCAGGGCAGCATATGAAGCATCTTTCACTGGTGTCATTCACGAGCCACAATGGGCACTACATTGTAAGACAGACCCACCAACAACGAAGCCTTCAAATGCAGTTGGTATAAGAGCGGGTTTGAGACTAGGGTGCGGTATATGAGGCACCTAGGGTGGAAAATTTAAACAGGCACTCACTTGCAGCACCCTGAGAATGACTGCCTCTTTAAATTTTGCACCCTATGTCCTCATTTACCTCATCCTAATCCCTACCCTGCAGGAAAGCACCAAAGTGATGTTGTCTGTAGGAGCCAGGAGCACCTGATCTCCACATTCCACAGCTGAAGCGAAACTTCATAACCAATCTTATGTCAGGTAGTAAAGGTTTACTCATCCCCAGCCCAGTGCCTGGAGACTCAGCTATTTCCCTTGAGGGACCAAGATCAACCTGATGCATTCACTTCCTTACTAGAACTAAGTCGCTGCGTCCCGCCAATGCCTGGGTGATAGAGACCCCATAGTCCCCCTTTCAGATCCTAGAGGCTGCTTACAAATATCTCTGGCCAACATCTTCTGACAGAATTCCCGGTGCAAATTACCTGCTTAGATTGCAATATTACCTTGCCCTTGATTTCACCTCCTTGTGATTTGGTCCTAGAGGCCGTCCCTCTTCCCATCCCACGTGATTCCCAGTGCCTTCGTCTGCTCCCTGAGACTGCTCTTTGGCCTGCTAGTCCAGGCTTCTTAGAGTCTGTGGCTCAGTCTGTCTCTTTTCGATTGGCTCCCAGTTATTTCTGTCCCCATCAGAGTTAACAGAACCATCCAAATACTGTGACAACCAAAAGTGCCTCCACATATTTTCGAAAGCCTCAGCTGGGGACAGTCCTAGCCCAGCTGAGAATCACTGGAAGTAGAAGAGAGGGTATATCTTCAATGAGAAATGAGTCAAGCATTTCAGAGCCTGGCTCTTTCCATTCCATTGGTTCATAAACCTTGCTTGTGCTAAAATCATCTGGGGGAACTTCTGATTTATTTATTTAACACACACTTAGATACTGCTGACTATGTGCCTGAAACTGTTAAAAAAAACACTCTACAAATATTAACTCATTTAATCCTCACAACAACCCTTTGAGCTAGGCAGCATTATTGCTCTCATTTTACAGATTAGGAAACGGGCTTGAGAAGTTTAATGACTTACCCAAAGTCACACACCTAACATATGTAGAAGCCAAAATTCAAACCAGACATTCTGGTTATAGGGTAAATGGTAAGCATTTAGTTATGCAGCAGACAACCATGTCCCATCCACAAAGATTTGATTTAGTAAATCTGTGAAAAGGACTGAGAAATCAGTATGTAACTGAACAAGTTTTTCAGACACTTTTATATAGTAAGAATGTCACCCTTCTACTAACTGTTATTTGGGGACCACAGCACTGTTCCACACCTTATTTGGGAGAGACCAGACGGAGACTGACTTATGTGGCTAGAAATAAATCTGTGTTAGATTACATTGAGTAAGCAAGGAAAAACAATGTTTGGGGTATTATTTCTTCAAAACCTTGGAAGCCAAGCTAATAATACACATCACTTTTACAAAATGGTCAATATTGAACTATGTATTATTAAACAGAATGAAATATGTTAAGAATGTAGCATCAGAGGAAGAGTATAAATAGCATTAATAAATATGAAATTATCCTATGAAGTAGGACACACAACGGCAATGGACTTAACTGAAAGATGCATGAAAGAAGGAAGAACAGCCTAGCTATTCGTATCCTGGGCTCCAGACAGGCAGCCCTGAACCAGTCAGGCAAGACAAATGATACCAAGTAACCCTAAAGTGTGACTTTAAGCAACACAGAAGTTACAGCAACTGAGGGGGGAAGACAGAAGCAACTGGATAAAAATGACAAAAACAAGACAAAATATGAAAGAACTTTGAAAACGTTTTATCACCATACTAGTATGATTATCACTGTATTGTTTAATATTATGTCATCTTGGGTGGCCTCAATAAATAAAGAGAAACATCAGAACCACAGCAGAGCAATAAGCAGCAGCTCTCCCAACACCACCCCTCCCAAAGCGGGGTGAACAACTGTAGACCAATCAGCAGTGTTTCTGGTTACTCAGTAGGGAAACAATTGTGGGTCAGAGTCAACTCAAGGATTAACCAGAGCTCCCACTCTGCCAGACACTGCCATAGAAGGTGAGGTACAAAGAAGACTAATACACTGGGAAGTTCGTTCTCTTTAGCTTTACAGATAAGCCTAACCATCACCTCCAAACACTAATTAAGATGACATCCTATGTGTCAGAGTTAGGAGAGGCATGTTCTTAGGTTCCCACCAGATCAATTGTAGTGAATCCTAAAGGTTTTGGAAAATGGAGCCAGGAGGTGGGTTAAGAGAATGCCAAATTTTAGTTTTTAATTAACATAAAATTTGGCAGTAACGTTTTTAAAAAATAATTATCTTGTGAATAGGGCTTCAAAACTGAATGTACTTTGCCAAAATTTTAGCATATTTCAAAATTTCCTTTCGGGGCCTGGTATTACAAACCAAGGCAAATAAGATCCACTTTCATCAAACCTTGTCCAACTTGCTATACTTCCTCAAGTTTTTGTCTTTCACTGTGCTCTTTCATATTCTGAATAAAGTGACACTTTAGGACTCTCTTTTTCCTTTCAAAACAAGACTCATTCCATTACCTTACATGCTCTCTTATTCCTGCCCTTAATGTGGTCATATTAATTATAACTTTTAACCAATTTAATAAGTTCTGTTTCATAGGAAAACTGGAGGTAGATTATTGAGAACTGTCATATGCAAGCATTTTAGCAGATGAATAAAGCTTATAAGTCCACATAACACAAGTCTCTACAGCCACACACATTCATTTCACACCTTCTGAAAGTGGCAAAAATGAACATGTATATTAACATGACCCAAAAGGATAGCCATTCTATAGCATACAAAAGCAAGAAGCAAAAGTATATAAACTTAAAATTATGCTTTTATTAATCAGTGTTTCAGTATTCAACTTTTAAAATAATCTAGTTATCTAATGATTAATTAATAATTAATTTAATATTATCTTAGGGTTTTAAGTTACCTAAGGATTTTGGAATTATATTTAAATTTAGAGTATAAAACATAATTACTGTTGAGATAAAAAGTTTGTCTTAATAAGTTATCCTAGTGAACACAAATTAACATTTTTCATAAACTTAAATATTTTCTAGCAATAATGCTAGTTTATTTAATGAGTAAATCAATATAAGTAGTTTAGGAAGTTCAGATTAGCTAATCTCTTCATGAGAAAACAAATCTACATGTTATTCTTAAAATGTGTATTTATTTTACTTAACATTGATAAATCAGAGAAAAGACATATAATTGCCTTCTTTTCTTAAACCAAAATTATTAATCCAGGCTGATTTCTCCAAAGACTCACCTTAATTATATAAACTTGGATTCTTCTAATGTTTCTAAGCTAGTAGTTTTTGTAAGAAGGACTTTTTTGTTTTTTAAGTTTAGCACACTTAAAGCATTAGAAATTCTGGGCTTTTTTTTTTAATTTGGGGGATTTATGCAAGTGCATATGTACGTCTGTAAACCAATCAGAACAAAGTTCCTTTAATTTAAGAGGCATTACAATGGAATTTATTAATACCCTACAGAGTAGGAAAACATTTTACTTTTACTCAGCAAAATATAAAGGCTGTTATAAATTATAGACACAGACACCTAGAAAGCTTATAGCTTCAGCTTTACAACCTCAACCCCAGGTTGAAAGTAAACACAGACACACAAAAATTCACCAGTTCAGATCAAAGCTATTCTTTCCAGTGGGCACATTCTTAATCAATCTGAGCTCACAAAGGACAAATGAAAAGACTAAAAACCTGGATTCTTTGTCATCTCACTTCTAATAAAGACTAGATAGCCATCATTCAACAGGTATCACCAAATGGTTAGGCCGCAAAACCAAATTCTCAATCATTGCTACCAATGCAGAATAACTTAGCTATGCATAAATCAGAAACAAAAACAAATATTTTTTTAAAAATCAGTAAAAAGGAAAAACAGACAGTGGTTAGTTCTATAACTGCTTTGGATTTACTCTAAGAGCCAATAAAAGATATTCCTGGGTTTAAACAACCCATGAGGTACACTTCCTTAGCCATAAAGTTTGGCTCCATCACATGAGTTCACTTGAGCATCTCTGTGGAAACTTGAGATTTCCTACGTTAAAGTATAATTTTCAAAAACAGAAAACCATGTCGCCTGTGCAAATATAAAATGAACATTTGTCAGAGTTTTATTCAACTCATTAATTAATGAGCGAACAAGTAAGATGCTAAAACCAATTCTAAGAGTACATGAGAAAGTAGACATATATTCATTTTAAAAATTAGGGTAGGATTGCAGAGTTAGATGCAAAACTGTTTAATATCTTACAGAACAATAAGTCACAACGCGTCGGGTTATCTGGTGTATCAGATATAAATTATTGCATATCAGCCAGACAAAAATCTACCTGTTACCCCCCCACCCCCGCCCCTACAGAATTATAAAATAGCCCAGTCAACATAAAGTCAAGCTCAGCAAAGCTATGAACGAACACCTTGGTAAATTCTTGCCTATTTCCAAGTTTTGGATAATTTTTCTCATAGGAGTGAGATATTGCAAATATTGCATGGGACATACTTATACTAAAAATTTATTCATTTATCTGCAATTTTTTTTTTCTTTTTTTTTTTTTTGCGGTACACGGGCCTCCCAATGCCTTGGCCTCTCCCGTTGCGGAGCACAGGCTCCGGACGCGCAGGCTCAGCGGCCATGGCTCACGGGCCCAGCCGCTCCGCGGCATGTGGGATCTTCCCGTACCGGGGCACAAACCCGTGTCCCCTGCACCGACAGGCGGTCTCTCAACCACTGCGCCAGCAGGGAAGCCCTACAATTCATTTTTAACTGGGAATCCTGTATTTATCTTTTAACCCTAATAACAAGTTAACAAAAACTTTACCTAGTCTGCACAGTTCCATTGCCAACAACGTAGCTCTTAAATTTGTGCCTGGCTTCATATTCTTGCCTAGATAATAAATATTAATATTAACCGCTGTATTTCTACAGCACTTCTATTCTTTATATTTACCACTGGGGGGCGCATATAACTCACAGTCTACCGGATGCCACGTGGTGAAGAGCGTTTCAGCACCCCATCCACTAGGGGACCGTTCAGGAACCTCCCAGATTTCACAACCAGGCTCTCGTAACGTGCTCACTAATCATTTGTGCGCACGCGTACAACTGCTCCCAGGCCCGATCCGAACTGCGCAGGCGTAAGAGAGTGAGCGCGCAGGCGTAAGAGTGAGCGCGCAGGCGTAAGAGTGAGCGCGCAGGCGTAAGCGTGAGCGCGCAGACGCCATTGGTAGGACTCACGGAAAAGGGAAAGGGAGGGGATGGAGCCGCTGGGGGTTCAGACATTTTGGGGCTCTGGACTGGAAGCCGCTAGAACGCTCTCCGGGCTGCGCATCCTGCATATTTGACGCTCCGTGGAGATGCCTAGCCGAGGTGCGCGACCCGAGGACGGCTCTGGGCTGGTCCCTACCGACAACTCGACCCAGCACAAGGAAGATCTCAGCAGCAAGGTAAGTGTGGGACAAGGTGACAAGGCCCCCAGGCTCGGGACGGGGCGCCGCTCGCCCCCCAGGGAAGATCCACGGCGGCCGCGTGGTCCGGTCTCGGCTTTGTCCCGCTGCTTTGACAGCTACAGTTAAAGGGAGACCTTGAAACTTGCCCCAATATTAGACCCAGATGGCAGTAGGGCGGGGGTTTAGTTGTTTTGTTTTTCAAATTATGAATTTTTTAAAGTTTTATTTTAAAAATTATCGTACAGTAAAATGTGACCCTTTTTCCTTTTCTCTAAATTTAACACGTGTAAATTTGTGTGACCACCACCACAACTGGGATACAGAACAGTTCCATGACCCCAAAAGACTCCCTTTATAGCTGTGCTTTCCCCAACCCAGAACCTCGGGCAACCCCGATCTGCTCTGCATCACGATAGTTTTATCCTTTCCAGAACATCATGTAGATGAAATCATGGCGTTTGCGTCTCTTACTCAGCATAATGTCTTTGAGATTCATAATAGCTTTTTTCTTTAAAAAAAAAAAAACAGGTACAAAGTTTATTATTAGAGATATAGCACAACAACAAGTGGGAGAGCACACAGAGAAACGTTAACGTAGAGGCAAGGCAGAGATGCACACCCGGAGAGCAAGGGTGTGGATGTCCCCCCCCCCCACCCCGTAATAAGGAGGAGCGCAGTAAAGAGGTGGTGAAGTCGTTTATATAGGGCGGTTCTTCCAGGTCTTTGTTTACCTTTGGCCCATTATCTGGTTTCTTTTTCCACACCTGCCCTGCCCTAGGATCCTCCCCAACATGCGTGCGCAACTTTTTTCCAAGATGGATTACAGCCCAGAGGCCTATGGGACGGCCATCACATATTATGGGGTGGTGTCCCCTCCTTTTTGACCCCCAAGGAGCCTTTCTGCGCATGTGCAATGTTCCCCTTGCCCCAAGGATGGGAAATGTATGACCTCTTGATCTTTTCACAGGGTTTTGTCCCACTCTGTCCCTGCCATAAAAATGTCCAATGTCCGGTTATTTACTCTATTTCTGTTGCTGGTTTTTATATCGAGGTGCAGATCTCGAAATATAGACAAGAATCCGGTCATAAATATGTAGTCCTGGAGCCCCTTTGTCTCTTGCTTCAGGAAATGTAAACAGGGAGCTGGTAATTAAGTCCGGTCTGGAGCCCATCTTCTTCTCACTCCAGGAAGTGTGAACGGGAGGCCAGTCATAAATGTCTAGCCTGGAGCCCATCTGTCTCCTGCCTCAAATTCCCCCTGAGAGATGTGAACCCCAATACATCTTTTTTGGGAGGTTGAAGGGCAAAGGTCTGTCTTCTACAGCTTCTTCATGCTGACAGGGGGCTCGTAGACCCTACCTAGTTGGGGTCACAGAGCTCTCGTTCTGTCTCATTAAGGGGGCCATTGACTTCTGTTGGTATTCCAAGGAGTGGCTGGAATCTGCATCACTGTCATCTTGTCTGGACACCGTTGTGTCCTTAGAAAGAACAAACTAGACAAGTAGATTAATAAAAGGCAGGGGCCAAAGATCAGTAAAAGAATTATTGTAACCAGGGGCCCAAGCAGGAATAAGAACCAGGTTACATTTGATAGCATTACTTTAACTGTAGTCCAGATAGTGTCAGCGCTTGGGTTACCCTGTCCAAAGGAATGAAGCCATTGAGCACGGTCATATAACTTTTTGATGTCTTTTTCTACTAACCCAGTGTTATTGACGTAGATGTGACAGACCTAGTTAGTAGTTGGAGGAGTGACAACCTGAACGTTAATAGACAAAATAGATCTCATTTCTTTTCAGGAGGTAAAGCCTGAAACCCAGTCTGGACCTGACGCTTTGAGGTGACTTGTAGCCAGGTAGCCAGTTGTCTAGTTTCATTTAAGTAGGTTTTAACTTTTAAGGTGGTATTAACACATAGATAACAGGTGCTATTGGTCTGAAAATTTTCTCCTTAATAGCCAAAGCAGATGTTACCATTAATGATGTTAGTGTTTTCCTAGGTATGAGAAGATGTAAGAGTTTGGGCTCATTAAATCTTCTTCTGAAAATATCTTGACTATCTGCAGGGCTGTCCTACCAGTCTTTCCCAGAGCACAGAGTGCCTCATTTCTTTTTCTTTTTTTGAAAATATTTATTTATTTACTTTTGGCTGTGTTGGGTCTTTGTTGCTGCGCATGGGCTTTCTCTAGTTGCAGCGAGCAGGGGCTACTCTTCGTGGCGGTGCGCAGGCTTCTCACTGCAGTGGCTTCTCTTGTTGCGGAGCATGGGCTCTAGGCTCCCGGGCTTCAGTAGTTGCAGCACGCAGGCTCAGTAGTTGTGGCTCATGGGCTCTAGAGTGCAGGCTTAGTAATTGTGGAGCATGGGTTTAGTTGCTACGAGGCATGTGGGATCTTCCCGGACCAGGGGTTGAACCCGTGTCCCCTGCATTGGCAAGTGGATTCTTAACCACTGCGCCACCAGGTAAGTCCCCCAGAGTGCCTCATTTCTCATCTCCACCCTGAACTCCTTTCAGGAGGTGTTGAAGGTCAGCAGCTGCAGTGGCCATGATTTAGTCCTTGTAGAGGGAGCTGGCAAGGGTCAGTTACCAGTCGGCAGGGCCCCTTCATGGTCATAAGTTTAACCATGGTTTTGGGGGCATTTCATGACTATTTCGTCCCACAGTGCTAGGAATGCTCATTCCCGGGTCTGGCAAAGATTTCGTTGACAGGCCACTCAATGTGGTGTTACTGGACTAGGCCCTGTTAACAGTAGCCAAAAACCTCTGGACCACCTGTCTTACTAATCCCTTATGGTCCAGATAAATATTCCCTCTTGTTGCTTCTTCCCATATTTAGAGTTACACTATTACAGTCATTGATCTCATATGGAACTATGTATCATCATTTTATCAGAGGCTCAGTCACACATTTGGTAATGTAATAAGCAACAATTTTGTAAAACAGGCAATATAGAAAACAATATAGCTAGCAGTACTAGTAAGGTCATAAGTAAGAATTTAAGTCAAGAACTTCCATTAGGTGTTGCCCAGTATATACCCAGGTTATCTGACTTAGTCTATTCTGTACCAATCCTTGTCTTTCAGGGAAATTATATATTGGCATTGTTCATAAGGCATTTGCCCCAATTTTTTAGTGTAACTAGACTGATTATCCTTAGTATGATTTAATTGTTCCCAGCGTAGAGGAGCTGATAATGCTACTGGGAACCTAAGAGTTTCCAATCTCAGGAGGGAGCAGGTAGAGAGAAAGATAAATGTTTTAATTTTACCCATAGGTGTAAATTACCAAATTGTTGTAAACCATAAATAACTTGAGGAGAAGAGCTTCTTTATATCTTCAGCTCCCAGGTTTCAGCACCATCTGATCTCGGAGAGGCGGCAGCGAGTGATGGCACGAAGCAAGATCTTAATTCCCTGCCCAGGAATTGAACCTGGGCAGCCTGGAAGAAAACCAGAAATCCTGGCCACCACAATCCCTGGTTCTTACCCCCAGTGAAAAATGTGTTTCTCATGGAGGCAAAACTGTAAAAATAGGTACAGAGTTTATTACTAGAGACATAGCACAAGTGGGAGAGCACACAGAGAAAGTTTGTTTAGTTAAGATAGAAGCAAGGCAGAGATGCACACCCAGAGAGAAAGGGTGTGGGCACCCTCCCTAATGAGGAGGAGCCTGGTTTGGTTTTTTTCTATGTATTCTTTTAATACTTTTAGAAATACTGCTCACCTTAGATCTGCTGCCTGTATTCTCTGTCTCAGAAAATGTCACCACCATCCATCCAGTTGTCCATGCCAGTAACGTGGGAGCCAACCTTTATGTACATCAGGAAGTTCTATCAGTTTTATTTTAGAGGCCCATCTGAAATATGTGCCTTTATCACCATGTACGCTCTTAACCATCCTAAACCAGCCACTTTCATCTACCGTAGGCAATCCTGCAAAGGTTTCCTAAGTGGCCTCTCCTCATCCATTGTTACCTTCTTCCAGTATGTCCTTCACTTTAGCCAGAGCTACGTTCCTAAAACAGGTATCTGATTATCACTGTTCTGCCCCACCACCCCCCAAAAGGGAGCCAGTATAATATAAATCTTAACTGCCATAAGCAGGAAAAAAAAAACAACAAACTTTAAAAATAAATTTGAAATGAAGATGGCTATAGCCTTTGAGGTAATAGATGTCCTAGATAATACTTTGGTTCTGTCCCAAACTGACAGTGGCATCTTGGGCAAGTCTCTAATCCCTCTATCACAGTTTCCTTGTCTGAAGTACTAAAGTATACCTGCTATTCCTAAAATGAATGGGAAAGTGCTGTTCAAACATAAGCCTCCGGGCTTCCCTGATGGCGCAGTGGTTAAGAATCTGCCTGCCAATGCAGGGGGCACGGGTTCGAGCCCTGGTCCAGGAAGATCCCACATGCCACAGAGCAACTAAGCCTGTGTGCCACAACTACTGAGCCCGTGAGCCTAGAGCCCACGCTCCGCAACAAGAGAAGCCACCACAGTGAGAAGCCCACTTGCCGCAACTAGAGAAAGCCCACACGCAGCAACGAAGACCCAATTCAGCCAAAAAAAAAAAAAAAATCCAAACATAAGCCTCCAGGAGGTTGTACAAATTCAGTCTTGGAATTCAACTCAATCTCTAGTCAGTTACTACAGTGACTGTCAGCTGGAGAGCAGAAGGGTACACATCTGTGAGGAATGAATTTTCAAACCACACACAGCCCACTCTGATTACTACCGTAGCATGCCACTTATACTGATGTATGACAGATCCGTGAGGCTTCCGAGGTAGGCCAAAATTATAAAATATGCTTTTAGAGGCTCTAGTGATACTATATAATCAGTCATGTTC
Source organism: Delphinapterus leucas (assembly GCF_059928025.1). Classification (NCBI taxonomy): domain Eukaryota; kingdom Metazoa; phylum Chordata; class Mammalia; order Artiodactyla; family Monodontidae; genus Delphinapterus; species Delphinapterus leucas. The sequence continues at coordinate 44,784,852 of NC_143136.1, read as the reverse complement.
ACAATATAGCTACCTTTACTGAAAAGAGTTTAAAAGAAACTTAGTTGAGCCCTCTTCTACTAATAAAAAGAGAGACCTAGTTCAACAGTGCCAGCCCTGTGCTAACCTTTGAGATGTAAAGCAAAGATGGAAAGTGATGGGTCGTACTACCCCAGGTAGGGCACTTACTGCTACTTGCTTCCTCTGAATGTCTGGCTGTACCATTTAGTACATAAATCATGAAAAGTATGGGAATGGGGGCGGGGGGGGGGGGAGTAACCCACTCTTCATTCCATTTGGTATTTTTTTTTAAAGCTAAAATATAATTTAAAAGAAATCATTGAAAAATTGGTATTACTTTTGGGTTTTGGTGCATACTGTCTTTTTTTTTTTTGGTACGTTCTCTATTTTAAATAAAAGACGTAAATCTTACTTAGTAACTATGGCTCTTGCCTGAATATGAATGCTGGTTACCAGCACCCTGTCTGGGCTCAGTGAGCCATCTAACACTTTGTAAGTCTAATCATTGTTTCTTCCCTCAGCTTTCCCCCACCTGCAGTTCCACACAGCTGCTGTTGAAAAGAATCTATATATTCACAGACTGCCCATTTGGACAATCAATACTTATCCCATGTCTTTAATTTTAAAGGGCCCTCACTGAGCATACTTTGATAACCTCTGATTTAAGAATGTTTTCTTATTTTAATAGATTAAAGAACAAAAAATTGTTGTGGATGAACTTTCTAACCTGAAGAAGAACAGGGTGAGTTATTAGAGTTATTCCAAACAGTATGTGGAAGGGTTTGATTATATCTTATTAACTATATACAAAACTTATAAGAACTACATATAAGATTTATATTATATTAAAATTTACAAGGTTTCAGCATCTTTTTAGTTAAATTGCAAAAGTGAAGTGTCCGTGATTTTTTAATATATATCATATATAGTTATCTACATATTAACCATGGCTGTTGATAATCTTCTCCCCATCATATGCAATTGACATTACCTTTGAACCAAATGATACTAATTGTACTATGTTATCTTGCAGCCATAGTCACTAATGGTATGTATTTTATACTTGAATTGGTGTTTTCTTTTGAAATAAATGAACTTTAAATCTATTGAGAAGAGTAGAAACTATTCAAGTGAATGTGAATAATTGTTTAAAAAAAAAAAAAGATAAATGCTTCCCCTTCCTTCCCGCCCCCCGACCCCAGGTTTTTTACTCAAAGCTTCCAAATCCTTAACATGGTTATTTAACTCCATTTCCATTAATGTATTCACAAACAAGCAAGCTACTGTTTCATGGGTCGTTATACTGCCAAAACATATATTTTAAAGTTAAATGATTTGAGCCCTTTAAAGCATTGTAGAGATTACTTGGTAACTGACATGTTAGACATTTCTGATACAGGTACGGTACAATTGATACAAACTTTTCTAGAGGGCAAATTGGCATAATGTATCAAAGTCTTAAAGCTATGTAACACTTTGATCCAGCTGTTCTATTTATAGGAATTGATACCTAGGAAAGTATCATGAGAGTGCAAAAAAATTTAGGTACAGAGACATTCATCTCAACGTTGATTTATAATAGTGAAAAGTTGGTAACACTTAAATGACCAAATAAACTGAAATATTACTAAAGAAAAATGGTATTATAGTATATGCAGAGAAGAAAGAGTTTTACCTCAGTGTTAATGGTAGCAATTTCTAGATAGTTGGATAATGGGTGAGTTCTGTTTGTTTATCTGTATTTGCTAAGGTATTGTTCTGAACATGTTACTGAAGTTCAAGAATAAGCAATAATAGGGTTCAGAGTTTTAACATTACTTTTTAGAATAAATCATGATATTAGCCTAAATTATGTTTTGCAGAAAGTATATAGGCAGCAACAGAACAGCGACATATTCTTTCTTGCAGACCGAACAGAAATGCTTTCGGAAAGCAAAAGTAAGTGCTTTTGGTACATTATATAGAAACACACAGAAATTCTTTTGTGGGCTTTCTGTAGAAATTCATGATGGTGCCTAAATTATACTGTCTACATCTGAATGTTTAAACATATATCTACATCTGAATGTTTAAACATATATCTAAAGATGGGATGGTGGTATACCTGTTAATAAAATTAATGCAATAGTTTGGTTTTTTTCAAGTTAGCCTTCCAAGGATGAGTCAACAGTAAAAATAAAATCAAATTAAAAAAATATAAGATGTGTTAGGAAGCGATAATAACGTAAGCTTTAGAGTTTTAGACAGATCTAGGTATGAAATATTGTTCTACCACTTTCTCCCTTTGTGATTTTGAGTGAATCACTTTGAGCCTCCAAAGTCTTAACGGGATTTAAATAAAATAATATGTATATTTAATGTGCATAGCCCCATGCCTGGGTCAAAATAAGCATTTAACAAACAGAAACGAGTTTCCTAAATACTAAACATTCTTCATTAGAAGCCTGTTGTAAATTATTATTCAAACTAACATAGTCCATATATGTTTTGATCTTGGAAAATAACCTGTTTTGCCCTTTGAATTACTAGGTAAAGGTTCAAGAATTTTTATTTCACTTAGTATGTCTTCTCCCTTCCCCCACAGATACATTGGATGAGCTGAGGAAAGAATACCAAGAAATAGAAAACTCAGAGAAGACCAAAATCAAGAAATAGTCAAATTGATTTTACATAGCAATGTGTGGCATTTGTTGTGCAGTAAGCTTCTCTGTTGAGCATTTCGACAAAGATTTGGAAGAGGATTTACTGTGTAATCTTAAACGGCGGGGACCTAATAGTAGTAAACAGTTGTTAAAGTCTAATATTAACTACCAGTGTTTATTTTCTGGTCATGTCCTTCACTTAAGAGGTGTGTTGACTGCCCAGCCTGTTGAAGATGAAAGAGGCAATGTATTCCTGTGGAATGGAGAAGTCTTTAGTGGAATAAAGGTTGAAGCTGAAGAGAATGATACCCAAATAATGTTTAATTATCTTTCCTCTTGTAAGAATGAATCTGATATTTTGTCAGTCTTCTCAAAAGTCCAAGGTCCTTGGTCTTTTATATATTATCAAGCATCTAGTCATTCTTTGTGGTTTGGTAGGGATTTTTTTGGCCGTCGTAGCTTGCTTTGGCATTTTAGTAGTTTGGGCAAGAGTTTCTGCCTCTCTTCGATTGGCGCCCAAACATCTGGAGTGGCCAGTCAGTGGCAAGAAGTTCCAGCATCTGGAATTTTCAGAATTGATCTAAAGTCTACTTCCATTTCCAAATCTGTTGTTTTAAAATTGTATCCTTGGAAATACAACTCTAGGGAGGATGTTATCAAAGAATGTGTTAATAGCCTAACTCAAATTTCAGCAGATTTGCCAACATTTGTATCAGTGGCAGCAAATGAAGCCAAACTGTATCTTAAAGAACCTGTTGTCCCTTTAAATATGATTTTGCCACAAGCCACATTTGAGATCCATTGCAGTAGCATTTCCAGCGTCCCACCGTCAAGAGAGACCCTTCAGGTCTTTCTTACTGATGGACACATGAAGGAAGTAGTTCAGCAGTTCATTGATGTCCTGAGTATCGCAGTCAAGAGACGTGTCTTGTGTTTACCTAGGGATGAAAACCTGACACAAAGTGAAGTTTTGAATACTAGTAATAGGAAAGCAAATGTTGCAATCCTGTTTTCTGGGGGAATTGATTCCATGGTTATCGCAGTGCTTGCTGACCGTCATATTCCTTTAGATGAACCAATTGATCTTCTTAATGTGGCTTTCATGACTAAAGAAAAGACCATACCAGCTGGTTTTAACAAAAAAGGGAGAAAAGAGAAAAATAATTGTGAAAAACGCTCTGAAGAATCCTCTAAAAATGTCACTGCTGCTGCTGCTGCTAATCCTGGTGAGCAATTCAACGTACCAGATCGAATCACAGGAAGAGCAGGGCTAAAGGAACTACAAGCTGCCAACCCTTGCCGGATTTGGAATTTTGTTGAAATTAATGTTTCTCTGGAAGAACTGCAAAGATTAAGACGAACTCGAATATCCCACTTAATTCAGCCTTTGGATACAGTGTTGGATGACAGCATTGGCTGTGCAGTCTGGTTTGCTTCTAGAGGAGTCGGTTGGTTAGTGACCCAAGATGAAGCAAAACCATATCAGAGTAGTGCAAAGGTATGACACGGTATTTCTACTCAGGATTTCTGAGACCTAACTTTGACCCTTAAAGCTTTTAGCATTTAAGTTGCAAAAATATAGCGTATTTCAGTTGCATTTAAACTATAACACAAAGTATATGACTTTGTAAAAATTGGGCCTATTTTACTATTTTTTGACTTTGCCTTATGGCTTTTCTCTGAAAATGTTATCTTTGGTGTTATCATTTTTTAAGCTTGACTTTTATCTTAGTTATTTTCCTTATTGTATAGTAGGTAACATTTTTTATATGGATTTCTTTAAACCTTTATAGGTAGTTCTTACTGGAATTGGTGCAGATGAGCAGCTCGCAGGTTATTCTCGTCATCGAGTCTGCTTCCAGACACACGGGCTGGAAGGACTGAATAAGGAAATCGAGATGGAACTGGGTCGAATTTCTTCTAGAAATCTTGGTCGTGATGACAGAGTTATTGGTGATCATGGAAAAGAAGCAAGGTAATTCCTATTATCTATCTGAGGGTTTTGGGTAATCTTGTAAAGACAATAGACTGTAAAAGGAGATTTTTAGGTTCCTTTTTCTTTGGAGACTTGTTCAAATGAATAACAGTAGCAACAATATCTTGGCTTTATATTACAAACACGGTCAGAAGCAAAGCTGGAGAAGAGCCAGAGGAACAGTTTTTCCAGAACTCATTCTCCAAGAAATGGATTTTCAGTAATTTTCAAATATGATACAGTGACATGATTGCTTTTAAGACTACAGTGAAAGACTGTAAAACTTGAGGTAATGAAATACTGAGAGAAGGCGTTTAAGGGGCTTTGTTTTGTTTCAGATGTTTGCTTTCCTCCCAATAAGGGCATAGTCCTACTCCCAAGCTTTCTCCTCCAATGTTACAGAGCCTGACTTTGTCTCTACAGACATTTCTGTATGTACAGGCATACCTGGAGATATTGCAGATTCAGTTCCACATCACCGCAAAAAAGCGAGTCACGTGAATGTTTTGGTTTCCCAGTGCATACAAAAGCTATGTTCACACTGTACTGTATTAAGTATGCAGCAACATTATGTCTAAAAAAAAAAAAAGTATATACCTTAATTTAAAAATACAAAACAAAAAGCAATCACAAGGTAACATCAGAGATCACTGATCACATATCACCATAACAAATATTATGAAAAATTTGAAATATTGCGAGCATTTGCAAAATGTAACACAGAAATGTGAAATGAGTAAATGCTGTTGGAAAAATGGCACCACCAATAGACTTTGCTCATTGCAGGGTTGCCACAAACTTTCAGTTTGTAAAAAAAAATAAATAAGGCAGTATCTATGAAGCACAATAAAACAAGGTGTGCCTGTATAGATCCATAATGATTTAAATGGTGGTTCCGTTCTGGTACTGGATTCCCCTGTCATATGTTTTTTGAACACAGTTTAGTCATATGTTGCAGATTACCTAAAAGTTTCAGAGATCAAGCCACTTTCATGTGTATATTCTTTTTTAATCTTAGGGGTTTATGTTTACTTACAACATATTTTTGATGATAGTAAACAAGTGCTTGAATACAACTTTTTAAAGCATTAAGGATAAAAGAAGATGTTTCATTTAATTATAAAAAGCAGAAATTTGTTCAAGTAGGTTAATTAATTAAGTGATGGTTTTATTACAAGGGTACGAGCATGCAAGAACAAGGAGTCCAAATAAGCTTCGTGGGAATTGGAGCATCATAATACACGAACTCTGAGACTTCATTGCTTCTTGTCTCTACCTTGTCATTCCTGTGTTGCCAGTTCTGACATGTAAAATTATCATAATTTTCAAAATTTCATTATAAAGAAATAAGTAATGCCACAATACAAAGTGTGTAAAATGTTTTCCTTTTGAAGGGTATATGTGTATGGGAGAGAGAAAGAGAAATTCAGTCCATTATTTCAGCTAGGTCAGAGAAAAGGGAATTTATTTTATTCAGTAAAAGCAGTTAATTCTAAAGACCCCCAGGATTTCCCTGGCGGTCCAGTGGTTTCAGACTCCATGATTCCACTGCAGGAGGCGTGGGTTCGATCCCTGGTTGGGGAACTAAGATCCTATATGCCGCACGGTACAGCCAAAAAATAAAAATAAGACCCCCCCCCCCATGACATCCTTGGGTAAAAATGGATGTGAAGGATGTTTAAAACAGCAAATCAGAATTGTAATTTAACAACTACCATTATAGTGGCTAGATTTAAACTGATTTATTATGGATTTTGGCATACATATTAACTGTAATCTATTAGCTTCTCTTATTTAAATTTGCTTTCACAATTAATTCATTTTTATAAAATATTTTGTATAACAAATGCCTTTACCCTTTCTGATCTTTCTACTTAAGTTAGAATGAAATGTAATGAAATAGAAATACTAGTGTAATTGTATTGCATTTTGAGGAATTGGGAAGGAAGGGGGTGAGATTAGAGTATTTTAAATGAAAAAAAGAACAGAATTTGCTAGAAAATTAGAGCAGAAAGGTTTTTTTTAATCTAATATTTTGTCCTGTTACACCAGTTTGTCACCATTTAAGCAGTTTAAATGTAATTATAATTTTGATACCATAAAGTTTTGCCATGAGTAAATGTTTCACGAGTTCAGGAGAGTAGAGCCCTTCTATATTGGTTTCGTATCCCTAAAGTTCAATATCTTTAGATAGTAAAGAGCAGACACAGATTGAATAATTAACTCAAGACCATGCTTATTTTCAAGGCATCTCCAGAGATTTCTTGTGAAACAATTTGAAATTATTTCTTGACATCATAGGCTTAATTTGTTTATCTATTGAGGGAAAATTTCTTTATATTTTAGCATATGTATTAAAATTAGACAAGTGTTGTGAAATAGTTTTTAATGTGACTAAATTTTAGCCATAAAATTGTATAAATAACTAGAATATTTTTAATCTAGAAAAATAGTGCCCTCAAAAATAAATTTATACTGTAAATATTAACATACTGAAGAAAATGCAAAAGAAATAATCACAACAGATTGATATTTTTCTTTAATAGTAGCTATACTTTTTATTTTAGATTTCCTTTCCTGGATGAAAATGTTGTCTCCTTTCTAAATTCCCTACCGGTTTGGGAAAAGGCAAACTTGACTTTATCCCGTGGAATTGGTGAAAAACTAATTTTGCGTCTTGCGGCAGTGGAACTTGGTCTAACAACCTCTGCTCTTCTGCCAAAACGGGCCATGCAATTTGGATCCAGAATTGCAAAACTGGAAAAGAATAATGAAAAGGCATCTGATAAATGTGGAAGGCTCCGAGTCATTTCCTTAGAAAACCTTTCTGTTGAAAAAGAGATTAAAACGTAATATTTCACAGTGTAACAGGATTTACTGAATGATGATTTAAAAAAATACTCTGCTGCTTTATTATTGTATAATGTGGCTGTAAAATTCATTATGTGGATTTTTACTTTGTAGCGTAATACAACCAATTTAATCAAATTGATACCCCAGAGAAAGAGATTATACTTGAAAGAACAACCTGGATATTTTAAACTGTGGTATTAACATTGTTTTGAACTCTTACATGGTAATTTCCCACCAGCAGCACTAAAAGAAGGCAGCTTTTATTGACTCTTCATGGTAGCTATATCCAGAAATAACTCAATTTGTTACTGTTGTTGTTTAACAGATAAGAGAACTAAGGTTTAGAGAAGCTAAACAATTTGTTTGAGGTTCACACTCCTGAGAGACATGTGGTACATCTCTTTAGGCAGCTCACTGTCCCACTCTGAGAACTTCTGAAGACTATTTTAAATATTCTCCTGTCCCACAGATCTCTAACCTCCCTCTTTTTTCCCCATTCTCAGCTCATGACCTTGGCTTTTCACAGAGAAATCAAAGTCATCCAGCTAAGAACTGCTCAGCTTTCCAACACCAAAAGTTCTAACTTACCTGTGTGTGCACTCATCCTTTTCTTCCTTCTTGCCTTTAGAAAGAGAAATATATGCATCCATCCATCAAAAAGGCTGTGCCTCCACCTCTTCTTTGTATCCCAACCCTTCCTGCCTTTCAGGAACCTTACACTTGTCTCTCTAGTATCTTCAGCCTCTTTATAGTATCCTTCGTATAATCATTTAAAATGTTCTAGTCTATACCAATTTAAAATGCACATCCTTGGTCCTACATCTTCCTGTACTTACCATCTCTTGCCTCCCACCCACACTCACCCTTTCCACCTTTTCACCTTGTCACTCAACTTCACTCCATCCTGACATCCACCCACAATATTCAGTCGTGACCACCATAACGCAGGGTCACATTTTGGATCTATCCCCAATTAGGTTTGACACCCTTTCTGGATCTGGACATACTTCGATTCTTTTAATTATAGTGGGAAAGAAATTTTAGGAATTTACATACATTGCTCGTACTTCATAAGTGCAAACATGCAGCTCTCTTAAAGAAGGCAGTGACTTTTTGACATCTCTTGATCTGGGAGAGCAATCACAAATTTATTAATATTCACTACCTCCACAGCAGCTAAGGTAGTGACATGGTTGGAATAAGAGAAATTCTGCCTTCAAACAGTGACCAGAACCCTCCCTGTTGCTAAATTCAGGGAAAAGTTTTAGTTCTTATCTCCCTTGACCTAGGGCAGCATCCAGTGAAGTTGGCCATTCTCTTCTCTTGGCTTCTGTGACCAATACTTGGCTTTCCTCCTGCTCTCCTGACTGCTCGCTTTTTGTATTCTTTCCTGCCTCCACCCTCTCCACCTGACCTTTACATATTAAATTTCTCAGGTCTTCATCCTGGGTTCTCAATTATCTATTCTCTCCCGTGGTGATTTCAGCCACTCCCCTGGCTTCGTTTACCCTAAGCCTGCCGGAATGTATACATCTAACCCAAGCTGCCATTTTTAGCTAAGACGTATATATCTAAGGCACATCTGACATCTCTACTTGGTTCCCTCACAGGTACAACTGAACTCTTAATCTTGCCCTGATCCCCCATAGCTCCTGACAGAAATTGAGGTGTCACCTGGATGACCACCTTCTTTTTAAACTCTGCCACTATTCGATCTGTTCCCAGTAGGCTATCTCATTTCTCAAAGCCATCCACAGCCCTCCATCACCACCACCACCACTCAAGCCTGCACCTGCCCTCTACTGCCATCAATGTAGCGTAAACTCTTAGAATAAAGTTGAAAATCTTTAACTCAGCAGCCTGCATAGTCTGGCCCTCACCTACCTCCTCATCCTATTTTTGTGCCCACATCTCTTTAAGTTCTCTATGCAGTTTTGTTCAGTTTCTCAAAAATTTCAACTTTCTCCTCAGCTCAGTTCTTCATCACCTGTTGTTCCCTATGCCTGGAAAGCTCCTTCTCCAACTCTGCTTGGATAGCTCTTTCTCATCCATCAGGCTCAGCTTAAAAGATCACTTCCTCAGGGCAGCCTTTCCCTTGAAGGTTAGCTTTCCTTCATGTGCTGTCATTACATCTTACATTATGGTACTGTTTAAATGCAGCTGTATGATTATCTGCGTAACTGTAAGCTCCTTGGGGTTTTACAGCTGCCCTTTTCCAGGGTCCCCCAGCGCCTGGCTTATAACAAGCGTTCCATAAATGTTTGTTGAGTAACAGAATGATGATGGAGGTGGGATTCTAACACAGGACTACCTCAGAGCCTGGGGCCCTCTCCTCCGCCGCTCTGTTTCTGTGCTTTCTCGTAGACAAATAGTGAAAGTAGGAAATGACAGAGATGCACGGTTCGCAGAGCCGCAGTCCGGACTGAGTTCTAAAGGGGAGGGGTGGGGGTGGAGTGGGGCATCTGCCTTGGAGGAATCTAAGCCTCGAGCGTCCCTGGCACCGGCGGGAGGCCCCGCCCTCGGAAGCACAGGTGCGCCCCCTCGCGGCGCGACCCTGCCGTCCCAGGCCCCGGGTACCAACGGCTTCGGCCCGCGCCGGGGCGGCGGGACTTCAGCAAAGGCCCGGGCTCCCAGCAGAGCCTGGAGGCTGCGTGGGGCTAGCAGGTCTCCCCAGGCCCTTGGCTTAGGAGAGCCCCTCCCAGCCCTCCCTGCAGCGGCTACCCTCGCCCTCGCCCACGCGGGGCTCCTGACGTTGGCTTCGGGCCCAACGAGAGACCGGTCATTCAAAACAACCACTGTCCTCGGCCCCCGGAATACTCCAAGGACCGGTGTGGACGCAGCTCCCCTCACCTGGACAAGCAAACCATAATCTGAGAGTTGGTTTCTTCCCTTTCCTTGTCCCTTCCCTTTTCCCGTGTCCAGTGGGCATAGGTCTTGAACTTGAGGATGGACAGACCTGGGATGGTTCTGATTCTGAAGGTGTGAAACCTCAGGCCTATCCTGTAACCTTCCTAGTCTCGTTTCTGCGTCTATAAAGTGGGGCTCCCAGCGCCTATCTCGCCGAGCAGCATCTAACTTTTTCAGAAACGGAAATTCTCTGGCTCCACTCCAACCAACTGGATCGGAAACTCTAGGGTAGGATCCAGCAATCTGTTGTAACAAGCCGCAGGTGATTTCAACACAGGCTAGATTTTGAGAACCACTATACAGAGGGGCCAATTAAATGAAATAAATATTGTATATAAAGAGCTGGGCAAATAGTAGATGCTCAATAAATAGTGGTTATGGAAAACCACAAAAAAAAAGGAAAAGCCCAAGCATAGATAAAAGAACAGATTGGTGACTGCCAGAGGCAGGGGGTGAGGTGGGCAAAATGGGTGAAGGGGGTCAAAAGGTACAAACTTCAGTTATGAAATAAGTAAGTCTTGGGGATGTGAGGTATAGCATGGCAACTATAGTTGATAATAAAATCTTGAAAGTTCTCATCACAAGAAAAAAAATTCTTTAACTATGTATGGTGATGATGTTAACTACATTTATTATGGTGATCGTTTCAAAATATATACATATATCAAATTATTATGTTGTACCCCTGAAACAAATATAGTGTATGTCATTTTAAAAAAATTTTTTAATTGAAAAACATATTTTAAATTTTTAATTGAAAAAATTTTTAATTGAAAAAATATAGTGGTTGACCATGAAACAATTAACGTGATAAAGATGAAAGGTACAGATTTATTTCTTGAGAAATTCAGCTTCATTACTATGGTAAATTTTATTGCTTTTCCTTTGTATTCATTGCAGAAACTTCAAAAAGGACACACTAGAATTAATTAGAAATGTTAAGATTGCCCAAAAAAGGAGCACCTAGATTTGATCAAATTCAAGATGAAGAAACTTACCTGGAGAATTTAGCAGTACAGAGAAATGCTTCTGCTTTTTTTGAAAAATATGATCGGAGTGAAGTACAAGAGTTGCTGACTACTGCACTAGTTAGCTGGTTGTCTGCCAAAGAAGATGTCCACTCTCAACTAGACATCCCATGTGGAATTATGAGTCAAATAAATAATGTAGCCTTCTCCACTGCAATCCTACTGACTCCTGTAGACCCTACTGCCCTCTTAGACTATAGAGAAGTCCATCAAATCATAAGGGAATTGGCTGTTGGAATTTATTGCTTAAATCAAATTCCTTCAATCAGTTTAGAAGCTAATTATGATCAGAGTTCTTCTTGTCAATTACCTCCAGCTTATTATGATACCAGAATTGGGCAAATTCTGATCAATATTGACTACATGTTGAAAGCACTATGGCATGGAATATATATGCCCAAAGAAAAACGAGCTAGATTCTCTGAATTGTGGCGTACCATCATGGACATTGATCCAGATGGGAAGCCTCAAACAAATAGAGATATTTTTGCAGAGTTTAGTTCAGCAGGTAAGAGAATTTAATTTGTTTTATTTTTATTAGAAGCCTTTTTTTAAAATTTAAAAGTAATTTATCTGTGACTCAGCTTTATGTATTTAGCCATGTTTCTTGAAAGAGGTTTTTCTGAATTACAAAGAATCTATCTTTTCAATAATTAATAATTAATTTTTTTCAATGTCACCTTCTGAAGCTTGGTTAGGACCTGTTAGATTAGGACCTTGGTTAGAAGTGTTCATTTGCTATTTACTGTTATCTGTGGCTAGACTTCTGTGAAGTTCAAATGCTTGGGAGTAAGATTTGCTTGATGACAGTAAGGCAGCCTGACTCACCTGCTATGGTTGGGTTTCCAGATGTGTTTCAGGCTCTGTAGCTTTTGTGTGTACCAGCAAGCAGTACCATCTCTTGGAGATGGTATCTCTGTGTCTCAAAGACAGTTTAGATAGCTAATAGCTCTCATTTCTATGCAAGGTAATCAACTTCTGTTGAGAGCAGACTCCAAGAGTATTGAGTATAGGCAGAAATTCTACCCCTCTGGGTGAGAATTAGTCTATGATGTTGGTGGAATCAACAAATGTCACTGGATAGGTGCAGAGTACCTACGATTGGAGGATCACTGGCTTCTGAAAGATTATAGCTGTAGCTGGAACTGAAAAATCTCTTCTTGTTGTTCAGGTCCTTGGGGTGATTAGGGTGAAGTAATGCAAAATGCTGCCAGTAATGTCTAGTAAGTTCCATTAATTTCTGCATTCCCTTGACTGGTCTGGTAGTTCCTCTTAAAGGGTACTGATACTTTGGCACATGCAGATACATTGTTGAAGAGAATATGGCATGGTCAAAGTCTTAAAAACATTTGTTAGCGTTCAACCAGAAGTGCTATCATTTCTGGTAGTTTAGGACCTCCAAGGCTAGTTGAGCTCACATAAATAAAATGTATCTAAATTAAGGTGTCATTTTGATGCCAAAGATGATAGGGTAGTTGATGACTCTTCTATCCTGGAAGTTGTCTAGTAATCTATATTCACCACTCACTGGAAGACAGTAGGGAATATGGCACAAGCCAGATAATGTTTCTGCCTACTTGCATTGGCCAAGATGTGTCTATAAACTAAGCTACACCGTTTGCCCTTCTTATTGAGATGATGCCAGGAGCTTTGTGAAGATCTGAGCTCCATGGAGGTTAAGGATCAGCACGATTGGATGGTGGGTTTTAACGTTAGAGCTTTGACAGTCCTGACAAAAGTTGTGTTTGCTTTTCTTCCCTTTTTACAAAGATTACTTTGAGACTCTCATCAGAAAGGAGGTGGAACTAATGAACCATCATTCCAATCTGGCATGTGTCAAACAAAGCAAAAGCCAGAGCTGACAGATTGACTGGTAAAGAAACAAAGAGCCCTTTTTAGATCCAGATATCTAGGTGGAAACTCCATTATACAAGTCAAATTCCGGAGAGTAATCCGGGTTAGAGGTGCACATTGAGGATTCAGTCATTCATATGTTAAAGTCACTAGAGCCTTTGTATCATCCAGTGAGAGTATCAATACTAAGAAGAGAGATGGCCAGGGCAGGAGGGAGCACGTGTCCTGTTTTGTGTATATGGACAAAGGGCTCCTACTTAGTTGATGATAAAAATCAGTTATATCAAGCAACTTCGTGGCCCAACATCTGGTCTATTGAATCTAGCTGTCTATCATATTTGAGGCCACCCTCTATGAGTGGTGCCTCACAGTGGTGCTCCTGGTTGAGGAGATCAGAGACACATAGAAACATTCGAATCAAGGTGTAGGTGGAGTTGGGGAGCACCCAGAGACTAAAGTTATCTGTCTTCCATGGCGTACGTTTTCAGGGGTGACATTCAAAATAATTAACCACCAGCACAGCATGAGCACTGACCAATCAGAACAGACATTAGCAATAATGCTGGAACAGGATCTCAGAGACCTCCTGCTTGGCATATGTACCCTTTGCTGGATCATGGAGCTTTCTAGGCTATCCCAGGGAAGGGAGGCATTCAAAGAGCTCAGGGCTATAGCAATTTAATTTACCACACAATATGGAAGATTTCAATATTTTAACAATGTGGCCATATTGATACGTAACTAAATATCGGTCCCAGACATTTCGACTTAATTCTCCTTTTCGGGATGGGAATTCATGTCTCGACTATTATGATTTTTCGACTTAATTCTCCTTTTCGGGATGGGAATTCATGTCTTGACTATTATGAGTTTTCGACTTAATTCTCCTTTTCTGGATGGGAATTCATGTCTTGACTATTATGATTTTTCGACTTAATTCTCCTTTTCTGGATGGGAATTCATGTCTTGACTATTATGAGTTTTCGACTTAATTCTCCTTTTCGGGATGGGAATTCATGTCTTGACTATTATGATTCTACCACTAAAATATCTCAAAATCATCCACTTTGCTTTATCTCAACTACAACACCCTGATACAGAACACTCTTTTCTCTAGCTTTACATACTGCAACTGCCCTCTGGCTGCTCTCTCTGTCTATAATCCCTTTTTCGCTGAATATGAATGAGGCTGGAAACCTTTCAGAGCCAGTCACTCTACCACCACGTGCCTTGGGGAAAGTGCTGTGTATGTTAGAGTAAAGCGCTTTGTAATATTGGTTGCCGGACAATCAAAGAAGAGCATCATATGGGGATAGAGATTTTTTTCTCCCTCCACCACACTTCAGGAGTCTGCTGAAGAACCAGCAGCATCAATATGCTTCAGGCACTGTAACAAAGGTATAGTGCAAACAATTGTAAATGACCAAGCAGCACACACTCGAGGTGTGCTGGAGCAGAGTTTTCAGGGGGAAATTCCCAGAGGCAGCAGCAGGAATAGGTACAGGTTCCCCATCATGCACCACATCTGGAGCATCACTATGAAATCCTGCAGGGCCAAGCATCAGATTCCGGGGAAGGGACCTGGACTCTTAGAAGGTGGGGCTTTTATGCTGCATGCTTAAGGATATACAGGGTCAGACACCAGCATACAAGTGCAAAGTGTATTAGCCTAGGTTACCCCCCAAATTAGGGCCTGAAATGAGGGCTTAAGTCAGAGTAGTTTATGTGAAATGACTCCAAGGAACAGGAGTGAGGGACAGGAAAAGTGAATAGAAAAGGAGGAGTCATCAATCCAAGGATAAGGCTGTTGAGCTTTCATCACGTGAATAATTAGGGACGGTTTTGCTGGGACTCTCTGGGGAGTCACATAGAATACGCTTCAGGATTGTCAGCCCGAGGGATGGAAGAGGAGAGCATGTTTTCCCTGACTTCTCTCCAATTAGTCAAAGGTTCCATGAGAGTTAACTCCCTCATGCAGATTTGTTCGTCCATCAGTATGGTAGAATGGGTTCCGTCAGGAGTCCAACACAGCAGTGGCAGAGAAACCCCAGGGCAGAAGTAAGGGCCATGTGGTGCAGTCAGGTTACATCTGTGTGGAGCTGGTCCATGCAATGACAGCTAGAGTGAAAAATACTGTCTGGGAGGAAGTGAGGTAGGGAACAAAAGGTGTCTGATATAGAGTATGACTTATGGAAATTTGGCTCTAACCCTGTGCTCTCAGCTTAGTCCTTGTAGTTGCCGCTGTATGGTGGCAAGACAGTGGCGAGACTTGCTATTTCATCTTTCACGTTTGGGGAAACAGCACCTCCTCTCTTGACTTCGAGACTGGGTTCAAACCTTGCAACTGACCATGTGATTGCCTTAAACACTGTGCTACAGTGAATTTCCGAGGAACTCTGCGGGAGGCCAACTAATTTTTTGGGAGGGAAGACTGCTGGGAATCACTGAGGCCAAGTTAAACTTCACCTCTTTAATACCTTTTGCACTGTGTGAAACCACCAGCAAACACCACCTTTAAAAAATGGTAGCAACAGCAGTGGAGAGTAGAGCACTCCAAAAATCTAGTCATATTATCCAGTTTGCTGAGAAGGGGTACTCATTAGGGCAGGTCCCTTGACCTGATGACCTTATTTAAAACCAAAAGCTGGTAAACTGAAATGGTTATTTTTTTATGCCTCTGCTCATTCCTTGTCCTTTATCTGGAATGCCTTTCTCTCTCACCCCACTCTTCTGCATTCTTCCCCAGGTTATTGCTACTCATTTTTCGAGACCTGATTCAGACACAGCCTCCTCTATTCTGTACACATTGTACCATTTTATATTGAAATTATTGGTTTCATCTCTGTCTTCCTTAATAGATTTTCTGTGCTTGAGAGCTTGAGAGCACAGAAAAGTATGCCTTTTTTGTCTTTAAATTCTCATCACATCTACAGTGCTTGGCACGTAGTAAATTTCTATACATGTAGAAATTAAATGGTTAACAGATAGAGTGTAAGAGAAAAGGAATTGAAGGAAACTCTCGGGTTTTTAGTTTGAGGGACTGATAGATAAATAGTGCTTTTAACTGTGATAGGGAATGAAAGAAAAGCAGATTTGGGGGAGAGGAAAGGTGGAATTTGTTCGGGAGTGCCTTTAGGACATTCAAGTAAAGATATGTATTAGGCATGGAGAAAGAATCTGGAGTTAGGAGCAAAACCAGGGCAGGAGAGAATATTAAAAGAAATTAGCATAGAGGTTAAAACGACGGAATCTTGTATTTCTCCCCTTCCCCCCCCGCCTTCCAAATGTAGTTATATCCAATTTTTAGTTAAGTCCTCTCTCGTTTTTTTACTTCATAATGACTTTGTACATATCTTCCCAGCTGATTTGCATAACATGCTATGATCACATTTCCTTTCATTAATAACTTCTAATTTTTTGTGACATGAACAATTGTGCATTCTTTAAGAAATTCGCTTAGTTTTCCATTGTACATGTCATTTCAGCCCCAAACTTCTGAACAGAAATATCGAGCTCCTCTCAGTGAAGTGAAATATCAGGTGGTGCAGCAGCTCCTTTTCTCCTTAGAGATGTCTCTCTCCACACTTTCACCCTCGTACTCCCATCTGAGCTGGTCGATTATTTTCTCTAGGCACTTTACTGCTCTTCAAAATCCATTCTCCCATTCTCCATCCTTCCTCTGCCCCTACTCCGCCTCCCTCCCCCTGCCAGTCTCGGTCTTTCACCTGACAGGCCTTCCTCACCAGTCTGGTGATCCTTGCTGTTTGTTCCATCCTGGTTGAGGGGTGAGGCAGGAGCCCGCTTGCTTGACTAGTACACCACACTGTAGAGTGATTAGGAGGAAACCTTGCTGTTTCACTGGGGAGACTTTCCCCAAATGCCGTATTTGTAGGTCTCTTCTCTTTGATTGGTCTGTTTCCTCCTATATCCTCCTTGGAGGGGGCAATGAGTCTGGCGCCAGAGGAGGGGAATGGTCTGTGGAGCTCCCCATTCCCTTCTAGTTTTTCAGCCTTTCTGCCCTTCTGGGGTGAGAATTGACTTGCTGCATTTTGGCTCCCATCCACTCAAGCCACAAAGTTTTAGAGGAATCAACAGTGCTCTAGCTTGTGTTTAGATCTCTTTTAACTGTCAGAAATGCTTAATTTCTTTTTAATCTCAATAATTTATCTTACTAACTCTTTTGCAAAAGGGAGATGAATCATAGTGGCCATCTTAAAAATCCAAGAGTATTCTGGCTTTTTTAATATGTAGATTTGAGGAAGAAAAAAAGGAAAAAGAAAGGGGGGGAGGCACATTGATGAATTATTTACACTTCAAGGCACGTATGTTACAAACTCCACATTTTCTACGAAATCTTATTTTACGGTTCTAAGCCGTTTTCTCAAGCTTTGATTAAGGTTGTAAATACCTTAAAAAAGACAATTTGACAACAAGAAACAATTTAATTTCATCATAAATGGGAAGAAAATGTAATATAAAAATTGTCATTCATAATATAGAGTAAAATCAAGTTTCAGTTCTTGTTTCATCATGATTAGTTGGTAGGAAAGTTATTTATTGTATATGTTTAGCTTCTGTTATCATCAAAAAGAAGAAATATGTAATATAGGAGGAAATATACTTTATGCCCAAGTAAGAAGCTGGTTCTCTGCTTAAAGGAAGATCACATTTCTTGTTGTTCTTCCATATTTTCTTTGATTAAAGATGGGACTTATGTTATTATGTTTTCATGGTGTTGTATTTCTCCAAGGAGAAGATCACATTTCTTGTTGTTCTTCCATATTTTCTTTGATTAAAGATGGGACTTATGTTATTATGTTTTCATGGTGTTGTATTTCTCCAAGGAGAATGAAAATCAATTCTTTTTAATTCCACAAGCTTCCATCTTTCTTTACTCCGCTTAGTTACCACATATCTATCTGCTTTTATTCTTTGACAATTTTACCGGCATTTCATTATCCCTTTGCTGTCATTTCGGTAGAATTTCAAGATGAAACCCTGTCTTCAATCTACTCTGTTTATCCAGAGACCAAGTAAGAAATTTTCACAATCTAAAATCTTTCTTTTTTACTGTGAAGGTTTGATAGATATTACAAAGGATCCAGACTTTGATGGCATCTATGATGAAGACATGAATGAAGATCCAACATATAATCCCAATAGCCCTGAAGAAAAAGCTGTATTTATGAAATATGCTGAAAATATTCTACTAAAGTTGACATTCAGTACCACACAAGTTCAACAGTGTGAAAATGTTTTTATATTTGAAACAGCCTATTGGCTTACTAATGCTGTAAGATATAATCAGGATTATCTTGACATTTGTACCTACCAGAGATTACAGCAAAGGTTATATCTTCAAAAAAAGATTATTCAAAAACACTTTGAGAAGAAAAAAGAAATCAGGAAAGGGATAGGATACCTAAAATTAATATGTTTTCTGACTCCATTTCTACTGAGTTTAAAAAAGAAGATGAAAGTTCCATATTTAAGTAGTCTGCTTCAGCCTTTTTCAGGTAAGAGTATCACCAAAAATTATATATAAAATATAGCTATATATTGAACTTATATGTAAATTCAATTTTGTTTCTAGTATGTGGGTCCCAGCATGTAACCAAGCTGTAGCCTGTTAAAAATAAAAAGCAAAATGCAATGTCTCCAAAGTAATTAAAAATACTTGGTATATTCACACAGTACATGGTATATATTTATATCAATTATAAGGACTGTTGAAAGACGTAAAATGAGTTCTGAGAAAATAGGGAAATATGCTATGTTCACAATGGGACAACACTATATTATATCTCATTCAAATTATAAGTTCAGTGCACTTCTACTCAACATCCCTATTGTGTTTTTCATGAAAGTTTACAAATTGATTCTGAGATTAATATGGAGCAGTAAAAGATCATGAAAAAAAGATGAAAACATAAAAACTTTAGTAATATATTGGTATTATAACAAAGAAATAGAGAAATGTAGGAGAATAGAGAGCTAAAATAGGACCATGTTTACATGGAATTTGACAGGAATGCAGAGCAGACTATTCTTCCCACCCAGATTAGCACACAATTTGTGTATTTTCACTGGTGCTCAAACTTGTAGGCTTATTATAGTGGGCTTTCTATTCAGATGGCAAATTTTCAGTAGAAATTTTACAAGTCACTTAATGAAAATTTGTATCATGAGAATTATGATAGTGAAGATTATAATCCATATCTGTAAACTATTTAAAAATGGACTCATGACAGCTTGTCCAGGATGGGGGTGGGGAGAATGTCATGTGTATGGAACTGATATGCTTAAAGAGGATGTTAGCTATATCTGTAATGTCTTATTATTTAAATTATTGGAAACAAATACGACTAAATATTAATAATTAATTTCCAGGTGGTGAGATTAAGGTGTTATATTTTTCTTTGTACTTTTCTAGACCTTTTGCATTTCTCAAAATACATTATATACCTTATATTGATGAAACTCTATTCTGCTAACAAGTCAAAATATTGAATAAACCTAATCCTTGCCAGGATTTTAGAAAATGATTTTTCAAAGTAAATTTTATATGTGTAGCTTCATTACTTTCCAGAAAAATGGGCTGATTATTTTTGTCATGTGAGAGATACCCACCTTTTTCTTTATAGTATCTCTCTTTTCCTTAACTAGCTCAGGTAACTTTTATTTATTTAACTAAAGATTCTCCACGGCACAGAGTTTCAAATCTTTTCTGATAATTGGGGGTAAAATATTAGTCTTGAGCTCATATATAGTAATCAATAAGTAAAATAATGTTTTGATTATTCTTTTGAAACGTCTGTACAATGAAACTACAAAAAAAGACCAAAATGTATGATATAAATATATTTTAATATTTAAAATATACATTAAGAGCATGAATATATAGAATGTAATTGCCAAGATTTCCATTTCACATAGAATTTTTTCACTTTATGAGAAAGAGAATTTAGACGTCAAAAATATGATTGCCTATATGCTGTTATTCAATTTTTAAACAAAAATTTGTTTTCATTTTTGGAGATGACAAGGTCAAGACAGAGCGAGAATTGCCTCCATTTATTTATGGACGAGATTTTAAATGCCAGAATTTTCACTACAAAGAGGATGAGTATTTTCACGTTCATGGAGGAATTGAATTTGATATCAGCACTCCTTCAATTGAGAATGCTTTGGAAGATTTTAAGGTTTAAATTATTATTGTTCCTGAAATGGTTTGTCATTTCACAACTCTTTTATCCTATTCTCCAACCAGAAAGATTCTCTGTTGGTACAGGCACTAGGCAGCTCTCCAAATGATTATCTTCACAACTCACTAATTTCTTCAAACATTACATAACATATATGAATTAAGTGCAAGTATATCTAAGGTCTTGTGTTAGATGTCAGAGATAAAATGATAAATAAGCTAGGCACAACTATCCTTGCAGAATTTACAGACTTCTAATGGACCACATTTGCCCTAGAATAGTTAACCGAAGAATACAGTAGAAATCCCTGAACACTAACTACATATTCTTCCATTTTTCTCAAAGATTAGTATTAGAACAGAGATCCTCTGAGTTTGAGAACAAAATTCATCTGGAAAACATAATACATTTCAATTGTCATTGTTTTTCTACCTTCTCCATATTATATTCTTTTTAAAAAATTTTCCTCTCTAATCCAAATTAGGGATTGGATATATTCAGTTATTACCAGGGTCACTTGGGATTTTTTATTGAAAATTTGTCCTTTACAGGTATAAAATTTCATCTAAAATAAGTTAACAATTGTTTAGATTTGTTTAAAGATTTTTTTTTTAGTAACATAACTTGTATTTTAGAACAATTTAGAAAAAATACGGGATTGTGCTGCTAATACGTTTGCAGAAGATTCAGGATACAAAGAATATTACTCAATACCAATCATGAAATTAAATGGAAAAAGGTAAGGAACTTTTAGTAATTATTCACAGTAACACAACTTGTTGAAAGCAGAAAACTGGAAAGTGTCAAAATGCAAAGGCTAACTTGAAACCTCAAGATGGAGGTCCTAGAACAATAATAACCCCCGTGAATGACTACGGACTCTACAAAGTATTAAATGTTATATTTATTACTTCATACACCTTGATACGTTCTGTGTAATAATCCTTAGACATTGTAATTTGTTCTTACAACGAACACAGTGGTTAAATGGGGATGGAGGTGGGGCTCAAATCCTATGGGCCCACTGAAAAGCAATGGACTCAGCATACACCCCTTTGTTTCCATAAGGAATATGATTTTAAATCCTCTTCCTCTGCTGGGTCTTGTTAAGCCTGTCATCTCTTAGAGCACCATGTTTCTCTCAGTATTTTTAGGCTCTTTTATGTATGTTCTTGGGTTTTCACAGCTTGGAAACTGAAATTTGTAAATAAGGGAAATAGAATGCAGAGGAAACATTTGAGTTGGAGGTAGAGACAAGATTTTAAAGCATATTGGAGTTTGTTTTGTTTTTCTTAAAGTCATGGAAGTAGTTGAGAGGCTAGGGCCATGTCAGGAACTCTGGAGAATAGAAACCTTTGAGGGGGGTGGGGAGTAGCAGAGGAGAGAGCAAAAGAGACTGAGAAGGAATGATAGAGGTAGAGGAGAAACGAGAAAGTATGACAGCATGGAAGCCAAATGGGGAGAAGTTTTAAAATATGGTAATAGTTAACAACGTCAAACTCAAGAGAGAAAAAGGCCAAGTTGATTTAAGACTGAAAGCCCTCTAAATTTGACAATGACTTGATAAGAGAAGATGTGGTTATAGAAGGCTATGTGTAATAAGTTGAAGGATAAAGTCGGGGAGAGTTCATGGGATGTGAAGAAGTAAAGACAAAGATTATAAATTTCTTTCAAGATGCATGGCAGTGAGGAAAATAAGAGGAATAAGGCAGAGGGAGAAGCAGATAAAAGATGAAAGGTGGATCTTTCCACGGAATACTGCCTGGATGCACACAAGGTACTAGAGCTAAAGTCAAAGACCATGTGGCTAACAGCCTCCATGATTTTGAAGGGAACTAAGAAGTAGATCTCACTCCTCTGGAATGGACTGTTGGTGTGCATCTCCCTGGAGGAGGAATCTCTGAGGGACCTAGCACCTGTAGACATACTCCATGTACGATTCTTGTCAAGCTGGAGGCTCTTCTAAACAAAGGTTTATTCTCCCAGGTTCTAGTGTCTAGTGGGACATGAATGATCCTGGAAATGCAGGGAAAGAGCTGGAATGAAGGCTGTGCTTGATGAGAGGTTGTTGTGGGTGAAGGAGTATGGTTGGTGTAAGCACCCTGCCATTGCACCCTAAGGGATCCAGTCATATCGCTGCAGTGGGATCTCATAGTGGAATTGTTTCTCTAGTTTCTGACGAATGCACAGCATTTGGTTATCAGTGTTGGCAAATTGTAGACGGATTTGAATTTTCAGACTTTCAAAACCAGCATAAGCTTGTTTCCCAGACCCAGCCAGCATGGAGTAAAAGTGAAAACCACAAGAGGAGGACTAGTATTTTCCTGGCTCCTGAGCCAATTACCAGTGAACCTTCAGTTCCCTATAAAATCTACCCCCACAGAATTATTTCTAGAAATCTTGTATTTCCATGGGTCAGCACTCTCAGCTACTATGACATTTTTTCGGTCTCCTCCTTTCCTGCCTGGGCTCCCTGTAATGATCCACTGCTGGAACTCCAGAGCCCAACAGCCCCAAGAAGGCAACTCGATACTGATGTCACTGTTGTCTCTGACACTGCTGCTCCTGGTTACAGAGCTGGCATCACCCCTGGGCTGACTCCTCCTGATGTCTGGTAGATAGCACGCATCAAATGTGAGATGTGTTGAAGTCAATTCAATGACATAAAGATAATTTCTTTCCCAATTTTATTGGTTTCAAACAAGTGCTGTCTTGAGCCCCTAACAATTTGGTCCAAAAACAGCTCTTTCAGTCATTTTGCTTACAGTTGTTTCTTTCTATGTAGGGATCTTCTTTCTGTGTTGGTCCTGGACCAGAGAATAATCTGAATGATGGAAAACATACCATCTCAAAATCTCCCCTCTTCTTTGCTTTTAGGGGCACTGTTATTGGGCTGAGCTCATGTATCGTGATGTTCTCTTTCCTCAGAATGATTTACTTCCTAGGAGACTCCCGGTCCCTAATGAAAATAGGATCATTCCCACTGGCCTTCCTGCCCTGCTTGGAAACATCTAAGTCCTAGATTCATTTTTGGCTCAGGTTGTATTCTTCCACCATACCAACATCAAAAAATAGGAGCCACAGTCAGATACCCAGGATTTGGCAGCCCATGAAAGTAGAAGAACTCATGAATTATTAAGATGACAATGATTGGAGCAAATAGATGAGTTGATACTGATACTAAAATGTCCTACTTGGGGGAGAGCATACCAGCATCATGTTGCTGTTGTGGATGTTGGGAGGCAGGTCAGAAAACAACTTGACGTGACAGTGGTGTGTCAGGGAAGTGTGATGTTAGAGGGTCCTACTGCAGTCCCTAAGCTGAGTGCAGATGCCCAGGCAGAAGACTGTGGAGGGAGTTGTTTAAAAGTGAGGCTCTGCTAAAGCCCCTGCTGATGCCTACACTTAAAGTCTTGAGTAAGAACAGTGGTGTGTCACTATGCAGTACTTGGATGAGGGCTCACTCACAGTGCTGGCCATCTGGGCTTTCTGTGCTTCCAGTAATCATCTCTGTGTGGGCCATTGTTGGCCTAATGCACAGGTTGTGTATCCAACTTTGCAGGGGTGGGAGGGGTCACAAAATTCTGAGGTCAGAGACTTTTTCAGGGTACGGTGATCTTCACCACCGGTTGCTTCTCCAGTTTCTAGGGTAGGACAGCTCCCTGCTGGTTTTGGATGTTTGATTGGTATTGGATGATTAGACCAACTTTCTAAAAGAAATCAGCCTACCCTCCCTTGGTATTTGTTAAATTCATAAGTTTGTTTCATTGCTTGGGCAGTTATCTGGGAGTACATCACTGAGTACCGGGGCTCCAAATGTAGTCAGCAGCTTCTGATTCCATAGCAATTTCCCACAGCCAGAGCCAGCTCCCTAGAGAAGTACATGAAAAGACAGAGGTTTCTGACACTGGGATTCTCTTGGAGCAAGATGATGTAGAGCTGGGCCAGCCAAAGACCAAAGGATATCCTTAGTGTAATCCCTCATGCCTAGATCTATGGACACAGTCTTACGGGACTTGGGGTATCTGTATATGGTGTCCACTCTTATCAGTGTGTATAATACCAAGGAAAGGTGAGCCGTTTTCTTCCAGAAATTTAGTTTAGTCATCCAGTGCAAATCAAGTATCCAGGTCTGATCCATATAGCTCCTTAAGGCCCATTAGCCTATCACCACTATGATCCGAAAGCCTTCAAATCTGGGTGGGATTCAGAATTCCTGCTCCTCAATTTCGGAGGCTGGAGTCTAGTAAGTTAGGCAAGTTCCCATTGATGAAGGTGGACAAAGTGACAAGTCCACCACCTGGCCTGGCACTATACCTGAGAGGTGCGGGTAAAGAAGCCTTTAGTTTATATTCTCGTAGTCTGGTTTCCTTTGGGGGAAGAAGATGGTGGGTATGAAGAATGACAGTCTCAAATAAATGCTAACAGGTCCTCAAATATGTCTCCATCTATGCAGAGGTCTATTATATTCAGAAAACTGGGATTGAAGTAAAGGTCAAAAAAGAGAAGGTATTAGCCCCTGATCGGTTCATAATAGAGTGTTTTCCTAAGATCTTCCTTTAACTGATCCATGGCGCCCCGTGATTCCACCTTAGCCTATGGGCAAGGAGTTTCCTTAGCATAGAGAGTCACCGACTCACTTTACTGGAAATTAGCATAATGGAAAAAACTTCTCAGCATCCTTAGGAGAACTAATAGTCCCTGAGCAGCAAAGTGAAGAGCCATGGGAGGGGATCACCACTGTCAAGAATACTGTTTTTACAGCAATCAGTAGTTGCCTTTAGAGGAGAAACCCAGGTAACATTAAGAGGCTTCCCACTGGCAGAGGTGGGGACAGCAGCTGAGACACTCACCACTGAAATCTGGCAATGGAGAAAGGTAACTCGTGGCAGAAGTGGAGGAAGGCCACCATTTTCTTTTTACCTGTGATGATAAGCAACCCCAGGGAACAGAGCCACTCAAGATGTCATTTTTTCATCCCAGAGTGAGAGGGGACTGGGCCTATTGCCTACCCATGATTCAAGGACCTGGTGGGTTGGGGTTTCTCTAGCCCACTGTGCAGTGAGTAAAAGTCAAGCAGCCATTACCCAAAGCATCATTCCAAATCAGACTCACGGTCCACTCTTGAGAAAGCAAATATAGACATAACTAGATTAAAGGAATTAAAAAGTAAATTTGTAAGAGGAGATTAAGCAGATGGTTAGAAGGTAAACCTAGGAATCTTTCAACCAGAGTTAGGACTTTCGGTGACTTTTAGGCAGTGCCCCTAGTCAGTGGTATAGGAAAGACAGAGTCAATTAAAAAGGTCAGTATGGAGAAGATACTTGTTATAAAAGACCTGATTAATAACAGTTGATAACCATGTCATTAAAATACAATCAAGTACATTTTAAACTATATTTTGTATTTGTTATAGAAAATCGTAATTGTTATAGAAAAAGTTTTGCCGGCATAGAAAAAATGTAACAAATAACTTCCAAGTCAGAAAGACTTAAATTGTTTTCATTTTTTTTAATAGCTACTATGTGATCAGTTTTGAACTTGAAATTTTCTATCAGCAACTATATAAGACAAAGTGGTGGGGAGCCATAAATGAAATAGTGAACAATCTGAGACTGAAAAGACTTCCACTGACAGATGCTCAATTACATGAACAATTTAAGAAAAAATTTGGTTTCAAAAAAGCTATGAAATGCAAGGTATTTCAATGATTACCACAAAATTTAGTGTAAGAAATTATAAATAAGTATATGTCTCAAATTTTTATCATAGGGATAAATAATAAGTTAAATAAAGCCTTCAATATGCAATTAAGATTCCACATTTTAGCAGCTGAAAAGCTCTACAATTCTGGATTACAAACTTCTGGCCAGGTTACAAAACAACCTGTTTATGAATGGAATTGTGATTAATATTAATAACAGCTGAATATCTATTGAGTGCTTATTTTGTATGCCAGGCATACAAATACTATAAATTCTTTGAACAAATTCTTTCAAGACACTGATACTATTGTTATCAATCCTATTTTACAAATGAGAAATTTGACATGCAGCGAGTTAAGGATCTTTCCCAAATCACACAGCTAGTAAATTGCAAAGGCAGGCTTCAGTCGTGGGGACTAAATCTAAGGAGCAAACCTGGCATCCTGAATCAAACCTCTGTATCTGCTTCAATATGCCTTGACTGACAGCTTTTGGAACTGATAAATTAAGTGGTGAGCTCACCAGTTTCAAAGGATACATTGGCATTTACTTACCATTTATTTGTTTTAATGTTCACAAATTTTAAGCTTTGATAAACTATTAGTTTAATTTAAAAATATTATTGCAAAGCAATTATATGCCAATAAAGATGTTAAAAAAATTGAGTAGTCAGAACATCTAAAAGAAGAGTGTAACATTTTCACCTCTCCACTTTGAGACATAGAGCAAAGAAGACAAACTGTATTCCTATAGCTATATATTTCAAGTCTCTAGACTTCTAAGTAAGATTGTTCTTAAATCAGAGAAGGAATTCGATGTCCATTTGCTTTTTAAATATTTCAGAAAGATATTTGTTTCCTTGTTTTAATTGTCTCCAGAGAAGAAAGATTTACAACTTCTCCCTTAAAAAAAGGACAGGAAAAAAAAAAAACTTCCCCAAAATATTTTTTAAAGTTCTCAATGTTTCTTTATAGCTCTAACAACTTCCTTGCCCACAGATCTTGTGAAAATTCTACTGTAATTGCACACCAATCATGTGATTATAATAATATAGTTCATTGTACTTTTCTTCCTTTAACTAAACTTCAGGTGTATTTTGAAAAAACTAATTCTGGCCTTCCTAATAATTTTAGAGTATCCCATTTGGTATGAAGTCTGCTGCTGAAAGAGGATTATCTGCTGTTTTCCATACATTTAGCCGTAAAACTTCAAGTTCGACGATCAATGTTTCAGATGAGGCAGGTTATGCTATTTTCCATCAAGCTGCTCTACACAACAGAGTTCCAATCATATGTCAACTGTGCAATGCCAACTTCAATGTTAACCAGAGACGCTTTATTATACTTAGCCAAGGTACCATAAAGTTTTTAAATCTTAAAATGTTTTTCTTTTACTTACCCCTATTCGGCATTAGGAATGCATGTTGATTTTAGCACAAGGTTAAAATTTAGTATTGGAACCTAGAGAAGAGCTGAGGTTTTTGTTTCACTTATCTCAGAGAGGCTCCTTTTAGTTCTCTAAGTATCACTTGTTGCTCCCTTATGTAGTAAATATTATTTATTTATTGTGTTTCCCTCATTTGAATATAAGCTCCATGAAGGGCAAGGATTTGGTTTAGTTTGTTTGCCATGGTATCCTAGTGCCCAGAAGAAAACCTGGCATTGGTAGGTGCTTGAGAAATATTTGTTGAATGAATGGCATGATGGATGAATTCAGGGTAGCCTTTGATAATCACTGACATAATTAATATACAGTGATGTACTGTAGAAATTCTGAGAAAAGGGAGATAAATAGACATCCCAGCAGAACATCCATTTCTTATCCTAGGCTCTTAACCAGGTAATAGTTTCTTCATACTACATAAACTTATATTTAATAACAAAAAATCCTCTATAATCATAATTTTAGGATTAATGACCCCTTTAAGGCTAACCTGGTTTCAACTTTAAAAAGCAAATTTTCTTGATTATTATTGTAGATATGCATACATATTTATATGTTCATTGGAATAAATTTAACCAGTATAAAAATAATAAAATTGAAAATAAAGTGGCAGCCCTCCACAACTGAAGAGGGAAATAAAATGTTGGGAATAGCTTATGCAATAACATTGGCAATAAGAAATGGCAATTTTATATTTTAATTTGCTGCCTTAAGAGACTGTGCTTAAGTTTCACACCAACACAAAATGTGCTGCTTTAATCCTGTTGACTACTGATAAATTTCATACTCTATCAGTATAATTAAAATGTTTTGGTATTAAGATGCTTCTGTTACTTAATTAAAATATTCAATACACAATGAACTTAGTTAAAATAGAGCAAAATTCAGTCAAAATGCAATGGGTGGCCTGTTATTTAAAGATGTGTTTTATTTTAAGTGTTTTTGGTGTAAAAAAACCATTGGTAATTAAAGTTTCTCATTCATCCTGTGACTACATAGATTTCCATTTGCTAAGAACTGAGTAGAGTTTGAAGTACGGAAAATGTCTATGTGTTATTACTTAACCAACACAAAACTGCCCCCTGTGAGTTTTGGCCAGCCACGAGCGAGGCAGCGTTTCTGGGTCTGCTCTGATGCAATGACAGACGCATGCCCACACCCAGATGACTTGGCCCAAAATTACACTCAGTCCTGCTGGATGTAATCCTGTCACCTGCATCTCAAAATAGTCATTTTGTTCTCCTTCATATGAGTCAATGTTGACTAATTTAGGAAAACTTTTGCATACTAATAATCATACTTCTATGTATATTCCCTTTTAAAACAGAGTCATCAAAACTAGACATGAAAAACGAAAGAAATGGTAAGACATAAGTAAAATACTTGGTGCATTTTTAAAAGTTTATATATTAAAACTTTTCTTGTAGTATATAATCTTCAAAATGCTGTCACATGAGAATAACACAAAATGATTTTTATATACATTTTGAAGTATACATTTTTTCTACCCATGATTATTTATTCATCTTTTTCTTAAGTTTTGGGGGATGGTTCTCTTTTTTTTAACCTTGGAATTTGCAAATTATCTCTACTTATTTTTGTAAAATCAGGCCCCAATGTGGGTTTTATGCCTAAAAAAAGAGCAGTTAATATTATTTAGATATGCTGCCATCTAGTGACATTAACAATCTGAGGTCTGAGGAATGAGTCATTCTTGCTGAGGTGAGAGACTTGACCTAAGTATTGTGTATGATGAAAACAGAAAAAAATTTCAAGGATACACCTTCTATATCTATATCTAAAAGGCTATACCTTCATACTCTATATAGGCTAATTCAAGGAGGGTTTATTTTTCAAGAAACCATTTACAAAGACCTGAATTTTGTAAGGGGAGGGTAATAGTTATGCAAACCAGCCACCTTCCATTGGTGGAAGAACAGCTAATGTGAGATGACCAGAGAGGATAAGTATCCTGACCTCATCATCCTCCTTCTCCAGTCTCCTGCCAGGGCTCCTCATTGGCAGTTACTGACAAGAAGCCAAAGGACAGGGGTTGCAAAATCTGCAGAGGCAGAGAGCAGGGAGCGTCTTAGAGGGCGGTGAGTGGGCCTGGAGGGGGAAAAGAAAGCTTACCTACAGGCTCACCTACGCTGTAGGAATTTGCAATTGAGTAACAATAGTACGCCTCCTGCATCATTGCTCTGTTTTTTCCCCTTTTTCTTTTCTAAATATTACTTATGGCTACCTTGTATAATATTACTTATTTGTTTGTTGTGGCTTCCTCCATTGAATATAAGGCCCATAAGGGCAAGGATTTGGTTTACTCTGCCATAGTATCCTAGTGCCCAGGAGAAAGCCTGGCGTTAATAGGTAGTTGGGAATAGTTGCTGTGTGAACGCATGATGGATGAATGCAGGGTAGCATTTCATAATCACTGGCATTATTAATATACAGTGATGTACTATAGAAGTTCAGGGAAGATTCAGGGAAAAGAGAAAAATGGCTTTCAGGTCCCATTAGAGCATCTGTTCTTTAGACCAAGGTTCTTTCTCTACCTGAGAATAATTTCTTCAGACTACATAAACCCCTCCAGAACTTCCCTGATTTGAGCATGACTAGGACAGTGTTTCTCAGCCTCAGCACTACTGACATTCGGGCTTGATAAGTCTTTGCTGTAGGGGCTATCCTATGCGCTGTAAAATGTTTAGTAGCAGCCGTGGCCTCTACCCACTAAATGCCAGTAGCAACCCCTACCCCAGCTGTGACAACCAAAATATCATCAGACATTGCATATGTCAAGGGGAGACATTTCGTCCCACTATTATTGGATAAACTTTCAAGTATGTAGGAATCACACAGGTATCTTGTTAAATGCAGACTGATTCAGAGGGCTGGCTGACAGCCGAGATCCTGCATTTCTATTAAACACACTTTAAAGGAGTAAGGGGGGCGGGTGTAAGAATAGTATTCCTGCCCCTGGGTTGTGCTGAAATATTTTTTGAAGGAAGGTAGAGAAGAGAAGGAGAGGGTCAGTGGGGAGGTTAGCATTGTTTAAAACAAACAAACAACCAAACCAAACCGAACAAACAAACTTCAGTTCATTTTGATGTTTCTCCTGCTGAGCTAATTGTGTTTCATTGATTGAAATGAACCAAAATGTTCTGTAGTCCTATGATTAGGTCTCAGTCTTTTGGGGAACTTGTGCTCCTGAACCATGAACGTCAACTTGCTTCTCAGTCCCTGCCTGCCCCTTAGGTGGATCAGGATGGCTGAAGGGGACTGTAATTGGGTACTTCCCTTCCCCCAGGCAGGTTAGGCTCCGATAAAACCTCAGCAGATGAGGCTCCTGAGGACCGACTGGCCTTGTTAAGAAAATTAGAATGCTGTGGTGTATTTCCAAATGGTTCCTTTCCCCCTTCCCCTGCTGGAAGCACAAGGGGGTATTTCTTCAATATTAACTGTGAGGACCTGGTCGAGCTCCTGGAGGTAAAACTGTCTAGAGCATGGGGGCCTCTTATGACTGGGCCCCCTGGAGTTTCTGACTATCAGACTTGTCCACACTGAGCCACCAGCAATTTGTCAATTACACATCAGGTTTTCTGACCCTGCCACTGGTGCCTATAGAGGTTTCTGCTCTTGGATTTCTGCTCCAGTAAGTTGTGATTCTCTGTATCTGCCTGTCTATCTCTCTAGTTTTGGGAGCAGCATTTTTGCCCTGTGACCTCACTTCTCTAATGGATCTGAGAAGAGTTGTTCATTTTTCAGTTTGTTCAAGTTTTTACTTGCTTTTAGGATGGATTGGGGACTTTTAAGCTCTTTACATGCCAGAGCAGAAATTGGAAGACTAAGCAGTAATTTTAAATAAATAGATTTGGGTCAGATGTTATAGATTATCAAAGGCTATGATATAGAGCTTAGACTACTAAGGCAGGCAGGAGGCCGTTGGAATTTTCTGAGTTGGGAGAAAAACAGTGCTTCACTGAGGAAATACCATTTTGGCTGATGAATAAATAAGACTTAGGTAGACCCCAATCAGAGAAGTGTTGTTTGGGAGAAGGAAGCTTTCAGACAGCAGAAATAGCCCAGGGTGACTGGATAATTCATCATCCAAATCAGGGAGTTTGAAAATGGAAGGACAGTATTAATAATTATGCTGGGGCAACAGGCATAGACCAGTACTTTCCTGGACGGTCGGTCACCCTACATTTGAGGAGCTACAAGAAGGCCCAAATAAAGAGAACAAGGTGTGTATGTTGCCTTTCTTTCTCTCTTTCTTTCTTTCCTTCCTTCCTTCCTTCCTTCTTTCTTTCTTTCGTTCTTTCTTTCTTTCTTTCTCTCTCTTCCTTCCTTCCTTACTTCCTTCTTTCCTTCCTTTTCCTTTTTGGAGGGGGGATGGTTCAGGTTAAGTTGGAGCCAGTGCATCCTTTTCCTGTACTAATGATCAGATGGCCTCAAGAAGTCACTAAAGAGTTTTAAACAAGGAGGTAAAAAGATCAGATTTACATTTTGAAAAAGTGGATTGGGAAGGGCGAGAACAAGGTGGGGATATCAGTTTGGAGATGATTATGGCCTTAAGTAGGGTGGTGATGGCAGTAAAGGTTACGTTCTAGAGATATTTAGACTTGGTGATGGGGACTGGTTATGAAGATGAAATGAGAGGAGTCTTTCAGGTTTCTGGTTTGTAGAACTGGCTGGATGATGATATCCTTCACTGAATTAGGGAGTGATGAAAGAGGATCAGGTTCGGAGGAAAAGATAGGAGTTCAATTTTGAATATGATAAGTTTGAAGTGGTGTGTGGAGATGCCTAGTGAGATGGTAGATCTGGAGCTTGGGGAAGAAATCAGACCTAGAGACATAATACTGGGTGCCATCAACTTATAGATCGTAAATGAAACCATTGAGAAGATAAAAGTCTTAAGGCTCATTTAGATATCAGGACAATGAAAAGGTCCCAAAGGAGACTGCAGATAAGTATCCAGAGATGTTGGAGAAAAATAAGAGTGTCTCATATCACAAAAGCCAAGGGAAGAAACCTTTTTAAAATGGAAGAAGTGTTCAACTTGAGAAGTAAGATGAGGCTTGAAAAACACCCACTGGATTTAGTGACATAGAAGCCTTTCATGAGCATATTTTTTTCAATTTTAAAGAACCTTTTCTCCTACTACAAAACATTTGAATAAAATGGAAAATAACTTAAACAAGAAATAGTTTATTTTATGACTTTTATACATTGACTTAATTTTTCAAATATTTAATATTTTCAGTGTTATTTATTCTTCTTATGAAGAAGTATTTATTTTTAATGGCCAGACATCCTGAGTTAAATAAAGAAGTATGGAGTTGCCTAAGTAAATCCTTTTAGTGATCTTCTTGGAGCTTTTATATCACAATACTAAGCTCTGTGGTCAGACATTAAAAAGGCATGTTTTCAGAAATGTTAGCTCTTTGACCATTGAAGTAATTGTCCATCCATTCTAGGTCCAACACCTCTACACCTGGCAGCACAGGCTTGCTCATTGGAAACAACCACCTGTCTACTTTATTTCAAAGCTGATTACACACTTTCTGAAAAAAGAGGCTGGATGCCAATTCACTTTGCTGCTTTCTATGACAATATCTGCATCATAATTGTTCTCTGTAGGAAGGATCCTAGTTTACTAGAAGCTGAGGCAACAGCTGAGTAAGTTACTAAGCATTTGTAAAAATATAAATTTCTGCTTTCATGGCTTGCCCCAAACACTGACACTAAAAGGACTGGTTGTTATGATTGATTTGAAAGGCTATGTTGGGCTTACTCTGCTGTCCTTTCTAGTCACTGTCTTCTCCTACCACTTATCTTTAGAATTTATAAAAATGGGAACTTCTATTAACCTATGCATATTTTCTGGAAGAATAAGGAGTAAGCCCTAGGAAGTTTTTCCTAACCTTTTCCCGAAGGTGTGGTTCTACAGATTAGTTTATCAGGTTAACTACTGATACTTAGTGTCCTGGAAGAAGCATGAGACAAGGGAGGAGAAAGTTGTCCTAAATTGGACCTTATACAACCAGGAGGCAGCCTGAGGGCTCCAGACCAAGGTGGATAGACAGTGGACAGTCGGAGAAATATCTAGTGGTATCCAGAATAGAAAGACATTAAAAAAAAGAAAATAACTTTGCAATAGGGAAACATCCCAAACGGTGTTCTGTTTCACAGCTTAGCAACCTTTAGGGTGGAGGTAAACCTTCTCCTGAGGATACATTCTTGGCTAGTAATCTAAATACCAGGTCATTATTTTGGTTTAGGCATAGTTTCAGATATTTTTGGCTCTTCAAATAACTTGCCGATTATTATTCAGTGTAGAAATAAATCCTCCCTAGGTTGGGGCAAAGATGTGTGTGGAAAAGCTTTCGGGAAACCAGGGTCTCTGGCTAATAGATTGTCTGGCAAATGGATTCTGGAAAGAGCCATGGAATGTGGAGACCTGAGTTCAGTTCCTAGTTCTGTCATATTTTGACAATGTGTCTTTGAGCAGAAGGGAGCTAAAAGACTGCATGGATTGTAAAAGGTCAAACAATTGAAAATCAGAGGTAGAAGTAAGAAGCTATCTGTGAACTTAAGGAGGAAGCAAAGGATTCGTAGAGAAGACAATTACCAAGGTTGAGATCTATGTGGAGCCAATGAGGAGTGTGACCAGGCTGGTGCGTATGAATGTGGAGCACAAATGAAGGTATGACAAGGACCTGAGAGATCAGGACACAGATGGTAGTTAGCATGGGTGCTGAATAGAAGGAGGCATGTTGGCGAGGCAGCCGATACATGAGCTAGGCTGGCGGAAGAGGACCCACTTGGCAGGGGGCTGTGGCAGTGTGGAACTGGAAAGGGTCATAATATAACTTGCTAACATATTTTTCAAGTGAGGAATATCAAAGTGATGGTGTTAGAAGTCGGAGTTATCTTTATTCCTACCACTGAGTAGGCGAAAGACAGGAACAGGAGGAGAACTCTCCTGTTAGAATAGAAAAGGGAGAAAATGAAGAGATGTTTACTCATAAAGGATGAGTTTCCCCCGGGCCCAGGAAAAAGAGGAGAAGCTTGGGGCCAGCTGGATATTGGTGAGCATTCAAGGACAGGCAGCAAGAGAAAGGGGCTTCATGAAGAGAAGAAGGCATGGGTATAAGGATAAAACATAAAAGTAATGTTTGAGGCAATGTGATATGGTGAAAAAAGGCAGGGGGACTATGTATGAAGACTGTGCTAATAAGCACCTTATTCATCCCTTACACCAAAACTGTCAGCTGATTTTTGTTACTCTCATAATTTTACCGACAAGAAAGTAACCCAAGTTGCTTAAGGTCACATTGCTAGTCAGTAGACCTGTTAGTTAAGATACAGTTGAAGTTGCCGTGACAAAGCTAGCCCCAAATAGCTGTAGTTTTAAAAAAGATAAACGTAGTTCTTTTTCATGAAGTCTGGGTTGGTGTTCGAGGGCTGGCATAATGGCTTGGCAATATGAGAGACCCAGACGTCCTCTTGTTGCTTCTTCACATGTGGTTTCCATATCCTGGTACAAAATGGCAACTCCTGCTTTCATTATTATGCCTGCATTCTAGCCATGAGAAGAAAGAGAGAGGAAAAGTAATGGCACACTCCCTTTCTCTTTAGGGAATTGCCCAGGTAACTTCTACTAACACCACACAGGCCAGACTCAGTCATGTGGCCATACCTACCTATACGAGGATGTAGGAAATGTAGCATTTGGCTGGACTACCATGTGCCCAACCAAAAACTCTTCACCATCTAAAAAGCAGATGGTGGGTTTTTGAGAAAAACTGTTAGTTTCTGCCACACTGAGGAAGCTGGGATTTGAGAAGTGGACATGAATTGTAAAGAATGGGCTAGCAACTGCATAGCACAGGGAGATCAGCTTGGTGCTTTGTGACCACCTAGAGGGGTGGGATAGGGAGGGTGGGAGGGAGATGCAAGAGGGAGGAGATATGGGGATATATGTAAATGTATAGCTGATTCACTGTGTTATAAAGCAGAAACTAACACACCATTGTAAAGCACTTATACTTCAATAAAGATGTTAAAAAATAATAATAATTAAAAAAAGAAATGGGCTGGAGCACTACCTGAGCCTCAGTTTCATCATTTGTAAAACGGGCTGATAATACTTGCCTTGCTTTTTCCTTCACTCATAGAATTGTAGGGAGCCAATGAGATAGGATAGTCTAAGAACTCTGTACATTATCAACTTCCAAACAAATTGTAATGCATGATAATCGAGTTGGGAGGGAGGGTGGGGGTAGCCAAGGCAAGGGGGGCAAATCTACTGACATGTGGAATATACAGAACAACACTATGTAAGGAAGAGAAGATGATGTATAAATCAGACTTCCTCCAACAGCCATTTGGATAGTTTTACAAGAAGTAAATTTGACACTATGTGTGTGCTCAATTATTATGACATATTCCTTGATTTTTAGGAATCAGTGTACTCCACTGTTACTTGCTGCCACTTCAGGAGCACTGGACACTATTCAGTACCTACTTTCTCTTGGAGCTAACTGGAGAAAAACAGATATTAAAGGAAATAATATAATTCATTTAGCAGTGCTAACCTTTCACACGGAAGTTCTCAAGCATGTAATAGAGTTAAATATTCCTGAACTCCCAGTTTGGAAAACTTTAGTAGGTGAGTACAGAACACATAATCTCTATAAATAAATGTTCTGATCATTATTCAGTTTAATTATTGGTACTTATTCTGAAATAAAACAAAGTAAAGCATGCATCATATTCTGAGTTAAAATCAGAAATACAAATAATACTGGACTATTTTTGTGTGTGTAAAAGTAGTTTTATTTCTAAATTAAAATAAAAGAATAATAACCCAGATGATATTTCACACAATTATATTTATTTTTATTTTCCAACCTTCTCCAAAAGTCCAGCCATCCTCGGCTCCATTAAAAAAAAAAAAATAAATAAAAAGAGGTAGGAAATAAAGTTTGAGTGGAAAATATAAGATTCCTTCCAATTCATTCCTCACATCCTAATTTTAGAGACAGATTCAGCAACATCTTTCCTCATATTTTGATAATGTTTTGTGAAAAATTCTATTTGAGGTTTTCTCCCCCAATTTATATTCAATCTAGCCAGAAATATTATAAAGGTAAGAGTTACTGGCCAACTGAATGTACACATCTAATTTTACTCCCTCTCAAGACCCTACTAAAATTATGTAGAGATTAAATAGCAGCAAACAAGCATTGAAGAGAAAACAGGAAAAAGCAATAAAATATTGAAAACAGACAGGCAAGTCTTAGGACGTAGCAGACCAGAGGAATCATTCCAAGCCAACTCTGGGAAAGCTGAGAACGTCTTAGATTCACACCATAAATCCCTAATAGGCTGGCTGGAGAACTGGCAGTGCCAGTCAGGAGTGCTCTCTGCAGAGGCTAACCAGGAAAGACCTAAAGATCTAAAGCGGGGATTCTCCCCAACTAACAGGAAACTGGGAATCTGACCCAAGAGAAAAGCAAAGGGACTTTCAAAGATGACAGCAAAGGGAAGTCCCAGAATGGAAACTGTGTACCCAGACCAAAAGGAAAGTGTGGGAGGAATAACCAATAGGTACAAAGAAAACTAAGCAGATGAAATAAACTAAGGAAATTATTACCTCCAGGAAAAGCAAAAGTAAGGAGACACAAGGTAGTACACTGCAGTACTTAGGTGTGAATAATACCTGTATAGGCATTATAATGTAAGTGTTGAATTTTCATTTAAAAACTATAAATATAGGGAAGTAGGGGAGCAGAGGAAATGGCAGAGCAGTGTTGAAAGAGCTAGTTTCCCATTTATCATGACATGAAGTCAATGATGTCTAAAACTGATATAGCCAAAGGTAACTGTGTGTAAATATTTAGAAATGTGGAGATATGTAAATCACAGAAGGTATAGGGAAAGAGTCCAAAGTGGCACTATCTGGAGAGAGAAATTCAGAAAAGTGGAGAGGGTGGGGTAAAGAACCGTTATATTTTGCTGTAGGCTTTTTAGTAACATTTAACTCTGAATCATGAGCATATATTACTTTAATAAAACTAAAGGAAAAATTAAACGAATTGGAGAATGAGAACTGACATTTCTCTCAACAACTCGTTTTAGGATGGGATAAGATAAATAAATATTTAAGATTTTCAACCTACTGATGCACAAAGTCTGAGTAACTAGTTTCAAAACTGGCTCAATACCTGATTTTGGAATTTACTGGGTGCTGGGAACACATTCCAAGTATATCAGTCCAAGAGATACTGGATGGGGTTTTCAGTGTTTATTTGTATGCATATATATCATTATATCTTAGTCTTTTGAGAGGTAACTAAGAAGACTATCCTGCTGCTTTTGATAAAGGCTAACACATTTGAAATGCAGTGGTAGGACCTTCTGGCCCCTAACAGTAACAGCCTAATGGCACAAAAAATTCTTGACAGCCACTCCTTCCTACAGCAATTGTTGGAAGTCCTGATAATGACATGAACACAACCGTAACCATGAGCGTCTGGCCACTGCTCCTTTGCTTCGTGCCCTATAATAGCTCTTTCTCCTCACACTACCCATTTCCACTATGAGTAAAAGAAGAATTAGAGTTTATTAGAACTCCCCGGGATTAGGTCTTGGAGTGGAAGCTGAATTTTAAAAGAGAGTACCATGGAGTGAACCAGCTAGGTAGGAGTCAGGACCAGATTTGTTGTTATAGGGGCTGGGTAAAAAGAGATGAGCAAAGATATTTCTATGTGGTTTTGCTTGAACCAGAGATATTGTTTAGAATCATGTATATTTGTATTATTTCCTGTCTGGAGTATAAGTTCATTCAAGATTTTTTAAAAGTATCTTCTTCATACTCAGGAAATGTATAAAGCTTTAATGGATATTAAAATTTTATTGACAGTAATGTAGTTTACTTTGCTGTCCTTGAAAACCCATGCTCAGATTTTATTCAACAACTGATATCAGGCAAGAGAGAGGTATACTATTTTCCAACCAATCTAAGTCATTCAGACCAAAGATAAAAAATTTCAGAGTTTTTTAATACTAATTATATAGACTCTAAACTTCAAAGAACATAGGTGTTCAATCCGTTTAAGCACCTCACATGCACAGAGGGGAATTTAATGAATGCAGTTGGTGGTGATGTTGGTGACCTCAACTCATGGCTTCACTTGGCCTGTACAGAAACAGAATCAATCATTCCATTACCTCTTATGAAATTACAATGTGTATTTTTCTGTTGAAAACATACCAGAAATGTTGCAGTGTGAAAGCTATAAACGAAGGATGATGGCTGTCATGTCTTTAGAAGTAATCTGCTTAGCAAATGATGAATACTGGAAATGTATTTTGGATGCAGGTGATGTAAAATCTATTAACTATCTTTTGCTTATGCTATTTTATGTAGGGATTTATTCAGTCAGCCACTTTAAAATGTATTTTTAATTATGGAGAAAACTTTTTAGTTGATTTTTAACTTTCTATTTTTCTAAGATCATTTCCTTTACCTGTAAACCTTATATTTTATATTCCAAGTGGAAGCTGCACAGGATCAAAAAACTATATAAATCTCATTTCTCTAAAAGTTTACAAACTTAAAAATTATATTACATTACTTCATCATACTATCCTTATGTTTACTTTCACTTAAAAATTATCCCTATTCTGTATTGGTACACTTTATTTGTAAAAATAGCAGTTGCAGTGTCAGGCCTGGGTTTGTAACTAGCTCTACATTTAGAACTTAGGCTAATTGCTTACTCTCTGCCTAATTTCCTCATTAATAAAATAGTTACTACCTCACAGGATTGTTTTGAGAATAGCACTTCCCATTATAACTTTCTGAAATGATGGAAATATTCTGTCTATACTATCCATTATGGTAGCCATTACTCTAATGTGAATATTGGGCACAAATGAGATGCTTCATAAATATTTGTTGAATGAATGAAAAATTTATCATAGGTAGTCCCCTAATATGTTCCTAAAAACATGTACAAAAAGCTCTTTGTCCAAAAAAAGTGAACCACGGATAAACAAGTCATGATGGAGGTTTCATTTAAGGTAGCTAAATACATATATACATCCCTAATTATACCTGATATTTCCAGCATGTCATGTGTGCTCTTTAATGTTTTTCCTTCACATTGAACTAAAGTAACAAGCATCCAACTGAAGCCATATTTTCTATTTTCACCACGCCCAATGATTTTCATCTTTGAACAAACTGTAATTAATGAGGCTAAGACTGCTTTATACTAGATTCAGCACTTTTCATTTTTCAGTTGATTGTATAAAACATGGGTAAAACATAATAAAATGCTCAAATAATTATATAAATAACTGCCACACAAAGTTGATGCAGTAACCAAAACTGAACTCTACCATATGGTAGCTCAAATCATTTATATATCAATGATCTTAAGTCAAAATTCAATGTTTCAGCGGTGACTTAGTATCACCAATATGAAATGTATGATTGTGTGCTATGTGAAAATCAAATGTGTAAACAATGAGAGCCGCCTACACTATAGAAAAGAAAGAAAAGTACATTTGCGTAGTTTCAAATGATAATTTTATAAATATTTTACAGAATTATTTGCTGTTTATATGGCAATGCCCATAAACATTATTTAAATCTTACCATGATAAATTGACTACAAATAGTTACAAACAATTCATGCTTTTTCTTGATCTTTTCATTGCAGGCACCATTCCTGCCTTAATCAATCTATTAAAAGGTTCCAAAATAAAATTACAGTGCAAAACAGTTGGGTTATTGAGTAATATCTCAACCCGTGCAAAGATAGTGCATGCTCTAGTAGAAGCAGGAGCTATTCCAGCTTTGATCAACCTACTGGTTTCTGATGAACCCGAACTACAGTCTCGGTGTGCTGTCATTCTATATGATATTGCTCAACTTGAAAACCAGGATGTTATTGCCAAATATGTAAGCTCTTTTCATAGAACATCATTTTGACTGACTAATTCTCTCATATAGAAGCTAGAAAGATACATACCCATTTCATTATGCAGTGGCCCTCATAAACTCTCAGGGAAGAGCTCCAATCTTAATGAGGATGGCAAAGAGAAAACCTGCCACAATCCCATGAGTGCCAAAATTAGACAAGAGCAAGATAGTACCAGAGCAAGCACAGCAAAGGGTTGTCTGTTTTCCCTGTCCTGAAGTCTCACAAGGCAACAGAGTGGGCCCAGGTAGATCATACCTGCACATTGGGTTTGTGTCAAATCTGAGGAACGCTGAGCTTAAGAAACCTATCACTTTGGTAGCAACCAGTAAGCAAGCCTATTCTTTGCCTGGCGGTAGACGTTACCACACCTTTCAAGAATGATAGCAGGATGAGCCAAGATCCAGTAAGTGATAAACAGCATTAGGATATGAGTAAAAGTTGTACTTGCACATGTACCGCTTCTAGGGCCCACATCATGGGGTAATGGCATTATAATGAGAAAAACCACAGGCAAATGAAGTGAACAGTAATTCAAGGAAGTGACACATAAAATCTTGCTAGCTCCAGTTTGGCAAGGTCTGGGGAGGAGTTTATGTTACATAAGGAGGTGGTATCATCTAGGATAGCCTAGATGATATTGTGGTAATATCTCCCAAATATCAATGCTAAAAACAAATGAAGATTTATTTCTCAGTCAAAAAAAAAAAAAAAGATAGCTACATAAAAATCCTGAGAAATGGCCCAGGTAAAAGAGCTGTTACAATCTTGATACACTCCCAATACTGGTAGGAGTGCAAGACACCAAGGGAAAACTGTTTCTCAACAAAATTATCTGGTAAAACTATCACCTAGGACAACATGGAAGACAGGTCAACTGCTTATTTAGCTCTGGGGGATGTGGTTGCTTCTTGTTGTTTATGAGAAGATATTAACAGAAATAGTGCCATCTTGGCTATTTCTATTCTGGCTGGTAAATGTAGTCTATTTGTGTACTAGAAAGAATTAGAAGAAAAAAAAAATTTTTTTTTTGTGAACACCCAGCAATCTTTGCCATGCTGTAGTTTTTCAAATAAAACCCACCTTATTATGTCTATTAATATTTTAGGTAAGACCTTTTAAAGATATTTATAAATAAGGTTATTTTTATAGTTTTTGTCAGGTGACACTTCTTCATTATGGACTGAGTCATTTAGCATTATAAAATATACCCTTTTTGTCAAGTGCAATACTTTTGCCCCAAATTCTGTGTTGTCCAAGATTAGATTTGTGATCTTT
Organism: Delphinapterus leucas; assembly: GCF_059928025.1. Taxonomy (NCBI): domain Eukaryota; kingdom Metazoa; phylum Chordata; class Mammalia; order Artiodactyla; family Monodontidae; genus Delphinapterus; species Delphinapterus leucas. Next base: position 44,742,961 of record NC_143136.1, on the reverse strand, counting down.
GTGTTCTTTTGTGCTCTCATGTTTAATTTGGCTTTGCTTATCATTTTCTTTTTAACTTTTTGGAGTCATTTTACTTCTTGCTGGTTGTTTTGTTATCAATCATTTGGAAAATATATTAGAAATTTTCCCCTCCCCCCAGGCCCACAACTAGAGTTAGTCAGTTAGTCTTATTCATTTAGACCTCACTTTAGACCTCTCCAGTGATTCTGATCACCCAGAGTTAGGATAAATGTGTCCCTTGTATGCAGTATATTTGGGTTTGCTTTGTCATTCACTTTTTATTGAATATAGCTCATTTACATTTATTGATGTGATGTTTAATCTTAGTTTTGGCATATTTTGTTATTATTTTTGGTTCTCTAAAAATCTTCTACTGTATGAGCAGTGTTTTCTTCCTCTTTTTTTCTTTATCTTTAAATTCCAGGACTTACACGTCGGTGTTAGTTACCTATTTTTCCTGGGGCTTGGTGTGACTTTTCAACATGTACATTCATCTTCTTTTATTTTCAGAATGTTTTCTTGAATTCATGTCTTTTAAATATTTTTTCTGTATTATTCTTTCTGTAAATTCATAAACAAGTACTTTTTGAGAGTTTATTGTATGGAAATACACTTCTAGATGTTAGAGTTATAGCAGTGAACAAAACAGACAAAATCCCAGCCTTCATGGAGTTTTTATTCCAGTTGGGGGTAACAAGACAATAAAGAAAATAAACCAAATATAGTATATTCGATGAGAAGAGATGTTAAGGAGGAAAATAAAGCAGGGAAAGGGAAGGGGGGAGCTTGGCAAAAAATACTTCACTAAGAAGCTGACATTTGAAAGAGGGAGAGGGGTGGGGGAGGGATGGATTGGGAGGTTGGGATTAGCAGATGCAAACTATTATATATAGGATGGATAAATAACAAGGTCCTACTGTATAGCACAGGGAACTATATTCAATATCCTGTGATAAACTATAATGGAAAAGAATACGAAAAAAGAATGTATATATGTGTGTGTGTGGGTAACTGAATCACTGTGCTATACAGCAGAAATTAACAAAACATTGTAAATGAACTATACTTCAATAAAATAAATTTAGAAAAAGAAGTTGGCATTTGAGTACAAACCTAAAATAGATGAGGAAGTGTGCCGTGTTTTTCTGTTGGGAAGAGCATTCTAGGCAGAGGAAACAAATGCAAAGTAAATGAAGTGAGAGTATGCCTGGCATATTCAAGGAATAGCAAGTAAGCAAAAGTAGCTGAAGAAAGAGAAATAGGAGACACCTTAGCTGGGTAATGGTGGACCACATCATGTAGGGCCATGTGGATAATTGTTAGACACCCTGGCTTTTTCTCTGAGTATGTTAAGCCATTGAATAATTTTGTTCTGGGAAGTTCCATGAAGAGATTTATATCACTCTACCTTCTGTGTTGAAACAGGTGGGCAAGGGTGGATGCAGCAAGACTAACTAAGAAGCTATTTTGGTAATCCAGGTGACAGACAGTGGTGTCTTGAACCAGGGTGGTAATAGTGGAAATGGTGAGAAGTAGTCATATTCTGTATTATTTTTCTGGGAGTTGAGTCACCAGGAGCTGTGGGAAAGCTGAAAGATCTGGAGGGACCTCAAAGGAGACTAAGAAGGAATGGGCACTGAGGTAGGAGGAAACCTGAGGAATCTGTTGTCCTATCAGCCAAATGGGGAACATGTTCAAAGAGGAGAAGAATATCAGTAGTGTCAAAGGCTGTTGTAAGATGAAAGTCAAAAGTTGACTGTTGAATTTACTGATCACTGAATTAACTTTAATTAACTAATTAAATCTTAACTACACTTCTCTTTGGGAATACCAATTATTTGTGTATTATATCACCTTTTCCAGTTTTATACAGCTATCATTTTCTCTCTAGTCCTTTTCCACTCACTGTTTTATTTCATTTTTTTCCCCCTCAATCCTATCCTCCTTGTCTCTTGCTATGTTTTCTGGCCTTGTTTATTTTTGTGTAGATTACAGTTTGGCTTTTATATTTTTCCACATCTTTCCTGAGCTTTTCCAGCTCTTGTTTCACCTCTCCCTGTCTCAAAAAATCTTCCCTGAGCACTGATGTCTCTCCTGCACACCCTTGTTTTATAGAGGTGATTGCCTAATTTTTTTCATTGATAACAATATACCATTTTCAGTTAAAGTTTTTCATCTACTTTGTGGCATATCTTTCTTACAAGCATTCTTTATCTGTCATAAGTTTTTCCTATTTTTAATCTTATAATATATTTGGACAGATCCTGTTCTACTTCCTTTTTGAACATTACTCACTTTGAATTAGATAAGTTCTTTCTGGTCTAGCTATTTGCAGGAAATGCATGTGGGAAAGGGCCCAGATCCATGTTCTAGGCTAGCAAGAATACGACATATGCTACAGGGTTGTATGCATGGGTCTGTTCAGCTTCACTTTCCCTTAGCCAGCAGAGACTCTTGCATAGTACTCATAATGTGGATTCTATTTCCTCCACAATGCAAAAGTCTATCTCTTCCTTTTTATCTCACCAATAAGACTACTTGTTCCAAACCTCTTATTGGTATCATTCTTTATTCGTCCTTGCCCTCCTTAATTTTTGAAACTTTAGGACAAATTGGTCCAGGAAAGATCCTGCTGCCATCCTCCATACCCATTCCTCTTGTTCCAGACAGGGATGTGTGTGTGTGTGTGTGTGTGTTGTGTGTGTGTTGTGTGTGTATGTGTATGTTTTCCTGCCCCTTAAGGTAGAGCCACTTACTTTGGAAAACTGTTTTGCCAGTATTTCTTGTAGCCAGTGGCCATGGGAGATCTCGCGCATCCCTGTTGGCTACTCATAAACATTTATTATGGTTCAACATTACTGATGTCTCCTAGCTTTATTGAAAATGATATTACATTTCTGTTTCTTATCTTCTTTAATATCCTTTCATTAATTCTGTTAGTAGGGAGAAATGCCATCTTTAATCCACTTAAAATTAAGAAACTATATTAACATTTAAAAATAATATTTTGTGTTGCATAAATATAATTACCAATTACCAGTGCGATGTATACAATAGCAAATATTTCCAAATGGGCACTGTATTCAATTGGTATTACTTAGTTGTTTCACTTTTAGATACTTAAATGTTACAGTGAACTTGCAGCCTCAAATTATTTTGGTATAGAGGAGACTATTTGAAAATATATTTATAGAGACTTCCCTGGTGGTCCAGTGGTTAAGACTCTGCACTTCCAATGCAGGGGGCATGGGTTCGATCCCTGGTCAGGGAACAAAGATCCCACATGCCATGTGGTACGGCACAGAAAGGAAGGCAGGAAGGAAGGAAGGAAGGAAGGGAGGGAGGCAGAAAATATATTTATAGAATACTTTCCTTAATATTGAAGCATAAGATATGCTCAAGTTGTAATAACTGTCATTTAATGTGCCATATCCGTAGACACATTTGTTTATGGGCAGTTTTTCTCTCCTAAATAAGCAGATATTTATAGCAAGAAAGATTATAGACTTGTGTTTCTAAATAAAGATAGCGTACATCTTAAATAAATTCAATTAAATCTTTTTGTTTATTTTTAGAATGGAATTCCAGCTCTGATAAATCTTTTGAACTTAGACATAGAAAGCGTGCTAGTAAATGTAATGAACTGTCTACGGGTATTATGTATGGGAAACAAAAACAATCAAAGAGCAGTGAGAGACCATAAAGGCATCCCGTATCTTATCACATTTCTGAGTTCTGAGTCAGGTAAGTCTTTAGTTCTATATATTTTAAAGTGACCAGATATATTAAGTGAAGCAAATACATGTTTGGACTTGTCCTTTATGATAGATGTCCTGGATTTATCTTAGGATAGAACTAGACATATGTAACATAACCTAACTTCTGAAACACTTAAATTTAAACTGCTGGATTTATAAAAGGAATTGACTCTCAAAGCCATAATTTTTAAAATGTTGAACTAGATATTTTTATAAATGGAAATATTGGCATGAGTAATGAAAATAATGTAGTTAATATGCCCAGGGACTCAAGTAGATGTCTCCTTGTATGAATAAGACACACATTGATCATTGGAAGCTATTTTTCAAGTTACAATAAGGACTTCAGATTTGCTGTTAGATATTTGATATCAGAATTCAAGGTCATCAGATCATTAGGTTAATTAATTATTAATTAATTAACTTCAGTGCCTATGAACACCAGGAACACCAGAAGCTATGAGGCAGCTTCTGCAGCTACTGCAAATGGTCTCTCAGGTTCTGTAAGAATTTTCTCATTCCAGTGAGCATACACATAAACTTAAAATCTATGGTTTTCCCCACATTTGGGGGAATAAAAAATTGGGGGAAAGGTTGTATGTTTTTCTTCCTGCTCAGTTTATCACCTATCTTTCTATTCTAGTCCTCTAAGAATGAATACAGAATAAATATGTTGGCTAAAATGTAAGACAAGGTTATGGATAAGGGGATTGTTGCAGAAGGCTTTCTTTTACTTTAGAACTTCAAATTTAAGCAATTATCATCTTCTAAGGACCTCTATCATGTAGTGAAATCATTTGAAAGTCCTTTCCCTTCATTACAAATTCCTAAAGTCAGGGAATAGGTTTTCCCTATCCTTTTTCTTCCTCCCAACCCCAGATGCTTGAACAAAGCACAAATTGTAGAGGCAATTTGGATAAATAATAAATGAATTCCTAAAAGAAAGCTATAGAAATGAATTACCAAAATCATTTCTTTTTTGGGCTCTTGCCTCATCTGAAACCTAAATAAAAGTAACATCCTATATTGTAATCTGTACTATCTCTTCACTCCAAGGAAGATAAATACTTTTGAAGAAATTTTAATTGTTTTTCTCCCCATTTATAATTTGTAAATTCTACACTTCTAATTTTAGTGCTTTAACAAATGATTCTCCTGTATATTAGCTGTGCTATTAAGTTTTAGGGGATTACAAAAGAGTTTTATTAATTCCAATATCCTCTTAACTCTTCTGAACCACTCTAAGATTTCATGCATTAAGGTAAAATGGCCCCAAAGTAGATTCACATGCAGTTTCTTAAGACTATGGACTTGTTAACATCTCCAAGGGGTTCCTCAACCTTTGCTGAGTTTGGTTTGTTTGAGGTCTTTGCTTTACCATCTTTAGCTGTTTGTTTCATACTCTTCCCCATATGTATGTACATGCATACATGTTTTTGTTCCTACAGTGCTTCTTATTTCATCTTTTCTAATGCATGCAATTGTCCTGTTCTGTGTTATTAACAAAGGTTTATATAATAACACAACACCACCATGGAAATTCAAATATGTGGTAGAAAGTATATGAAATGATTTTCAACTCCAAACTATCTGAGCAAAATTTAAAGAGTAACCTCATCCTTCTGAAAATGATTATTCATACATTTCACTGCAGAAATATGTTTTCTCCAGATTCTCTGGGATGTTATGTAATGTATAGTATGAGCTCATTATCTTCTAAAATCTGGAACTTTGGAATTCTGAAAGGGTTTTAGATAGAAAAAAAAAACCCAAAACACCTCCATAATTAGGCTTCTTTCACCCAGCTCATAATGTTGGAGTTCCTCAAGCTTCTGTTCTTGGTCTGCTGCTTTTTTCACACAGCACACGCTTCTTAAGCAATTTTATTTACTCTTAGTAACTTCATTACATTCATAATCTATTCTTCCCAGTTCTCTATCGAAATCCCTGACCTCTCCTCTGAGCTTCAGAGCTAGTCTGGATTATTGAGGTGTAAATAAAGACAGCCCTCTCCCTTTAGAATTTGGGTGCAATTCATAAATAGACACAAGAATGTAATGGAGATCAAAACTTCAGTAACAGCTGGAAAGCTTGCTTTGAGAAAATAGCAAAAAGATAGCACCAAAAGGAAGCTAAGCCATGCGTTTGCAATGACTCATTATTTTATGGGGGTAATGAGTAACATTCCTGAGTGGGAGATGAGAGTAGGAATTTCTACTTTTTGGACTGATGCAGCAATATGGGGTAAGAGAAAGAATGGTTCCCTTCACACTCTCTTAATTTTATTACCTTATTAGCTGAAAAACATCCCAAGTGTTACTAGAGTGATCTATCTAAAATACAAAATTGATTATATCTTTCCCTTACTTTAAATTATTCAGTGGCTCTTTGTCACCTATGATAATGTCCAAAGTTTTAGCATAGCCTATCAGCCTTCTAAACTTCCAACTTGGAAAGGAAATAACCTTCCTGTTATTTCCTGTCACTCCTTTCCTCTCTTATTTTATTCTCAATTAATATTGTACTTATTGCTATTTCATGCTTCTGGCCTTTGAGCTTGCCCCACAAGGCTAAGGACTTTGTTTTGTTGGTTCATCATAGTTTCCCAGTACCTAGGACACTCCTAGTAGCCACTCAATAAAATATTTGCTGAATATATAAGTGATTGAATGATAAAAATATTCATAACAAAAAAGTTAATATATTTGACATAAAGTGAGTATGTAAATTGATATGAACAATAAGGCCTTAATAGACAGACAATTAACCTGAATAGAAAGTCTATGAAAGAACAAATGCTAAATTTAGAGAGTGTGGTTGCTTGAATTTAAAAACACCTTTTTGTACAGTTTTAACTTCTGGAAGCATATTGATGTCTTCACATTAAAAAAAAAACTACATTAAATCTACAAGACAGAAGGAGCAATCTAAAATTGAATACAAACAAAAACAAATGAACCCCATTATATATCAAATGAATTATATAGCTAGATTAAAAAGAAAAAAATGAACACAGATAACTTTTTTAAAATTTTAAAGTAGCTTTTTAAAGTAACTTTTGAGCACAGTGCTTTGCTATACAGCTTCAGTCTAGGGGAGAAAAAAACATATCTTGAATTCTTCTTAGTGGATTTGTATTTCATAGTGATATGGGTGAAACAGCTCTGAACCTGTGTTATAAGTATTGTAGGACTGACCAAATCAATAAAGTGTTAATATTATTGGGTTCTCACTGTGAAAAGAAATATACAGAATGTGGAAAGGCAATAAAGAATCCTGTGGGGTTGGACTGGAATTGGAAAATTGGAAATATATATATTTTCCTAGCCTTGTCTGCTAAAAGAGTCTAGTAGCAATGACACTTCAGTAGCAATGAATATACCTAGTACCAAATCTTTATTTCTAAATACCATTCCTCATTAAAAGAAACCAGAGCTTCTTGGAGAAATGATTGATTCTGGGGCTGGGGCAGAGCAGGTACATGGTAAGTCCAAAACATCATATTGTGGCAGAAAGTAAGAAAATGTGCCCCCCTCAAATGGAGGTGTATCTAAAGGACACAGGGGTCAACTTGAAGGAACTCCCACTGGCCCTTCAAGTTGGACAATCTTGGACAATTGCCAAATCTTGGACAGAGAATCAATACAAATAATGAAATTAGTGGATTATAACTCATTGAATAAAATAAAAATCCAAGAGCCCATCTTGATGATAAGTGGATAAACAAGGAAATAAATAAACAGAGAAGTAGGGAGAGCTCTTCTTTACAGTAGAATGCAACTGATAAGTATGAAGGGAGCAGTAGATTTGGAAAATAAACATTTTGCAAACATCATAGTAAAGATTGGTTTGGGCAAAAATCAGTTGTTGCCAAATCTTAGGAGAGTTCTCTGACTTATTTTTGCAACTTTTCTCTGAATTTTATTTTATTTCATTTTTTGGCTGCACTGTGTCTTCGTTGCTGCATGCAGGCTTTCTCTAGTTGCGGCGAGCAGGGGCTACTCTTCGTTACGGTGCACAGCCTTCTCATTGTGGTGGCTTCTCTTGTTGCGGAGCACAGGCTCTAGGTGCACAGGCTTCAGTAGTTGCAGCATGCAGGCTCAGTAGTTGTGGCTCACGGGCTCTAGAGCACAGGCTCAGTAGTTGTGGTGCACGGGCTTGTTTGCTCCGCGGCATGTGGGATCCTCCTGGATCAGGAATCGAACCCATGTCCCCTGCATTGGCAGGAAGATTTATAACCACTGCACCACCAGGGAAGTCCCTCTCTAAGTTTTAAAGAGAACAATTACAACTTGTTAATATGCATATATGAAAATGTTTAGATTTACTAGTAACCCAAAACAAAGTGAGACACCATTTTTTTGCCTTTATGTATACATAAGAATTTATGTATTTATTCTTAATGATAATATCTGTACTTAAAAAGTTACAGTGACATCGATACTCTCATACTCTGATTATTGGAGAGTAGGATGCTATTATATCATTTGAAAAGCAGTTTTCTGGGGACCAGGTCAGGTTCAAGACAGCAGCATAGGAAGATGCTGAGCTAACTTCCTCCTGCGGGCACACCAAAATTACAACTACTTGCAGAGCAACAATCTCTGAGAACAACCTGAAGACTAGCAGAAAAGATTTCCCACAACTAAAGATATAAAGAAGGAACCACAATGAGATGGTTGAGGGGGCAGAGACATGGTCTGGTCAGGACCCACAGCCCCAATGTAGTGACCCACAAGTGGGAAAGATATCACGGCCACGTAAGTCCTCCCAGTGTAGTGAGGAGTCTGAGCCCCATATCAGGTTCCCCAGCTAGGGCATCCTATGCAAGGAATATAAGCTCCCAAAACTTCTGGCTTTGAAAACCAGTGAGGCGTATGTTTGGGAGAGCCAGAGGGCTGTAGGAAACTGAAACTGCTCTTATGGGTGCATGCAAAATCTCACATGCTCTGAGGCCCACTGCAGAGAGGCAGCAGTTTGAAAGGTGCCTAGGTCAGACCCACTTGCTCATCTTGGAGAGGCCTCTTGGAGAGGCAGGAGGCAGCTGGGACTCCTACTGGGGAATGAGACACTGAGGCAGCTATTCATGTGATCTTCTACTGTGCTGACACTGATGCTGGCAGGCACATTTTGGAATCCTCCTTCTAACCTATTAGTGCTTGGGGCCTGCCCCACCCACCAGCTTGCCTGCATCACTGGCTTCGCAACTGTCTAACCACCAGAGCACTGCCCACCAGTGTGCCCACAGCAACTACACAAGGCAGGACCTCTCAGTCAGCCAGACCAGGAGCCAGTCCTGCCTACCAGTGTGCCCACAGTAGCTGGCCCCACTACAGCAGAAGGGGGCATATAGCCCACATAAGGACACCCTTTGAGCATCTAGCTCTGGTGGCCAGAGGGGAGCATGCTGTTGGACTCCATAGGACATCTCCTACATAAGGCCACTTCTCCAAGATTGGGAGAGAGAAGGAACCTACCTAATACATAGAAATAAATTTGGAGACTTAGGCAAAATGAGGAGACAGGTGAATATGTTCCAAATGAAGGAACAAAACAAAACCTCGGAAAAAGAACTAAATGAAACAGAGATAAGCAATCTACCTGATAGAGTTCAAGGTAATAATCATAAAGATGTTCACCAAACTTGTGAGAAGAATGGATGAACACAGTGAGAACTTCAACAGAGTTACAAAATATAAAAAAGAACCAATCAGAGCTGAAGAATACAATAACAGAAATGGAAAATATACGAGAGGGAATCAATGGTAGAGTAGATAATATAGAAGAATGGATAAGTGATCTAGAAGACAGAGTAGTGTATTCACACAAGCTGAATGGAAAAAAGAAGTAAAAAATTTTTAAATGAGGATAGTTTAAGGGACCTCTGGGACAACATCAGGTGTACCAACATTCACATTATATGGGTCCAAGAAGGATAAGAGAGAAAGGGCAGAGAACTTATTTGAAGAAGTAATAGCTGAAAACTTTTCTAACCTGGAGAAGGAAACAGACATCCAAGTCCAGGAAGCACAGTGTCCCAAACAGATGAACCCAAAGAGGTCCACACCAAGACCCATTATAATTAAAATGTCAAAAATTAAAATCTTAATCTTAAGAGCAGCAAGAGAAAAGCAATTAGTTACATATAAGGGAACTCTCATATCAGTTGACTTCTTGGCAGAAACTTTGCAGTCCAGAAGAAAGTGGCATGATATATTCAAAGTGCTGAAAGGAAAAAACCTACAACCAAGAATACTCTACCTGGCAAGGTTATTCAGAATTGAAGGAGAGAGAAGAGTTTTACAGACAAAAGCTAAAAGAGTTCATCACCATTAAACCAGCCTTACAAGAAAGGTTAAAAGGAGTTCTCTAAGCAGAAAAGGCCACAACTAGAAATAATAGAATTATGAAAGAAAAAATATCACTGGTAAAGGCAAACATATAATAAAGATAGTGGATTAACCACTTACAGAGCTAGTAGACAGCTTAACATGGGGAGGGGGTAAAATTTTAGAGCTTTTAAAATGTGTTCAAACTTAAGAGATCATGAACTTAGAATAGACACCTATATACATAGATTGTTAACTATGAACCTAGTGGTAACCATAAACCAAAAACTTATAATATATACACAAAAAATGAGAAAGGAACCCAAACATAACACTAAAGATACTCATCAAGTCACAAGGGAAGAGAGCAAGAGAAGAAAAAAGGAACAGAGAAGAACTACAAAACAACCAGAAAACAGTTAACAAAATGGCAATAAGTACATGCCTATCAATAATTAATTTAAATGTAAATGGACTAAATGCTCCATACAAAACATATAAGGTGGCTGAATGGATAAAAAACAAGACCCATAAATATGCTGCCTACCAAGACTCATTTTATTTTTATTTATTTATTTATTTGTTTTAAAAATAAATTTATTTTATTTACTTATTTTTGGCTGCATTGGGTCCCTGCTGCTGCGTTCGGTCTTTTCTCTAGTTGCAGTGAGCAGAGGCCACTCCCCACTGCGGTGCACGGGCCTCTCACTGCGGTGGCCTCTCCTGCTGCGAAGCACAGACTCCAGGCATGTGGGCTTCAGCAGTTGTGGCACACAGGCTCAGCAGCTGTGGCCTGTGGGCTCTAGAGCACGGGCTCTAGAGCGCAGACTCAGTAATTGTGGCACACTGGCTTAGCTGCTCCATGGCATGTGGGATCCTCCTGGGCCAGGGTTCAAACCCGTGTCCCCTGCATTGGCAGGCGGATTCTCAACAACTGCACCACCAGGGAAGCCCCCAAGACTCATTTTAGATCTAAAGATACACACAGACTGAAAGTGAGGGGATGGAAAAAGATATTCCATGCTAATGGAAATAAAAAGAAAGCTGGACTAGCAATACTTATATCAGACAAAATAGACATCAAAACAAAGACTGTAACAAGAGAAAAAGAAGAGCATTACATAATGATAAAAGGTATCAATCCAACAAGAAGATATAACATGTATAAATACATATACACCCAAAATAGGAGCACCTAAATACATAAAGCAAATATTAACAAACACAAAGGGAGAAACTGACATTAACACAGTAATAGTAGGGGACTTTAACACCCACTTACATCAATGGACAGATCATCAAAACAGAAAATCAATAAGGAAACATTGGCCTTAAATGATACATTAGACCAACTGAACTTAACAGATATATATGGAACATTCCATCCAAAACCAGCAGAATACACATTCTTTTCAAGTGCATATGGAACATTCTCCAGATATATAGCTTGCTAGGCCACAAATCTAGTCTCAACAAATTTAAGAGGACAGAAATTATATCAAGCATCTTTTCTGACCAAATGATATGAAATTAGGAATCAATTACAGGAAAAAAAATGGGAAAAACACAAAAACACGTAGAGACTAAACTCCATGTTAACTAAAAAAAAAAACAAAAACCAATGGGTCAATGAAGAAATCAAAGAGGAAATCAGAAAATACCTTAAGAAAAATAAAAGTACAACTTTCCAAAATCTATAGGACTTAGCAAAAGCAGTTCTGAGAGAGAAGTTTAGCAATACAGGCCTATCCCAGGAAATGAGAAAAATCTCAGTCTAACCTTACACCTAAAGGAACTAGAAAAAGAATAACAAACAAAAAAATTAGTAGATGGAGGAAATAATAAAGATCAGAGTGGAAGTAAATGAGCTAGAGATAAAAAAGATAGAAAAGATCAAGGAAACTAAGAGCTGGTTGTTTGAAAAGATAAACAAAATTTATAAACCTTTAGCCAAACTGATCAAGAAAAAAGAGGGCCCAAATAAATAAAATTATAAATTAAAAAGGAGAAATTCCAACTGACACCACAGAAATACAAAGGATCATAAGATACTACTACAAACAATTACACACCAACAAATTGGATAACCTAGAACAAATGGATAAACTGAATCAGGAAGAAATAGAAGCAGACCGCTACTAGCAGTGAAACTGAATCATTAATCAAAAAACTCCCAATAAACTAAAGAATTCACAGGGGAATTCTTTTTTTTTTTTTTTTTTTTTTTTTGCGGTACGCAGCCCTCTCACTGTTGTGGCCTCTCCCGTTGCGGCTTCGGACGTGCAGGCTCAGTGGCCATGGCTCAAGGGCCCAGCCGCTCCGCAGCATGTGGGATCTTCCTGAACCGGGGCACGAACCCATCTCCTCTGCATCGGCAGGCGGACTCTGAACCACTGTGCCACCAGGGAAGCCCCATGAATTCTTCTTTTAATAAAAATAATGCTATGAACGTTTGTATACAAGTATTTTTTTAAGGTTTTTTTTTTAATTAATTTATTTTTGGCTGCGTTGGGCCTTCATTTCTGCGCACAGGCTTTCTCTGGTTGCAGACAGCGGGGACTACTGTTCGTTGCTGCAGTGTGCGGGCTTCTCATTGCAGTGGCTTCTCTTGTTGCGGAACATGGGCTCTAGGTGCACAGGCTTCAGTAGTTGCAGCACATGGGCTCAGTAGTTGTGGCTCGCAGGCTCTAGAGCACAGGCTCAGAAGTTGTGGTGCATGGACTTAGTTTCTCCATGGCATGTGGGATCTTCCCAGACCAGGGATCAAACCCGTGTCCCTTGCATTGGCAGGCTGATTCTTATCCACTGTGCCATCAGGGAAGTCCCTTCACAGGTGAATTCTATCAAACATTTGTAGAAGAGTTAATACCTATCCTTTTCAAACTATTCCAAAAAACTGAAGAGAAAGGAACACTTCCAAACTCCTTCTGTGAGGCCACCATTGCCCAGATGCCAAAACCAAAGAAACTACAAAAAAAAAGAGAGAGAAAATTACATGCCAATATCCCTGATGAACATGGATGCAAAAATCCTCAACAAAATATTAGCAAATTAAATTCAACAATACATTAAAAGGATCATACATGATCAAGTGGCATTTATCCCAGGGATGGTTCAATGTCCACAAATTAACCAGTGTGATATACCACATTAACAAACCAAGGATAAAAATTCTATCATCTCAATAGATGCACAAAAAGCTTCTGACAAAATTCAACATCCATTTATAATAAAAACTCTCAACAAAGTGGGTATAGAGGTAATATACCTCAACATAATAAAGGCCATATATGACAAAATCACAGCTAATATCATAGTCAACAGTGAAAAGTTGAAAGCATTTCCTCTAAGATCAGGAATATGACAAGGATGCCCACTCTTGTCACTTTTATTCAACTAGTAGTGGAAGTTCTAGCCACAGCAATCAGAAAATAAAATAAATAAATAAAGAGACTCTAAATTGGAAAGAGAAAAGTAAGATTGTCACTGTTTGCAGGTGAAATTATACTACTATATATAGAAAACCTGAAAGAGGCCACCAAAAATCTATTAGAACTAATAAATGAATTCAGTAAATTTGCAGGATACAAAATTAATATACAGAAATCCATTGTGTTTCTGTACACTAATAATCTATCAGAAAGAGAAATTAAGAAAACAATACCATTTACAATTCCATCAAAAATAATAAAATACCTAGGAATAAATTTAACCAAGGAGGTGAGAGACCTGTATTCTAAAAACTGTAAGACATTGATGAAAGATATTGAAGTTGAAACAAATAAATGGAAATATATACCAAGCTCATGGACTGAAAGAATTAATGTTGTTAAAATGGCCATACAACCCAGGGTAATCTACAGATTCAATGAAATCCTTAATAAAATACCAATGGCATTTTTCACAGAGCTAGAACAAATGATCCTAAAATTTGTATGGAACCACAACAGACCCAAATAGCCAAAGCAATCTTGAGAAAGAAGAACAGAGCGGGAGGTGTCACACTCCCTGATTTCAAACTATACTACAAAGCTATAGTAATCAAAGCAGTATCATGCTGGCACAAAAAGAGCCACATAAATCAATGGAACAGAAAGAGAGCCCAGAAATAAACCCATGCTTATATGGTCAATTAATCTGTGACAAAGGAGGAAAGAATATACAATGGGGAAAAGATAATCTCTCCAATAAATGCTGTTGGGAAAACTGGACAACTTCATGCAAAAGAATCAAACTGGACACTTTCTTACACTGTATACAAAAATAAACTTGAAATGGATTAAAGACTTTAAGACCTGAAATTTTAAAACTTCTAGAAGAAAACAGGCAGTATGCTCTTTGACATTGATCTTAGCAATATTTTTTGAATATTTCTCCTCAGGCAAGTGAGACAAAACCAAAAATAAACAAATGGGACTAAATCAAACTAAAAAGCTTTGCATAGGAAAGGAAACCATCAACAAAATGAGAAAACAACCTACTGATTGGGATAAAATATTTGCAAACAATATATCTGATAAAAGCTTAATATCCAATATATAAAGAACTCAAATGACTCAACATTACAAAAACAAAAAAAAAACAAAACCTAACAATCCAATTAAAAAATGGGCAGGGAACCTGAATAGACATTTTTCCAAAGAAGATATACAGATGGCCAAGAGACATATGAAAAGATGCTCAACATCACTAATCACCAGGGAAATGCAAATCAAAACCACAATGAGATATCATTCACACCTCTTCAAAGGGCTATCATCAAAAAGATAGCAAATAACATGTGTTGCTGAGGGTGTGGAGAAGAAAGAACCCTCTAGCACTGTTGGTGGGAATGTAAATTGGTGCAGCCACTATGGAGAGCAGTGTGGAGATTTCTCAAAAAATTAAAAATAGAACTACCAAATGATCCAGCAATTCCACTTCTAGATGTTTACCCAAGGAAAACTTATACCCTAATTCAAAAAGATAAAAGCACCCCTATTTTCAATTAGCATTATTAACAATAGTCAAGATATCGAAGCAACCTAAGTGCCTACTGATAGATGAATGAATAAAGAAGATGTAGTATATATACACAATGGAATATTTACAGCCATAAAAAAGAATGAAATCTTGCCATTTGCAGCAATATGGATGGAACTAGAGGGTATTACGCTAAGTGACATAAGTCAGACAAAGACAAATATATTACTTATGTGTGGAATCTAAAAACCAAAACACATGAACAAACAAAACAAAAACAGACTCATAGATGCAGAGAACAAACTGGTGATTGCCAGAGGCAAAGGGAGTTTGGGGGTTGTGCAAAATAAGTGAAGGGGATTAAGAAGTACAAACTTCCAGTTATAAAATAAGTCACAAGGATGTAGTATACAGCATAAGGAATATGGCCAGTAATATTGAAATAACATTGTATGGGAATAGATGGTTACTTTTTGAGTTGATCATTTCATAATGTATTTAAATATCAAATAACTATGCTGTACACCTGAAACTAACATAATATTGTATGTCAACTATACTTCAATTTAAAAAAGAAGAAAAAGGGGAAAAAAAGAAAATAAATTTACTGCAAATGTATTAAGTTATTCCAGTAGTTCCTAGGACTCTTATAATAAGGGGAAAAAATACAAACAGGAAGGAAATGTGCCAAGATTTCTCCTAAGCATTGTTTAAAACAGTGAAAAGTTGGAAACAACACATTATTTTTTAAAATGCAAATGTTTAAGGAAATGTGATACACCCATTAATGGAATATTTAGGAGACACTGATGTTCATAAAGAATGGGAAAAATTTTATGGTAAATTAAAATGCAGGATACTGTGTTTATAGTACCACTATATTAAATATGTAACACTAAAGTTATCTATATTTATATATTATATATATTTATAAAAGTAGTGGATGAGATTAAATGAAATGTTTGTGCTTGGGTGGTGAAAGTCTGGACAATTTTATTTTTTCTATTTTTCTTTATTTTCTAAATTTTCTAAACTCTATAAATTTGATTTTCAAATATGGGAAACTAGTGATATATGCTGCATTTTTATGTTCTTACTTTTTAAAAGATTTATTTAACTGGTTCTTGAATTCATTTGAAGATGTGTTGACAGCTGTATCTTCTGTTACAATTGCTGAGGTTGCACGTGACAATAAGGAAGTTCAGGATGCTATGGCTATGGAAGGAGCCATTCCTCCTCTGGTGGCTCTTTTTATGGGAAAACAACTTGGTGTTCAAGTGAAGGGTGCAATGGCTGTGGAAGCACTGGCAAGTTACAACCCTGCTATACAGAGAGCATTTCTGGAAAAATCACTAAGTAAATATCTTTTAAAACTCCTCAAGGTAGGAATTTTATGATTCTTTTTCATTTTCCTTAGGTAAAGCATTCAATATTGAATTTAGTTAAGTGAAAAGAAAACTAAAACCAATTCTAGAATAAACATTTTATCAAACATAGATTCCTACGGTATTCAATAAATCCTCATTGACTGAATAGAATACTTTTTTAAATAGGCATTTCAAATAGATGTTAAGGAACAAGGAGCTGTAGCACTTTGGGCCTTGGCAGGACAAACACTAAAACAACAAAAGTATATGGCAGAACAGATTGGATACAACTTTATAATAAATATGCTTTTATCACCATCAGCTAAAATGCAGTATGTTGGTAAGTTATTTTCTATGCATAAATCTGTACAATATAGAACCAGACATTGGAGTATCACACATGTTTCTTGCTTATTGTTGCCAGGAGGTGAAGCAGTCATAGCGCTAAGTAAGGACAGCAGGATACACCAAAATCAAATATGTGAAGGGAATGGAATTGCACCACTGGTTCGCTTACTAAGGATTAGTAAAATAGCTGAAGGAACACTTCTGAGTGTCATCAAAGCAGTGGGATCCATCTGTATCGGTTTGTACGTTTATTCTCAGTTTTAAAAATATCAGTAAATACTTCTCTTCCTCTCTATCCCTACTGTTGCAGCCCTTAACCATATTTAATCTGTTATTATAATGTTTTTATTTCTCCAAGACCTTAATGAGTAAAAGTGGTGTAGTTAAGCATATTGTATCAGTCTTGCTCTTGAGTTCTGGTTAGAATGAGAAATGAGGACCATGAGCCTTGGCTATTTTGACTTAAAGGGATCTCCTTTTTTAAGTTAAGAGAAAAATATTTCTTATTTTGAATCTCAGGAACTATATGTTTTTGAAGATATAGAAGTGTTTCTAGTGCTGTGGCACATTTTTCGATTCCAGTCTCTTTCCGTAGTGATTCTTTGTTTACATAGTGGCCACTAGGTCTAGTTGTTCCTTTCTTTGCAGAGGAATTAACCTTTTGGGATATCTGAAAAATGTTGTGGAATTGTTGGTGATTGACTTACCAAAAATAAAAAATCAGGTTCTTTGCTGACCTGCATGTATGTATGGAGACTGATTGAGGCTGCTTCCTGTAGGCAAGAGAAAAAAAAAACCTAAAACTTTATTTCTAGTCCATTGTATTTCCAGAAAAAATAAATTAAAAATTCTAGCTGAAGAACATAGGACTTGGTTTCAAATTTTTTTTTTCCTTTTTTCTTAGAAAAGCTACTTTACTGAAATTCACTAACTGCTTGCAGGCAATCAAGTCAGGCAAGATAATTTTGTTGTTGTTGTTTTAGCCAGAGTCTATGGTATAAATTATTTCTAAAATTCTAGTAAATGATAACACAAATACAAAGATAACTGATATACGTGTGTGTTTTCAATTTCTTCTCATTAGTTTACTTCAAAGCTGTCCACATTTGCCATAGACAAGAACTACAGAAAAAAACTCTTGTTTTCAAACTCACCAGCTTAGACTCTTTACACACACATACCCCTTCCTTTTTCTTCTTCATCATGTTTATGTTTTCTTCTATACCCTTGAACATATAGAACATATTTAAAATAGCTGTTTTAACATCCCTGTAACTAGTTCCAGCATATCTGTTATTTCTGGGTCTCTTGCTATTGGCTGATTTTTTTCTTGATTATGAATCATATTTTCCTGCTTCTTTGCACACCTAGCGCTTTTAAAATGTGACAGTTTTTTAAAAGTGCTATTGAAATACAGTTTACATATAAGAAGATATTTAAATAAAATAAACAATAGAATAAAATATTAAATACATTATTTAGAGTGTACAGTTTGATGAGTTTTGACATATGTATTCAGCACTGACACCATCAGCACAATCAAGTAAGTGAATATAATCATCACCTCCAAATGTTTCATTGTCCCTTCCTAATTCCTCCCTCTTTGCACCCCATCCCCAGATAACCACTGATCTGGGTTTTTTTTCTTATGATCTGAGAATGGCTTTATTGTATTTTACATATTAAAACATAAGCTTCTGATTTTTTTCTTTAAAAAATAATGTGCTGATTTGAATTTATGACATGGATCCTAACAGCACAAAATTACTTTTAAAATTTGATATTAAATGATCTTACCACTGATTTTTCTATAACTATAGATTAGTTTGCATTTTCTAGAATTTTATGTAAATGGAATTATACATGTGTACTTTTTTCTGGCTTCTTTCACTCAGCATGATTATTTTGACATTCATCCATATTATTGTATCAAATATCAATAAAATACTTCTCTTTCAATGCTGAGTAGTATTCCATTGTATGGTGTGATGGTTAGTTTTATGCCTTATGATATACATACATACATACATATACATCCCGTTGGTTCTTTCTTTGGAAAACCCTAATGCTTATGGATATATTATGATTTGTTTACCCATGTACCCATTGAAGGACATTTGGATTGTTTCCTGTTTCTTGCTATATTGTAAATAAAACTGTTACGAACATTTGTGTTCAAGTTTTGGTATAGACAGGTTTTCATTTCTCGTGGGTAAATATCTAGAAGTAGGATTGCTGGGTCATATGGTAGGTGTATGTTTAACTTTTAAAGAAACTGCCAGATTGATTTTCAAAGTAGTGTTACCACTTTGCACTTCTACTAGCTGTGTGTGAGTTCCAGTAGCTTCACATCCTCATCAACATTTAGTATGGTAATTTTATTATTGTAGTGGATATGTAGTAAATCTTATTGTGGTTTTAATTAGCATTTTCCTAATCACTAATGATGTAGCATCGTTTCATGTGTTGTCATTTGTATATCTTCTTTTTTCTTTTTTTTTTAATGTTTCTAAAAAAACTTCTAATTTTATTTTATTTTTTGTATTTTTTTTAACATCTTTATTGGAGTATAATTGCTTTACAATGGTGTGTTAGTTTCTGCTTTACAACAGAATGAATCAGTTATATATATACATATGTTCCCATATCTCTTCCCTCTTGCATCTCCCGCCCTCCCACCCTCCCTATCCCACCCCTCCAGGCGATCACAAAGCACCGAGCTGATCTCCCTGTGCTATGGGGCTGCTTCCCACTAGCTATCTACCTTACGTTTGGTAGTGTATATATGTCCATGCCTCTCTCTCGCTTTGTCACAGCTTACCCTTCCCCCTCCCCATATCCTCAAGTCCATTCTCTAGTAGGTCTGTGTCTTTATTCCTGTCTTACCCCTAGGCTCTTCATGACATTTTTTTTTCTTAAATTCCATATATATGTGTTAGCATACGGTATTTGTCTCTCTCTTTCTGACTTACTTCACTCTGTATGACAGACTCTAGGTCTATCCACCTCATTACAAATAGCTCAATTTCGTTTCTTTTTATGGCTGAGTAATATTCCATTGTATATATGTGCCACATCTTCTTTATCCATTCATCTGATGATGGACACTTAGGTTGTTTCCACCTCTGGGCTAATGTAAATAGAGTTGCAATGAACATTTTGGTACATGACTCTTTTTGAATTATGGTTTTCTCAGGGTATATGCCCAGTAGTGGGATTGTTGGGTCATATGGTAGTTCTATTTGTAGTTTTTTAAGGACCCTCCATACTGTTCTCCACAGTGGCTGTATCAATTTACATTCCCACCAACAGTGCAAGAGGGTTCCTTTTCTCCACACCCTCTCCAGCATTTATTGTTTCTAGATTTTTTGATGATGGCCATTCTGACTGGTGTGGGATGATATCTCATTGTAGTTTTGATTTGCATTTCTCTAATGATTAGTGATGTTGAGCATTCTTTCATTTGTTTGTTGGCAGTCTGTATATCTTCTTTGGAGAAATGTCTATTTAGGTCTTCGGCCCATTTTTGGATTGGGTTGTTTGTTTTCTTGTTATTAAGCTGCATGAGCTGCTTATAAATTTTGGAGATTAATCCTTTGTCAGTTGCTTCATTTGCAAATATTTTCTCCCATTCTGAGGGTTGTCTTTTGGTCTTGTTTATGGTTTCCTTTGCTGTGCAAAAGCTTTGAAGTTTCATTAGGTCCCATTTGTTTATTTTTGTTTTTATTTCCATTTCTCTAGGAGGTGGGTCAAAAAGGATCTTGCTGTGATTTATGTCATAGAGTGTCCTGCCTATGTTTTCCTCTAAGAGTTTGACAGTTTCTGGCCTTACATTTAGGCCTTTAATCCATTTTGAGCTTATTTTTGTGTATGGTGTTAGGGAGTAATCTAATCTCATACTCTTACATGTACCTGTCCAGTTTTCCCAGCACCACTTATTGAAGAGGCTGTCCTTTCTCCACTGTACACTCCTGCCTCCTTTATCAAAGATAAGGTGACCATATGTGCATGGGTTTATCTCTGGGCTTTCTATCCTGTTCCATTGATCTATCTTTCTGTTTTTGTGCCAGTACCATACTGTCTTGATTACTGTAGCTTTGTAGTATAGTCTGAAGTCAGGGAGCCTGATTCCTCCAGCTCCGTTTTTCATTCTCAAGATTGCTTTGGCTATTTGGGGTCTTTTGTGTTTCCATACAAATTGTGAAATTTTTTGTTCTAGTTCTGTGAAAAATGCCTGTGGTAGTTTGATAGGGATTGAATTGAATCTGTAGATTGCTTTGGGTAGTAGAATCATTTTCACAATGTTGATTCCTCCAATCCAAGAACATGATATATCTCTCCAGCTATTTGTATCATCTTTAATTTCTTTCATCAGTGTCTTATAGTTTTCTGCATACAGGTCTTTTGTCTCCTTAGGTAGGTTTATTCCTAGATATTTTATTCTTTTTGTTGCAATGGTAAATGGGAGTGTTTTCTTGATTTCACTTTCTGATTTTTCATCATTAGTGTATAGGGATGCCAGAGATTTCTGTGCATTAATTTTGTAGCCTGCTACTTTACCAAATTCATTGATTAGCTCTAGCAGTTTTCTGGTAGCATCTTTAGGATTCTCTATGTATAGTATCATGTCATCTGCAAACAGTGACAGCTTTACTTCTTCCTTTCCGATTTGGATTCCTTTCATTTCCTTTTCTTCTCTGATTGCTGTGGCTAAAACTTCCAAAACTATGTTGAATAAGAGTGGTGAGAGTGGGCAACCTTGTCTTGTTTCTGATCTTAGTGGAAATGCTTTCAGTTTTTCACCATTGAGGACGATGTTGACTGTGGGTTTGTCATATATGGCCTTTACTATGTTGAGGAAAGTTCCCTCTATGCCTACTTTCTGCAGGGTTTTTATCATAAATGGGTGTTGAATTTTGTCGAAAGCTTTCTCTGCATCTATTGCAATATTCATATGGTTTTTCTCCTTCAGTTTGTTAATATGGTGTATCATGTTGATTGATTTGCATATATTGAAGAATCCTTGCATTCCTGGAACAAACCCCACTTGATCATGTTGTATGATCCGTTTAATGTGCTGTTGGATTCTGTTTGCTAGTATTTTGTTGAGGATTTTTTGCATCTATGTTCATCAGTGATATTGGCCTGTAGTTTTCTTTCTTTGTGACATCCTTCTCTGGTTTTGGTGTCAGGGTGATGGTGGCCTTGCAGAATTGAGTTTGGGAGTGTTCCTCCCTCTGCTATATTTTGGAAGAGTTTGAGAAGGATAGGTGTTAGCTCTTCTCTAAATGTTTGATAGAATTCGCCTGTGAAGCCATCTGGTCCTGGGCTTTTGTTTGTTGGAAGATTTTTAATCACAGTTTCAATTTCAGTGCTTGTGATTGGTCTGTTCATATTTTCTATTTCTTCCTGATTCAGTCTTGGCAGGTTGTGCATTTCTAAGAATTTGTCCATTTCTTCCAGGTGGTCCTTTTTATTGGCATGGAGTTGCTTGTAGTAGTCTCTTAGGATGCTTTGTATTTCTGTGGTGTCTGTTGTAACTTCTCCTTTTTCATCTCTATTTTTATTGATTTGAGTCCTCTCCCTCTTTTTCTTGATGAGTCTGGCTAATGGTTTATCAATTTTGTTTATCTTCTCAAAGAACCAGCTTTCAGTTTTATTGATCTTTGCTATCATTTCCTTCATTTCTTTTTCATGTATTTCTGATCTGATTTTTATGATTTCTTTCCTTCTGCTAACTTTGGGTTTTTTTTGTTCTTCTTTCTCTAATTGCTTTAGGTGCAAGGTTAGGTTGTTTATTCGAGATGTTTCCTGTTTCTTAAGGTAGGATTGTATTGCTATAAACTTCCCTCTTAGAACTGCTTTTCCTGCATCCCATAGATTTTGGGTCGTCGTGTCTCCATTGTCATTTGTTTCTAGGTATTTTTTAATTTCCTCTTTGATTTCTTCAGTGATCACTTCGTTATTAAGTAGTGCATTGTTTAGCCTCCATGTGTTTGTATTTTTTACAGATCTTTTCCTGTAATTGATATCTAGTCTCATAGCATTGTGGTCGGAAAAGATACTTGATACAATTTCGATTTTCTTAAATTTACCAAGGCTTGATTTGTGACCCAAGATATGATCTATCCTGGAGAATGTTCTATGAACACTAGAGAAAAATGTGTATTCTGTTGTTTTTGGATGGAATGTCCTATAAATATCAATTAAGTCCATCTTGTTTAATGTATCATTTAAAGCTTGTGTTTCCTTATTTATTTTCATTTTGGAAGATCTGTCCATGGGTGAAAATGGGGTGTTAAAGTCCCCTATGAATGTGTTACTGTCGATTTCCCCTTTTATGGCTGTTACTATTTGCCTTATTTATTGACGTGCTCCTATGTTGGGTGCATAAATATTTACAATTGTTTTATCTTCTTCTTGGATCAATCCCTTGATCATTATGTAGTGTCCTTCTTTGTCTCTTCTAATAGTCTCTATTTTAAAGTCTATTTTGTCTGATATGAGAATTGCTACTCCAGCTTTCTTTTGGTTTCCACTTGCATGAAATATCTTTTTCCATCCCCTTACTTTCAGTCTGTATGTGTCCCTAGGTCTGAAGTGGTTCTCTTGTAGACAGCAAATATATGGGTCTTGTTTTGGTATCCATTCAGCCAATCTGTGTCTTTTGGTGGGAGCATTTAGTCCATTTACATTTAAGGTAATTATCGATATGTATGTTCCTATTCCTATTTTCTTAATTGTTTTGGGTTCGTTATTGTAGGTTTTTTCCTTCTCTTGTGTTTGTTGCCTAGAGAAGTTCCTTTAGCAGTTGCTGTAGAGCTGGTTTGGTAGTGCTGAACTCTCTCAGCTTTTGCTTGTCTGTAAAGGTTTTAATTTCTCCATCAAATCTGAATGAGATCCTTGCTGGGTAGAGTAATCTTGGTTGCAGGTTTTTCTCCTTCATCACTTTCAATATGTCCTGCCACTCCTTTCTGGCTTGCAGAGTTTCTGCTGAAAGATCAGCTATTAACCTTATGGGGATTCCCTTGTGTGTTATTTGTTGTTTTTCCCTTGCTGCTTTTAATATGTTTTCTTTGTATTTAATTTTTGACAGTTTGATTAATATGTGTCTTGGCATATTTCTCCTTGGATTTATCCTGTATGGGACACTCCGTGCTTCCAGGACTTGATTACTATTTCCTTTCCCATGTTAGGGAATTTTCAACTATAATCTCTTCAAATATTTTCTCAGTCCCTTTCTTTTTCTCTTCTTCTTCTGGAACCCCTATAATTCGAATGTTGGTGCGTTTAATGTTGTCCCAGAGGTCTCTGAGACTGTCCTCAGTTCTTTTCATTCTTTTTTCTTTATTCTGCTCTGCAGTAGTTATTTCCACTATTTTATCTTCCAGGTCACTTATCCGTTCTTCTGCCTCAGTTACTCTGCTATTGATCCCATCTAGAGTATTTTTCATTTCATTTATTGCATTGTTCATCATTGTTTGTTTCATCTTTAGTTCTTCTAGGTCCTTGTTAAATGTTTCTTGCATTTTGTCTACTCTATTTCCAAGATTTTGGATCATCTTTACTATCATTATTCTGAATTCTTTTTCAGGTAGACTGCCTATTTCCTCTTCATTTGTTAGGTCTGGTGTGTTTTTATCTTGCTCCTTCATCTGCTGTATGTTTTTCTGTCTTCTCATTTTGCTTATCTTACTCTGCTTGGGGTCTCCTTTTTGCAGGCTGCAGGTTCGTAGTTCCCGTTGTTTTTGGTGGCTGTCCGTAGTGGCTAAGGTTGGTTCGGTGGGTTGTGTAGGCTTCCTGGTGAAGGGGACTAGTGCCTGTGTTCTGGTGGATAAGGCTGGATCTTGTGTTTCTGGTGGGCAGGTCCATGTCTGGTGGTGTGTTTTGAGGTGTCTGTGGACTTATTATGATTTTAGGGAGCCTCACTGCTAATGGGTGGGGTTGTGTTCCTGTCTTGCTAGTTGTTTGGCATAGGATGTTCACCACTGTAGCTTGCTGGTCGTTGAGTGAAGCTGGGTGCTGGTGTTGAGATGGAGATCTCCACCATTTGATATTATGTGGAGCTGGGAGGTCTCTTGTGGAGCAGTGTCCTAAAGTTGGCTCTCCCACCTCAGAGGCACAGCACTGACTACTGGCTGCAGCACCAAGAGCCTTTCATCCACACGGCTCAGAATAAAAGGGAGAAAAAGTAGAAAGAAAGAATTAGTAGAAGTATAAAGAAAGAAAGAAAGAAAGAAAGGAGGGAGGGAAGGAGGGAGGGAGGGAGGGAGGAAGGAAGGAAGGAAGGAGGGAAGGAAGGAAAAAAGAAAGAAGATAAAGTAAAATAAAATAAAGTAAGATAAAATATGATAAAGTTATTAAAACAAGAAAATAATTATTAAGAGAAAGAAAAAACAAAACGGACGGATGGAGAGCCCTAGGACAAATTGTGGAAGCAAAGCTATACAGACAAAATCTCACATAGAATCATAAACATACACACTCACAAAAAGAGGAAAAGGGGAAAATATCATAAATCTTGCTCTCAAAGTCCACCTTCTCAATTTGTGATGATTCGTTGTCTAAAGGAGGGAAGAAAGGAAAGAAAGAATGAAGATAAAGTAAAATAAAATAAAGTTATTAAAATAAAAAGTAATTATTAAGAAAAAAAAAACGGACAGATAGAACCCTTGGACAAATGGTGGAAGCCAAGCTATACAGACAAAATCTCACACAGAAGCATAAACATACACACTCACAAAAAAAGGAAAAGGGGAAAAAATCATAAATCTTGCTCTCAAAGTCCACCTCCTTAATTTGGGATGATTCGTTGTCTATTCATGTATTCCACAGATGCAGGGTACATCAAATTGATTGTGGAGCTTTAATCCGCTGTTTCTGAGGCTGCTGGGAGAGATTTCCCTTTCTCTTCTTTGTTCTCACAGCTCCAAGAGGCTCAGTTTTGGATTTGGCCCCGCCTCTGCGTGTAGGTCACCAGAGGGCGTCTGTTCTTCGCTCAGACAGGATGGGGTTAAAGGAGCAGCTGATTCAGGGGCTCTGGCTCACTCAGGCCTGGCGGGGTGGGGAGGCACGGAGTGCGGGGCGGGCCTGCAGCGGCAGAGGCCGGCGTGATGTTGCACCAGCCTGAGGCACGCCATGCGTTCTCCCAGGGGAGTTGTCCCTGGATCCCGGGACCCTGGCAGTGGCAGGCTGCACAGGCTGCCCGGAAAGGGGGTATGGATAGTGACCTGTGCTCACACACAGGCTTCTTCGTGGCGGCAGCTGCAGCCTTAGCGTCCCATGCCTGTCTCTGGGGTCTGTGCTTTTAGCCACGGCTTGCGCCCGTCTCTGGAGCTCCTTTAAGCAGCGCTCTTAATCCCCTCTCCTCGCACACCAGGAAACAAAGAGTGAAGAAAAAGTCTCTTGCCTCTTCGGCAGGTCCAGACTTTTCCCCGGACTCCCTCCCGGCTAGCCGTGGCGCTGTGTTCACGCCGCCAACCCCAGTACTCTCCCTGCGCTCCGACCGAAGCCCGAGCCTCAGCTCACAGCCCCGCCCTCCCCAGCGGGTGAGCAGACAAGCCTCTCGGGCTGGTGAGTGCTGGTCGGCCCTGATTCTCTGTGCGGGAATCTCTCTGCTTTGCCCCCTGCACCCCTGTTGCTGTGCTCTCCTCCGCGGCTCCGAAGCTTTCCCCCTCCGCCACCCGCAGTCTCCGCCCGTGAAGGGGCTTCCTAGTGTGTGGAAACATTTCCTCCTTCACAGCTCCCTCCCACTGGTGCAAGTCCCGTCCCTATCCTTTTGTCTCTGTTTATTCTTTTTTCTTTTGCCCTACCCAGGTACGTGGGGGGTTTCTTGCCTTTTGGGAGGTCTGAGGTCTTCTGCCAGCATTCAGTAGGTGTTCTGTAGGAGTAGTTCCACGTGTAGATGTATTTCTGGTGTATCTGTGGGGAGGAAGGTGATCTCCGCGTCTTACTCTTCCGCCATCTTCCCGGAAGCCCTGTATATCTTCTTTGCTAAAGTATCTGTTCAAATATTTTGCCCATTTTATACATTGTGTTGTCTTGAGTTGTAAGCCTTCTTTATAAATTCTATATACAGCTCTTTTTTTGTTGTTGTTAGATGTATGTTTTGCATAAATTTTCTTCCAGTCTGTGGTATTTTTCCATTTTTGTAACAGTCTTTTGAAGAGGTGAAGTTTTAAATTTTTATGAAGTCCAATTCATTGATTTAAAAATTATTCAGTTTAAGAACTCTCTTGTAAACCCAAGATCATAAAGTTTTTCTGTTTTCCTCTATATTTTGATGTATGATACATTTTGAGTTGGCTGAGATTCATTTTCTCACATATGGCTGCCCAGCTGCTTCAGCATCATTTATTGAAAAGATTATCTTTTCCTCCATTGAATTAGCTAGGCACTTTTGTCAAAAATCAATTGACTAGATATTTGTGGGTCTATTTCTTGACTTTTTATTCAGTTCTATTTAACTATTTGTCCATCTTTATGTTATACTCATTGTCTTAATTACTGTAGGCTTACTGTAAATCTTGAAAGCAGATAGCATTAAGTCCTTCGACCTTGCTGTTTTTCAAAGCTGTTTTGGCTGTTTCAGTTCCCTTGTATTTCCATATAATTTAAAAAATTAACCTGCCAATTTCTAAAAAAGATCCTTCTATTATTTTGATGGGAATTGCATGGAATCTATAAGTAAAGTTGGGGAGAACATGCATCCCATTAATATCACGTTTTGTAATCCATAAACACAGTATATTTCTCCATTAATTGGGCCTTCTTTAATATCTCCCAGCCATGTTTTATAGTTGCCAGTGTACAACTCTTGCACATTTTTTGCCAGTTTTACCTTAGGTATTTCATATTTTAAAATCATGCATAAGAAATTTTGATTGAATGCTGGGCATTGTGAGTTTTAAATTGATATATGCTGGATCTTATTGTTTTCCTTTAAAGAGAGTTAGGCTTTATTCTGGCATGCAGTTATTTTACTTGGGATCAGAACCTTTTGCACCTAGCTTTTAACCTTTCCTAGGACAAGTCTAGAGCAGCCTTTACGTTGGAACTAACTTAACTCTGTGCTTTTGGGATGATTCCTTTCAGAGGACTCAATCTCTTTGTATAGTCCTGTGTATTATGAGGTATCTACACTCCGGCCAGTAGGAACACAAACCATCCCTAGACAAGTGTGAGCTCTGAGAATTGTTCAGCCTACTGCTTGTAGTGATTCTTTTCCCAACTTAATTTTTGAGTTCCATTCCATTATTAACATGTGAAGATTCAGTCAGAGATTTGAGGGTGTTCGTCTTATAACACCACCATCATCATTATAATCATCATTATTAAAAATAGTAATTTTTTTGAAACCAACCTCCAGCATCTTCACCCCTTGAAATCTCCCTACCTACTCCTTTTCCACCTACTCTGAAGTGAGCAATACCTCTTCTGTGCTTCAAGTGTAGTTTTCTAATCTCTGTCAAAGCACTTATTGCATGGTATTGAAATCATATATTTAAATAGTTGCTCACCCTATAAAATATAAACTCCTTGAGGGTAGAGATTCTAAGTCCTTCTTTTAGCCCTACCTCCTACCTCAGTGCCTGGTGTACCAGGCATTCAATACCTGTCGGTTGAATGAAGAATATTCATGTAATTAGTGTTTGTGTACATCCCCTGGTGGCCAGTGTGGGGGGAGTAGGGGACAAGGAAACCAAAGTATTCTTTGCTCCTTCTATAATATTTCCCTTAGTCCCTTCAAACTTCCCCAGGTCATAATAAGTAGGTGGTTTCTCTTCATTGTTCATAAAGGAGCCCAATCTTGTATTTATATTTAAGTATGTAAACCCACTGCATATGTGTTGTGACATTTATTGGCAAAAGAACAAAATTTAAATTGTTTGTGCATGTCCACTAGAAAGAGATGATCTGAGTTTCTTCATTGAGATTAGACCTGCAATTTAAAGTAGTATGTTTAAAAGGAAAAGTAAGATTATCTTTTCAGTATGTATATTTAAGGAATCCAGAAATTTAACCAGGTGATTACTCGAGTTATTTTTATAAAAAAAACTTTTTATGGGCTTCCCTGGTGGCGCAGTGGTTGAGAGTCCGCCTGCCGATGCAGGGGACACGGGTTCGTGCCCCGGTCTGGGAGGATCCCACATGCCGCGGAGCGGCTGGGCCCATGAGCCATGGCTGCTGAGCCTGTGTGTCCAGGGCCTGTGCTCCGCAACGGGAGAGGCCACAGCAGTGAGAGGCCTGCGTACTGCAAAACAAACAAACAAACAAACAAAACTTTTTATGGAAAACAGTAGCAACTATAAGCTATAGTACCTTGTACATAATAATTTTTTAATAAATGATAGCTATTACATTATTATTCCCTGATAGTCCAGCACTTCTAATTTCTTTGTTCTGTGACTATTAGAAAACCATCTACACTTCTAACAGTAAATTTTCCATGTTTATCCACTTTGCCTTTTAAAAAATTAATTAAGGTAAAATAGTGTCAATATAGCATTTCTTTTTGTAATTTACCAACCATATTACGCTAGGACACATTATCAACCAAATATGTTGAGCTATGTTTGACTTTACCATTTTCAAGATGGAAAAAATATTATCTCATGGAGTTGTGGATTCTTACAGGTGTCGCCCATACAAGCAATCCCATTAGTCAACAGTTTCTTGTAGAAGAAAATGCCTTTCCAGTACTTATCCAACTACTGAGAAATCACCCTTCTCCTAACATTAAGGTATATATAAGATTTTTTTGTGTGATATAGTAAAAATTAACATAAATGACTTTTTAAGAATAATTTGTATCTTTAGGCAAGCTCACAAGTATAATAAAAATATTTAACCTTTTAAACAAAATCTTAGAAGTTTAAACAAAAAAATTGCTACAAAGATAGTAGCAAAGATACCACTAAATTTTATTAAAATATGGTTTTTTCAAATATAATAAGAATGTCTCATGTCCTTACTCATCAAAGAAGTTTTATTCCTCAGATATTTGATTATCCATAGAATTTCTTCCCTACTTCCTCAGATAATGGTTGCTAAAACTGGGTGGGGATAATGAGGATGTGCGATTTATGTAGCAAAATTTCTCGAATATAAGTGAATCCTGTCAGTGCCACACCATCAATACAGCCCTGCCGTCTACAAAGCAGTCTGTGTTGTCTGGCAGCAATAGTTATCTCAAGGGTGGACACTGCTAGGTATTACTATGAGTTGTTGAGGAGTCATTCACTCTTCCATTTACTTCTAGTAAAATGCCTTTAATAAAACGACATTCACATCTATTCAAATCCTTTACCAAGGTTTTAGAAATTCAGGACGTCTATACTTGGCCAGACAGAAATTATAAGGACAAGAAATATATTTTCTCTTCAAAATTTGGTATGTGTTTTGCTGGAAATGAGAAAATAAAAATAATATAGGAGTAAAATATATAAGTAAACATAGCGTTGTTTCTTTTAAGGAATGTGTTTATTATCAGAAAAGATGTCATAAGTTATCTGGCTTTTCTTGCTGTGAAAGAGATTATTTCATTACAGGAGTTGATTAGGGAAACAAAAAAAAGAGGCATATGCTAGCAATTTTTTGGCTTGAATTATACGTAAAAACTGCAACGACTTTTAAAGTACAAATAAATTTCACAAGATGAAGGAAAATGCCACATAAAAATACATTTTTATTTTAAAATGTGCATTTTCATGGCCAGTTTACTTCAACTGCATCTATCTGTATTTCAGTATACATTTTCACTGAGTTCTTAAACTTGTTAAAACAAAACATAAATACATTTTAATACTTTTCCTCAAGTAAGATTCTATAGTAATTTTGCAATAATAATCATGCTTTTCAAATTCACACTTTTCATAGAAATGCATGGTGTAGCACTTTAAAAATTTGTCTACTGAGCCCAATAATAAACAAGGTTCATTAGCAACCTCCTTAAATGACTCCAGAACTAGAAGAGGAAAACTTCCTCAGGTCTACCTGCCAGTGTTTTGCTTCAATTAATTCAATGGTCAGTAGCTAACAAGCAGTTCAGAACAGCTTTATAATTCATGCTAGGAAATTAAAAAAACCTTTTTTTAGATGTAGAAGGAATACAACTATGCACTTAAGAGAAACTTCTTCACATGTCCTGCAGGCCCTTGTTGCCTCCCGTTATGCCCTCAAATGAAACTTTGTGATTGTGCAGCACACAGAAGGATATTTTCTCAGCTGTTAAAAATTATAAGGGACATTTCTCCAGAAGTTGTAAATGCCACTCTCTAAATACTAGTCAGAGAGATGGAATTAATGGATTTTATGGTATCTTTGAATTGGTATATCCTATATAAATATTTGTATAATGAAATATGTCATTTGATAAACCATGAGTGAAAAATAATTTTTGAAAATCACATTTTTAGGTTGAAGTGGCATTTTCCTTGGCATGCATTGTCCTAAGGAATGATCAGTTACAGAATGAATTACAAGAAAATGAAGGATTTAATTATGCTGATGTCCTTTATCTTCTTCACTCACAAGATAAGGTAATAACTATACAAAATATTAGAGCTCATTTAGAAGAAAATGATTTTTAGACTACATCCTCAAAATTTCATCAAGTTTTTTTCATGGCAATATTCAAATGTATTATTTAAGAAATGTAAATCTCTTTGGTGGGTTGTTAGTTTGTAATGATGGAATAATATTGTTCCATATTTTTCATAGTTGTCATATTTCGTCTTGAAATATAACAATTTTTTTTAATGTGCAGAGTCTCATTTTTTTAAATATCTTTATTGGAGTATAATTGATTTACAATGTTGTGTTAGTTTCTGCTGTATAACAAAGTGAATCAGCTATATGTACATATATCCCCATATCTCCTCCCTCTTGTGTCTCCCTCCCTCCCTCCCTATCCCACCCCTCTAGGTGGTCGCAAAGCACCGAGCTGATGTCCCTGTGCTATGCAGCTGCTTCCCATTAGCTATCTATTTTCATTTGGTAGTGTATATATGTCAATGCTACTCTCTCACTTTGTCCCAGCTTACCCTTCCCCCTCCCCGTGTCCTCAAGTCCATTCTCTATGACTGCGTCTTTATTCCTCTCCTGCCCCTGCGTTCATCAGAACCACTTTTTTTTTTTTTTAGATTCCATATATATGTGTTAGCTTATGGTATGTTTTTCTCTTTCTGACATACTTCACTCTGTATGACAGACTCTAGGTCCATCCACCTCACTACAAATAACTCAATTTCATTTCTTTTTATGGCTGAGTAATATTCCATTGTATATATGTGCCACATCTTCTTTATCCATTCATCTGTCGATGGACACTTAGGTTGCTTCCATGTCCTGGCTATTATAAAGAGAGCTGCAATGAACATTGTGGTACATGACTCTTTTTGAATTATGGTTTTCTCAGGGTATATGCCCAGTAGTGGGATTGCTGGGTCGTATGGTAGTTCTATTTTTAGTTTTTTAAGGAACCTCCATACTGTTCTCCATAGTGGCTGTATCAGTTTACATTGCCACCAACAGTGCAAGAGGGTTCCGTTTTCTCCACACCCTCTCCAGCATTTATTGTTTCTAGATTTTTTGATGATGGCCATTCTGACCTGTGTGAGGTGATACCTCATTGTAGTTTTGATTTGCTTTTCTCTAATGATT
The DNA here is from genome assembly GCF_059928025.1 of Delphinapterus leucas. Lineage (NCBI taxonomy): Eukaryota > Metazoa > Chordata > Mammalia > Artiodactyla > Monodontidae > Delphinapterus > Delphinapterus leucas. The sequence continues at coordinate 44,710,534 of NC_143136.1, read as the reverse complement.
AGTGATGTTGAGCATCCTTTCATGTGTTTGTTGGCAATCTGTATGTCTTCTTTGGAGAAATGTCTGTTTAGGTCTTCTGCCCATTTTTGAATTGGGTTGCTTGTTTTTTTGATATTGAGCTGCATGAGCTGCTTGTATATTTTGCAGATTAATCCTTTGTCAGTTGCTTCTCCTGCAAATATTTTCTCCCATTCTTAAATGTAGCAATTTTAATACTTGGTGAAGAGCCAAAAAACAAATGTTTTTGGATGCATCAAACTTTAACCTAATTTTATGACATTTCAAAACTCAGTCATCCACTTCTTACCCAGTATTCTAGAGTGGTGGTTCTCAAACTATTTGTAATAAAGGAATAGCCTTTTATTCAGCAATCTGTTATGGGGAAATAATTTTAAAGCAACCAAATGTATGTATGTATGTATGTATGTATGTATTTAGTTATTTATGGCTGCGTTGGTTCTTCGTTGCTGTGCGTGGGCTTTCTCTAGTTGCGGTGAACGGGGGACACTCTTTGGGGGGGCCTCTCATTACGGTGGTTTCTCTTTGTTGCAGAGCACAGGCTCTGGGCATGTGGGCCTTAGAAGTTGTGGCACGTGGGCTCTAGAGCGCAGGCTCAGCAGTTGTGGCGCATGGGCTTAGTTGCTCCGCAGCATGTGGGATCTTCCCGGACCAGGGCTTGAACCCGTGTTCCCTGCATTGGCAGGTGGACTCCTAACCACTGCGCCACCAGGAAAGTCCCTAAAGCAACCAAATTTTAAATTTTGAAGTAATTTTAGACTTTCCATAAATTTGCAAAAACAGTACAGGGTGTTCTGGCTATCCTTCATATAGCTTTCCTGGATGTCAACCAGGAAATTAACTTCGATACAATAGTATTAGCTAATCTGCAGACTTCATTTTAAATTTTGCCAGTTTCTCACCAATGTCCTTTTCCTATTCCAGAATTCAATCCAGGATCCCACATTGCATCTAATTATCATGTCTCTTTAGTCTCCTTTAATCTGTGACACTCAGTCCTTTGTCTTTCATGATTTTCTGTCTTTCGTGATTGTGATATTTTTGATGAGTCCAGGCCAGTTATTTCATAGAATGTCCCTCAATTTATCTGATGTTTCTCACAGTTAAACTGAGGTTATGCATTTTGGCAAGAATACCATAGTCTTCACTCACTTTCCCTGTGCATCATTTCAGGGGGTACACGTTGATATACCTTATAACTGGCAATGTTAACTTTGGGTGCCTGATTAAAGTGGTGTCTGGCATATTTCTCCACTGTAAAGTTATTGTTCTTCCCTTTGTAATTAATAAGTACCTTGAGGTGAGACGCTTTGAGACTATGGAAATATTCTGTTTTGCCTCGTACTTTTGCTCACCAATTTTAGGATCCACTGATGCAATAATAATTACTCTGGCATCTGCCTAATGGCGATTATAAAAAAATTTCCCTTCTTTATTAATTTATTAATTGGTATTTAACTGTAAGGAAGAGCTGTTTCTTTTAAATGTCTATTCTCAGTTTCTATAATCCTTTTGTCAATGATTTTGTGGACTAACACTGGTCCATGGGCCACACTAGCCCTAGAGAAATAGAGAAACTCCCAAACTTTTGTTATCTACAGTGCATTTAGCAATAAGGGGAGAAAATTGCCAACTATGTCTCTCTCAGTTCTGGGAGATTTTGAGGAAGGAATAAGGATTGTAAGGGGGAGAAATGAAGTCATCGCATTAATTTTTTTAAATACAGAATTTTACTCTAGTGTAGTACACAAAAAGATGGAGAAGTGCTGCTGTAATATGGGCAAAAACAGGATGAGAGATTCATGTCTGACTGACTTTCTAAACTACATTTCTTCCTTCTCCACTCTGTTCCTTCCACACTTTACTCTCATTACCCTATTCCTCAGGGACACCCATCTTCTCCCTTTCCTTCTACTGCCCATTCCACTCTCAATCATTCTACTTTTCCTCCAACATTGTTACCACCTGCTTCACTCTCTGGACACTATTCCTTTGTACCTAATACTTTTCTTCTTGCCTGTGACCAGGTGACTATTTTGTAAGTACATACTTTTTTTTTAACTTTTGAATTTTATTTTATTTTTTTATACAGCAGGTTATTATTAGTCATCAATTTTATACACATCAGTGTATACATGTCAATCCCAATCGCCCAATTCAGCACACCACCATCCACACCTCCCCGCAGCTTTCCCCCCTTGGTATCCATACGTTTGTTCTCTACATCTGTATCTCAACTTCTGCCCTGCAAACCGGTTCATCGGTACCATTTTTCTAGGTTCCACATATATGCGTTAATATACGATATTTGTTTTTCTCTTTCTGACTTACTTCACTCTGTATGACAGTCTCTAGATCCATCCACGTCTCAACAAATGACCCAATTTCGTTCCTTTTTATGGCTGAGTAATATTCCATTGTGTATATATACCACATCTTTATCCATTCATCTGTCAATGGGCATTTAGCTTGCTTCCATGTCCTGGCTATTGTAAATAGTGCTGCAATGCACATTGGGGTGCGTGTGTCTTTTTGAATTATGGTTTTCTCTGGGAATATGCCCAGTAGTGGGGTTGCTGGGTCATATGGTAATTCTATTTTTAGTTTCTTAAGGAACCTCCATACTGTTCTCCATAGTGGCTGTATCAATTTACCTTTCCACCAACAGTGCAAGAGGGTTCCCTTTTCTCCGCACTCTCTCCAGCATTTCTTGTGTGTAGATTTTCTGATGATGCCCGTTCTAACTGGTGTGAGGTGATACCTCATTGTAGTTTTGATTTGCATTTCTCTAATAATTAGTGATGTTGAACAGCTTTTCATGTGCTTCTTGGCCATCTGTATGTCTTCTTTGGAGAAATGTCTATTTAGGTCTTCTGCCCATTTTTGGATTGGGTTGTTTGTTTCTTTAATATTGAGCTGCATGAGCTGTTTATATATTTTGGAGATTAATCCTTTGTCCATTGATTCATTTGCAAATATTTTCTCCCATTCTGAGGGTTCTCTTTTCCTCTTGTTTATGGTTTCCTTTGCTGTGCAAAAGCTTCGAAGTTTCATTAGGTCTCATTTGTTTATTTTTCTTTTTATTTCCATTACTCTAGGAGGTGAATCAAAAAAGATCTTGCTGTGATTTATGTCAAAGAGTGTTCTTCCTAAGTTTTCCTCTAAGAGTTTTATAGTGTCTGGTCTTACATTTAGGTCTCTAATCCGTTTTGAGTTTGTTTTTGTGTATGGTGTTAGGGAGTGTTCTAATTTCATTCTTTTACATGTAGCTGTCCAGTTTCCCCAGCACCACTTATTGAAGAGACTATCTTTTCTCCATTTTATATTCTTGCCTCCTTTATCATAGATTAGTTGACCATAGGTGCGTGGGTTTATTTCTGGGCTTTCTATCTTGTTCCATTGATCTATGTTCCTGTTATTGTTCCAGTATCATATTGTCTTAATTACTGTAGCTCTGTAGTATAGTCTGAAGTCAGGGAGTCTGATTCCTCCTGTTACGCTTTTTTCCCTCAGGACTGCTTTGGCTATTCGGGGTCTTTTGTGTCTCCATACAAATGTTAAGATTTTTTGTTCTAGTTCTACCAATGGTAAAAAATGCCATTGGTAATTTGATAGGGATTGCATTGAATCTGTAGATTGCTTTGGGTAGTATAGTCATTTTCAGAATATTGATTCTTCCAGTCCAAGAACATGGAATATCTCTCCATCTGTTGGTATCATCTTTAATTTCTTTCATCAGTTAGAGTTTTCTGCATACAGCTCTTTTGTCTCCCTAGGTAGGTTTATTCCTAGGTATTTTATTCTTTTTGTTGCAATGGTAAATGGGAGTGTTTCCTTAATTTCTCTTTCAGATTTTTCATCATTAGTGTATAGGAATGCAAGAGATTTCTGTGCATTAATTTTGTATCCTGCAACTTTACCAAATTCATCGATTAGCTCTAGTAGTTTTCTGGTGGCATTTTTAAGATTCTCTATGTATAGTATCATGTCACCTGAAAACAGTGACAGTTTTACTTCTTCTTTTCCAATTTGTATTTCATTTTCTTCTCTGATTGCCATGGCTAGGACTTCCAAAACTATGTTGAATAATAGTGGTGAGAGTGGACATCCTTGTCTTGTTCCTGATCTTAGAGGAAATGCTTTCAGTTTTTCACCACTGAGAATGATGTTTGCTGTGGGTTTGTCACATATGGCCTTTATTATGTTGAGGTAGGTTCCCTCTATGCCCACTTTCTGGAGAATTTTTATCATAAGTGGGTATTGAATTTTGCCAAAAGCTTTTTCTGCATCTATTGAGATGATCATATGGTTTTTCTTCTTCAATTTGTTAACATGGTGTATCACATTGATTTGTGTATATTGAAGAATCCTTGCATCCCTGGGATAAATCCCACTTGAGCATGGTGTATGATCCTTTTAATGTGTTGTTGGATTCTGTTTGCTAGTATTTTGTTGAGGATTTTTGCATCTATATTCATCAGTGATATTGGTCTGTAATTTTCTTTTTTTTGTAGTATCTCTGTCTGGTTTTGGTATCAGGGTGATGGTGGCCTCACAGAATGAGTTTGGGAGTGTTCCTTCCTCTGAAAATTTTTGGAAGAGTTTGAGAAGGATGGGTGTTAGCTCTTATCTAAATGTTTGATAGAATTCACCTGTGAAGCCATCTGGTCCTGGAATTTGGTTTGTTGGAAGAATTTTTTTTTTTTTTTTTGGGCGGTATGCGGGCCTCTCACTGTTGTGGCCCCTCCCGTTGTGGAGCACAGGCTCCGGACGTGCAGGCTCAGCGGCCATGGCTCACGGGCCCAGCCGCTCCGCGGCATGTGGGATCTTCCCCAACTGGGGCACGAACCCGTGTCTCCTGCATCGGCAGGCGGACTTTCAACCACTGCGCCACCAGGGAAGCCCTGTTGGAAGATTTTTAATCACAGTTTCAATTTCATTACTTGTGATTGGTCTGTTCATATTTTCTATTTCTTCCTGGTTCAGTCTTGGAAGGTTATACCTTTCTAAGAATTTGTCCATTTCTTCCAGGTTGTCCATTTTATTGGCATAGAGTTGCTTGTAGTAGTCTCTTAGGATGCTTTGTATTTCTGCGGTGTCTGTTGTAACTTCTCCTTTTTCATTTCTAATTTTAGTGATTCAAGTACTCTTCCTCTTTTTCTTGATGAGTCTCACTAATGGTTTATCAATTTTGTTTATCTTTTCAAAGAACCAGCTTTTAGTTTTATTGATCTTTGCTATTGCTTTCTTTGTTTTTATTTCATTTATTTCTGCTCTGATCTTTATGATTTCTTTCCTTCTGCTAACTTTGGGTTTTGTTTGTTCTTCTTTCTCTAGTTCCTTTAGGTGTAAGGTTAGATTGTTTATTTGAGATTTTTCTTGTTTCTTGAGGTAGGCTTGTATAGCTATAAACTTCCCTCTTAAAACTGCTTTTGCTGCATACCATAGGTTTTGGATTGTCGTGTTTTCATTGTCATTTGTCTCTAGGTATTTTTTGATTTCCTCTTTGATTTCTTCAGTGACCTCTTGGTTATTTAGTAATGTATTGTTTAGCCTTCATATGTTTTTTACGTTTTTTTCCCTGTAATTCATTTCATTTCTAATCCCATAGCGTTGTGGTCAGAGAAGATGCCTGATATGATTTCAATTTTCTTAAATTTACTGAGGCTTGATTTGTGACCCAAGATGTGATCTATCCTGGAGAATGTTCCACGCACACTTGAGAAGAAAGTGTAATCAGCTGTTTTTGGATGGAATGTCCTATAAATATCTATTAAATCTATCTGGCCTATTGTGTCATGTAAAGCTTCTGTTTCCTTAATTATTTTCATTTTGGATGATCTGTCCATTGCTGTAGGTAAGGTGTTAAAGTCTCCCACTATTACTGTGTTACTGTCGATTTCCTCTTTTATAGCTGTTTTATAGCTGTTTCCTCTTTTATAGCAGTTGCCTTATGTATTGAGGTGCTCCTATGTTGGGTGCATATACATTTACAATTGTTATATCTTCTTCTTGGATTGATCCCTTGATCATTTTGTAGTGTCCTTCCTTGTCTCTTGTAACATTCTTTATTTTAAAGTCTATTTTATCTGATAGGAATATTGCTACTTCAGCTTTCTTTTGATTTCCCCTTGCATGGAATATCTTTTTCCATCCCCTCACTTTCAGTTTGTATGTGTCCCTAGGTCTGAAGTGGGTCTCTTGTAGACAGCATATATATGGGTCTTGTTTTTGTATCCATTCAGCAAGTCTGTGTCTTTTGATTGGAGCATTTAATCCATTCATGTTTAAGGTAATTATCGATATGTATGTTCTTATGACTATTTTCTTAATTGTTTTGGGTTTGTTTTTGTAGGTCCTTTTCTTCTCTTGCGTTTCCCACTTAGAGAAGTTCCTTTAGCATTTGTTGTAGAGCTGGTTTGGTGGTGCTGAATTCTCTTAGCTTTTGCTTGTCTGTAAAACTTTTGATTTCTCCATCGAATCTGAATGAGATAGTTGCCAGGTAGAGTAATCTTGGTTGTAGGCTCTAACCTTTCATCACTTTAAGTATATCATGCCACTCCCTTCTGGCTTGTAGAGTTTCTGCTGAGAAATCAGCTGTTAACCTTATGGGAATTCCCTTGTATGACATTTGTTGTTTTTCCCTTGCTGCTTTCAATAATTTTTGCCAATTTGATTACTATGTGTCTTGGCGTGTTTCTCCTTGGGTTTATCCTGTACGGGAATTGCTGCGCTTCCTGGACCTGGGTGGCTATTTCCTTTCCCGTGTTAGAGAAGTTTTTGATATAATCTTTTTTTGATATAATCTCTTCAAATATTTTCTCTGGTCCTTTCTCTCTCTTTTCCTTCTGGGACCCCTATAATGCGAATGTTGTTGCATTTAATGTTGTCTCAGAGGTCTCTTAGGCTGTCTTTATTTCTTTTCATTCTTTTTTCTTTATTCTGTTCCATGTTAGTGAATTCCACGATTCTGTCTTCCAGGTCACTTATCCGTTCTTCTGCCTCAGTTATTCTGGTATTGATTCCTTCTAGTGTAGTTTTCGTTTCAGTTATTTTATTGTTCATCTCTGTTTGTTTGTTCTTTAATTCTTCTAGGTCTTTGTTAAACATTTCTTGAATCTTCTCGATCTTTGCCTCCATTTTTTTTTTCAAGGTCTTGGATCATCTTCACTATCATTATTCTGAATTCTTTTCCTGGAAGGTTGCCTATCTCTACTCATTCAGTTGTTTTTCTGGGGGTTTATCTTGTTTCTTCATCTGGTACATAGCCCTTTCCCTTTTCATCTTGTCTGTCTTTCTGTGAATGTGGTTTTTGTTCCACAGGCTGCAGGATTGTAGTTCTTCTTGCTTCTGCTGTCTGCGCTCTCTCCTTTCTAATTTTTCAGTAAGTCCTGGCCTTCCTGGGCGAGGAGGGGCGACAACACGCATCGCCGCTCCTTCTCAGACTACTTTTCTTTGTTGCTGGAGTTTTGGGGGAGGGGAGGGAAAGGGTGGAAATGTTGGACGCTGGGGCAGCCGAGGCCCATGAAGACCCAGGAGAGGGGCTGCAGAGGGTGTTCAGGCCACTGGCTCCTGCCCTGCCATCCCGGCCGCCGCTGCTGCTGCCTGGGACCTGGGGCCTCGGCGGTGCTTGCTCTGCTCCTGCGCTGTGAGCTCTCGGGAGCCGCACCAGTACATAATTTTTATTATTGAAAATTTCAATCAGAAAAAGAATGACAAAGTAGCATAGTGAACTCAAATATTCCCATGACCTAGCTTCAGCAGTTATCAACTCATGGCCAATCTTATTTATATATTCCCTCATTTCCCCTATATTACTTTTGAAGCAAATCTCAGGCATCATATAATTTTATCTGTAAATATTTCCGTATGTACCTATAGCATTTTTATATGATTAAGAGCAGCAGAAGAAAACTCACTAAGATTAATTGTTCTCTCACACTAAGATTAATGGTTCTCTCTCTCTGTACTACCATGTTCAAATAAAATATTATAAATAAGATTTAATGATAAGATTGTATTATATGGACCATACTTGTTAATCTTTGGCAAGTGGACTGCCAAAGGGAGAATTGCCTTTTGCTCTGTTTGCCCACTCCCAGAATGTTAAAGTGCGATTTTTAAAAGGAAACCATTTTTCTTTTATTCTCCCTTAGAATATAGTACAGTAGAATTTTTGTAAAATTTGTACTTATTTTAAGAAATGACAGATATCTCACAAGGCATAAAATTCAATATATATCATGCTATACAAGAGAAGTTTTGATTTATCAGCTCTATTTCAAAATATTGAAAGAAAAATATGTTGAAACAAAAGTTGAAGGTTAATGAAATCGTGGAGTTTCCTATTACCATTTAGGTATTCATTTGCATAATCAGTAATCTAACATTCCATTTAAAAATTAAAATTTTTCTCTTTTCTTCTCCCTGATACCACAACCTAATTCTCTGTTTTATCTGTTCAGTAACATTCTGGGGTAACTCTATTATCTGTTTTCCCCAATAATGTCATATTTTACTCCCAGAGATACAAATGAAATGTATCTTAATATGCAAGAATTCAAAACCTATTACCCTTGAGTAACATGACAAATGAAGTAAGTTAAAGATAATGCATGTTTCTCCTATTTCTAGGATATTCGTTTAAGAGCAGGCTATGCGTTAACCCTTTTTGCCTTCAGTAGTCGCTTTCAACAATACTTAATATTGGAAAGTGGAATAATGACCATATCAACTTTTGAACCTTTTCTTGAATCAACATTTGAAACTGAGAAGGCAATGGCAGCTTTTCAGGTATAAAATTGAAGGTTAAAACTTCAAATCAATATGTCTTTTTAGTGAAAACTGAAAAATTAGAAAAAACTTTGGATCTGGAAAAACGTTTACTGCTTTTGTAAAATTCACAGTATTTTTGACACCAGTCCCTTCCTCACTTCATAAAAACTCCATTATCTATGAGGATTTCTTCATTTATATAGAATTTTACAAGTCACAAGGCACTTTTGTCTTTATATCTCATCTGATGCTTATAACAACCCTATCAGATGGATAGAAATATAGTATTATTTTCATCAACCCTATTTTACAAGGAAATAGGTAGAGAAACATGGTAGTGTCCAAGACAAGTTTTCTAACTGCAAATCTTTAGCTGATCACCTAATTCTTCAACCATGTAGACAACCTTATGTATCTGGATTCTTCTTGGTCTTATTCTTCTTTTTCTATCCTATGACCTTTAGAAGTATTTTCTATGAACCCAAACTTCAACAATGCAAAAGTTGCAAACATCGTAGAAGGAATAATATGGCCTACGATGGTCACTGCAGTGATCAGATAGGGATATGTACTCTAGGTCCTCCCCACACAGCTCGCTTCTCATTGAATCATACCAAATTACCCCTCTTACTTTTCTGAGAAGTATCCCCTCAGAAATAAAAGGTTAATTACAGAAGCTGAGTAGAAAATGTTTAATGATTCTATGCCTCTTTTTTGTTTTTAGATTATTATATTAGCTAAAGTCATTATAGACGTGGACCACATTACTTTGACTGCAAGAGGTGTTACTATTTTAGTTGATAGTCTGTATTCAGTTCATTCCACTACTATTGTCTTGACAGGTAAGAAATAACTAGAAGCTAATCATATCCACCTAAAACTGTTTACAAAAAATTTTTTTGGTAATCTGAGCAATAATAAAATAATAAACCTGATATTGTGTCACACAGTTTGAAGAATGAACTCATATAAGTCTACACGGAACTCCAGAGTTAAGGCTACATGGAACAATGAAAGTCTACTGTGCACCTCAAATAGAACCTTTCTGATTTCCTAATTACTTTTTTGAACCCTTAATTACTTTTTCCAGAATGTAAGATGAGAATTCAACTATGAGCTACCAACAACAAAATTTGTACACTGCTTTATAATAATACTGGCAGATTTATACTGATAACCTCTGTCTGGTTTCCTTTTGACTAATTGCGCATATTTGTCTAATATTTAAGAGTTCTCTACGTTGCTATGCAATATAGCAAAGCAAAGTGGTCCAACAGAGTTCTTGACATAGTTAGTGCTAATTGTGTGACTATGTCTATCTAGACCTAACTCTCCAGATGATCAATACATTAGTTCTCTTGATCTATCATGCTCAATACAACATAAAACAGTATCAAAACGACAGCCATATGGAGTGACAACTACCAAAAAATAAAGCATTTGTTTTTTTAACTGAAATGGATTACTGAACACAGTGAAGGAATCTCCACTTGCTGCCATAAAATTACATTTTTATGGAGCGTGTTTACTTGGCATGGAAGGTAAATTCAAGCAAACAAAAACTTTCTGATGAAAACTATCTAGGAAAAATACATGTTTAAAAGAAGTTATTAAATATATTTTTATCTAAATAACATTCTTAATTCAATGTCATAGTAATTCTATGACTCTGAAAAACAATTGTAGTGGGTTTCAATTTTACTCCACAAACTCTTCTGTGCAAGAAATGCCATATTATTCTAGCTTTCAAATATTAATTTTCCCAGGCTGGTAGAAACAATCTCAAAAATTATTGGGCTTTCTCTGTACTCCACCACTGGAGTCATATGCATCTCCAGAGCCATATGCATGTCTGGGGTATCTCAAGCAAAGCCAGATATTCAGGCCTCAGGTATAATGTAAAATAAATGATATGCTCAAGTCCAAGTTGATATGGTTTCCAGAAGATGTTCCAAAAGCATAAAATTTTGCAGAGACTGAGATTTCTGTTGCCAAGTGTCCAGTTTTCCTATGTACACCACTTAGCCATTCTTCACTCAAAGCTCCTGCTATCTCTGTTTTAGTTTTAGATTCTCTGCCCTTCCCATTGGTTCCCCATTTCTTACTCCCTATCTTTAAAGACTCCTCTGTCCCTTCCCCCTGGCATAATGCCTTCTATAAACTCAGGCTTTTGAAAATATAAGCCTGAAAGAAAGGTTATCTTTAGACAATTTTTGCTCTAGGCCATACAACCCAGCCCTGCTCATCCTGAGGCAATAAATACAAAGGGCTTCCTGGCTTATAATGGAGGCTGGAAAAAAATACAAGGAGAACAAAAACTCAGTTAATACCTCAATAAAGTATCCACCCACAAATGTAAAATTACATTTATATCTTAAAATTTGTGTTACACCTATTCCAACACAGCAACAATACTGTGAAAGAATATCACACGGAAGTTGTAAGAATAAAACACGAATTCGAATGAAACAATCTTAAGTTCGTAGCTGCACATTTATTTAATTACTAAATCACTTTATTACTTCAATCTCAAAACATTTCTTTTTATAACAAGAACTTCAATGATCATAAACTTCAATAAGTAATACATTACTTGGTTTTAAAATACCATTAAGCTCTGAACTCAAAGCCATCTGAATTGCAAAAAGGACATTAAATTTTCTTACAGTAGTTCAAACATTATGTTCATAGTCATTAAACAAACCATAAAAGCTCAAAACAAAATATATTCTGAAGCCAAGAGGAAGAAAACCTCTGATTTTTCAAAATTCCCCACTCTTAAATAAACCTATTTAACTTCTACTGTTTGTGACAGAAAACCAAACCATAATTTTGGGGAAAGTTTATTCTACATTTAACACACATGCTTTTTCTCAGCAGGTCTTCATTAATAGAGATGTCTTGAGACTTAAACCTTTTTAAAGATTTTTTTGATGTGGACCATTTTTAAAGTCTTTATTGAATTTGTTACAATATTGCTTCCGTTTTATGTTTTGGTTTTTTGGCCGCACGGCATGTGCGATCTTAGCTCCCCGACCAGGGATCTAACCCGCACCCCGTGCATTGGAAGGTTAAGTCTTAACCACTGGACCGCCAGGGAAGTCCCTCAAACCTTTTTTAATACTTTAATATATGCAAGTGAATGAAAGCACAGTATATCAGTTTATACCAATTAAATAACACAGGCTTTTTTTTTCTTGTTGTTTAATTTATAGGGAATTTAATAGCTACCCTGGCTCATTCTAGAGCTGGTATTCCAGAAGCATTTACCACATTAGGGACAATCCAACAGCTCTGCTATCATTTGTACTCAAGGCAAGAAGAGGTAAAAAAAAAAAATAATAATAATAATAAATTTGAAAATAGAGTATTCTAAAATATAATTTGCCTCTCTCTCACTTCTGCAGGCTAATTTCTCCACAGGTTGAGTCTCATATAATAGTTCATATTACTAACTCAAAATTTGATTATTTTTCTAGTACTACATTTGCCATTCACAATTCTGGTTTCCACAAAATGTGCACATTCATTTTAACTTCAATCTTTAAGATTCAGTCTACAAGTACATGGATGATACAGAAATTTATAATTATTTATAAAATATTTTATATTTTATAATTAAAATCATTGTCATTTCTATGATTATTTGTAGTGAATGAAAGTGGAATCCATTGGAAAATTTTCCTTACCTGCCAAACAGTGTTAGAGTGAGGGTACCTGAAGACCAGGCTGGCCACAGTAGTGTTTTGCCTCTAAAACATTACTATACATAGTAGTGTTTCCTTTGCTTTTCCCACGGGGTCTAAGGCAGTATTTCTCCAACTTTAGGGTACAACAGAATAACCTGGAGGACTTGTTACACCATAGACTGCTGGGCTCCATTCACAAAGTTTCTGATCTAATACATCTGGTGTAGGCCCTAGAATTTGCATTTTTAACAAGTTCCCAGAAGCTGAGGCTGCTGGTCCAGAACCACTGTTCAAGGTGTGGAAGATTTTTGGGCATATACAGCAGTCAGATGCCAGTGTAAAGACCACTATGTCAACCTTCTGATACCCTGCATGGGCCTGGTTTATGTTCCTTTCTTTGACATTTCTTATGCCACCATGAACAGATTCTCCTAAGAACTTCCCAGGAATATACTTTTATTAATTATATGAACAACCTAATTACTTCAGAGTCAAATGCAGAGGGTATTTCCTTCAAAGAAATAATTACTTTTTCTGGAGTCCCATGGCCTGATACTTGTGCTTGTTTCTTTGGTTTTGCCGTGGAAAATTGAGTTGCTTCCCTGTGCACCTTATTTTTAACTTACTTTTATGCTATACTCTCTAACTTGGTTTCCTATATTACAATCACCTGTGCAGTTTTGAAAAGTCCCAATGTTCAGTTCAATGCACCCCAAAGTAATTAAATCAGTTTCTAGGGGGTGGAATACAGACATGATTTTCATAGTTATCCAGGTGATTCCAATGCACAATGAAGACCGAGACCTACTGTCTTAGTTCAAACTCAAAGGTTCTAACTCGGGCTGCCCATTAGAATCACCTATGGCACTTTAAGAACAATATACAATGCCAGATTCTACTAAGAGAGTCTGTATTTAGTTGGTGGGCTTTTTCTTTTTTAAACTCCTGGTGATTCTAAAAATGCAGTCAGGACTGAGAACAACTACTAGAAATCAATGGCAATTGACAGCCTTCCCTAAAAATATTGCTGCTATGCTTCTATCTATAGAGGCCATCAGTTGACATACATATTTGCTATGCATAGCTACAGAGACTTTCCTTTGAAATATTTAATGAGAGCACTGGGTTAGATATTTTAAGAACAAAGCTCAATGGTTAAGGAGAAATTGTTTCCTCTTCATTTAGGTTCGCATGGCTTGCTCCAGTGCTCTTGGCTACTTAACTTACAATGCAAATGCTTTCCGAATCTTATTAAAGGAATGCAGGAATAAGCCTAATCAGTTCCTTCGTATAACAAAGAATATCAGCAGAGATGCAAGTATAAACCCAGCATTTTTAAAGGAATTTCAAATGCAACAAAGAGTGGGACTTCCTTCCTTAAGGTATTGTTTCTATGTTTGAAGTTGCAGTAGTAAAGTTACTGAGAGGAATTTTTAAGGAAGTTTAAGGAAGATCAAACACGGGGAACCGTCCTTGTTATGCATCTACGCATTGTAAAACAAAGGATAAACTTCATTCTAAATGTCCATTGCCAAAGCCTGTTTAAATTCCGAGTTAGCAACAGAATTGTAAGTGCAGACAAGAATACAACCTGATCTTGGGGATCCTGTCTGGCCAGGATTATTCATCCGCCTTTCAGAAAAGTTTCTGGAAGACTGGTTGCCTCCAAGTCTGATCCAGGAAGCCATTTTTTTGTAGACTGGGGTACATTTGAGAGCTCTGAGGCAACCAGGAATGCCACTATGACCTTGGCATCAAATGGGACTCTTAGACTTGATCCAAAGCTAGGCCAAATTCCCAGGGCAGAAACAGGGCTAAATCAGACCCTGTGGTTCAAGTTATGGCAAAGTTTGCCAGGCATTTATTCAGATGATTTTGCCTCAGTGTTATAGTTCTATCATGAACTTAAGTTTCTGAAAAAAGAGAGAAGAGGAGAATCTCCTTACAATGGACATATTTTCTCTTCTTCTGTAATTGTAGCTGAATTACAAGTCTCTGCAAATAGTGCTATTTACATATAGGAAACAGAACTACTCAAGATATATTATTAACTCTACGATAGTAGAAGAGAATAGGACCCAACAGCATATCATGGTTCTATAAGTCAATTTCAAGTATAGAGAAAAATGAGTATATCTTCAGAGTCACTTTAATTTGAATTCTTTGAAAAACTGAAAACCCCAAACTGATTATCTAATTTTATATAATAAGCCAGGGAAAACTAAATTACAATTGCTTTAATTGACAATGTTAAAAGTAATATTCACCAATTCAAAAAATTAGTTTAAATAATGGAAGTATTATTTTACAGTCATTCCCACAGCTAGCCCATACGGCAACTTTTTGGGAATTAGAAAAAGATGCCCCTTCCTCAGTACACTTTACTGCCATCCCCTGGAAAATGGTTGTAGTAACCATACAAATCTACAATGACTGTAAGGTGAATGGCACCCTCTGTAGTTGTGAACACTCAACTTTCAGGATTATAAGCAGTACCAAGTGGTCAGTAAACTTATAGGAATGGCTACCAAGTGAGGTGGAACTGGTAAGCAAATAACAATTACTCCCATAACTAATAATAATTCTATGCACTCTCCTTAGAGCATTTACATACACTATTCCCTTTAATTTTCATAACAATCCTATAAAGGAATTTGATGTAAATGAAACTATGGGAAATGCACTAAAAGATTAAGTTCCACAAAATATTCCTTGATTCCACTACTGGAAACATAAAGTAGATTGATTTTGGTTGGGATCACAACATCATTGTTTTGGAATATATTCCACTTCTCTATTCCCACACCCCTATTCAGCCCCAGATTAGAAGTCTTTGGATGTATAAATTTTGAAGTATGTAGAGAGCCATAATTTTACTGTTAACTGACCCTCCATGAAAGTACTCTGAGCCTAAGAGTAGCTAGTTTCACGTAACCCTATAGCCATGAAGCTGGCCTATTGAATAGATTGGGGCCTGTGCCTCATTAAAGTTGACAACAGCAAATGTTCCTCATCAAATTAACCAGGAACACATTTGTGATAAGCAGTCTTAATATTTTAACTTTAATCAAGACTTACATTTTATTACCAGGGAAACTGTGTAATACCATATTTATATGTTACATGCACAGGATGATAATTACTATACTACTTCTTTTAAAGCCACACACATCATGTTAACTTAGGTATACCTTGTTATTCTTTGGCTTGAAACATTTCATAGGTATTACATTGCTTTGAAAATAAAGTTTAAATTTTCTCTTATTAATATATAAAATGACCTGACCTTTATCCTCCAAACTTACCTCCCATCATGTCTCCAGATACCTTTAATTCCGATCACACCAGACTACTTAGTGCCCTTTGAACTTGCCATGCTGTTTTATAGTATGGTAATTTTTCATATCCTATTCCCTCTATCTGGAATACCCGCCCCCCACCTCATCCATTTAAAGACCTATTTTCTTCAGAGTCTAACTGAAGTGTCTCTTCTTCAATGGAGCTTTCCCTGATCACTTCAAGCAGATTTACTCTTCCAAATGTTTTGGGTGATAAGCGAGTCAATGAGTGACAGAATATAAAACACCTACAGGTAACATGCATAGTTAGTACAGGTAACGTATAAATTAGACCATTAGGCACTGAACATGGTACCTGGGTGTACTAAGTCTTTATATATATCTAGTTTTTGTGATAAAAATGTTTTCCTTTTAGTCTGGAGAAAAATGGAGGACCATCCATAATTCCTGTCTTTAAAAAAGGTAATTGATTTTTCTTTTATACTTTCTAGCCCTGAGACTTTATAATTGTTCATTTCTAAGAATTTAAAATGTAGGGACTACCAAAAAACATGTTTACCTGTAAACTTATGCTTTTTTAATTCTATATACCTAAAATATCTTCCCATTTACAAGCCCATGTTAATCATTTCTTTTAAGACTTCCCTACTAATATCACTTGACAGAAATCCCTCTCTTTGCTTTTTCCCACATGTAAATGACTTTAATTACGATCTTGCTATTATTGTTTCATATACAACTTGTCTATCTTATAAGTTCTTAGGGCAGAGACCACAGTTTCCACTGATACTATGTAGTTTTATACAAAGTTGGCAGATCATGGCTCAGTGGCCTAGGCCTGCGAGATCAGAGTCTAGATCTTATAATGTTACTCATCAATTCCTATCAGACATGTAATGGGGAAAATAAATTACTTACTGGTTTTATGTATATGCTTAGTGCTTGTTCATGTGTGCGTAGTGTAGGACCAAAATCAGTCTTACTTGGTATATTACCTTACTGTCAAAAGCAAAAATAGAACCTTCTGAAATCAAGATCACTTTGCTGGAGTCACAAATGGAAAGAGAGAGAATAAGAAAAGGAGAGGGGGCTTCCCTGGTGGCGCAGTGGTTGAGAGTCCGCCTGCCGATGCAGGGGACATGGCTTCATGCCCTGGTTCGGGAGGATCCCACATGCCGCGGAGCGGCTGGGCCCGTGAGCCATGGCCGCTGAGCCTGCCCATCCGGAGCCTGTGCTCTGCAGCGGGAGAGGCCACGACAGTGAGAGCCCCGTGTACAGCAAAAAAAAAAAAGAAAAGAAAAGGAGAGGAAAGAACTTCATTTATTCAGGGAGATATGAGGGAAGCTAAGTATGTGTGGGAGGCTATTATTTCTGAATATCATGGGTAGAAGAACATCTGGTTTTTGTATAGCTTCTTTAGTGTAAGAGTAATTTACATAAAAGAATAAAGCCAGTTCCATTATTCCTTCACTTTAATATTGGTTTGTGAATAACAATATGTATACCAGTAACGGTCTGATAAAGTTTTCACAGGTTTGTGGTAACATAAGAAAAAATAAGGACAATCAAATTTCTGATAAAGTTAATTTCATTCAAGTAAAGTCCTCCATTTTGAGATAATGCCTTTTACACTTTCTATTGACATTAAAATACCCCATCTTTTACAAAACGATGTTTAAAGTAGCTGGCATTTGTTCTTTCACTAGTGCCAACTTGGTCTAATAAAAAGTTGGCAACTGTATATTGATCCCCACAAATTTTTGCACTCTGGCATCATCTCAAAGTCTGGAAGCTACTGATCTGTTCTCTTAGTATGTTTTAGTGATGTGAAGAAAACAGAAATATATAGAACTAAAAGCAATGAGACTATACCTAGGGTTCTTAGGCTTAAGAAAGAGACACTTAATTGTGGCTCTCTAATTTTTAGGGAAAGAGCACCGAAGAAAATTAAAACCCAAAATTCAACCAAGAGATTCTTTGACTTTTATACCTCCTGTAACTAACTTCATGGGACTCTTCAAAACAAAAAAGACCACTGTTTCTCACAATAGTTTTTCCTTTTCATCTGCAATTTCATCAGATATCACAACTGTATCAAGACCAAGAATAGTGCTTTTGAGCCAACTTGGGAAACATGTACAGAAAGCTAATCCGGAGCCTGCAGAAGGCTAATTAAAAACATTTTAGTGTAAAAGGATTCCTGAGCAATCTTTTAAAATTTTTTATTTTTAATTGTGGTAAAATATACATAACTGAGTAATCTTTTTGAATGGAAGTTCTTGATATTGATACTTAACAAATTTTCCTTAGCATGTCTACTGAAATTTAACATCAGGTCAGAATTATGGTTTCAAAAAATAAGTAGAATTTTCTATAATAGAATGCCTGCACTTAAAACTATTAAGATATAGGGGCTTCCCTGGTGGTGCAGTGGTTGAGAGTCCGCCTGCCGATGCAGGGGACCCGGCTTCGTGCCCTGGTTCGGGAGGATCCCACATGCCGCGGAGCGGCTGGGCCTGTGAGCCATGGCCACTGAGCCTGCGCATCCGGAGCCTGTGCTCCACAACGGGAAAGGCCACAACAATGAGAGGCCCGCATACAGCGAAGAAAAGAAAAATAAAGAAGAAAAAAAACTATTAAGATATAGCAACTTACACAAGTGGCACAATTCGTGTATATATCAAGTGTTAGAAACATTTTAAAATAAGAAACATTTTTAAATTGGTATGCTGGGCTAAAAAGACCTGATTCAAAGTAGCCTACATGTTAACACTCACTGTACTACCTTAAGATATTTAATGATAAATACTACAGGTACACGAGTCTTCTAAAATCTGAAATGTATGCTTTTAAAAACATTTTACTAAAGAAAAATCTGAAATCATTTCCCATCAAGCACAAAAGTATGGCTAAAAAGTGTGGCCACCACTGTTGACCATTCTCCATACGTACAGAGTATCTTTGGTTTGCAGCTGGAATAGATGACATTCTTTGTGGCTTAGAATCATGTGATGTCTTTGCCCAACCAGTATTGTTTCCAGTAGGTGCACGTTTTGATGTATGTATGTCTGCTTCTCACATACAGCAGCAAATGGATTTGATATAAAAGCTAACTAGGTTTCAGTGGGTCCTTTAAAGAGCCACCGTTTTTCTCTGTCCACTTTGCTCAATTGTCTCTATAGTCTACCTGGGCTGCAGTGAACACATACATTAATTAGCAGTTATTTTCTCCAACATGCCTTAACGTAACAGTAATGATGGTGGTGACTGCAGCTACAGGTACTCAGGGCTTCCTGTGTGCCACAGTCCAAAGCCTGTGCTCTTAACCACTGTACAATAAGAGACCTCTTTAATCTTCAAATTTGATTCAAAATTATCTTAATAGCTCTGAGTCACAACTTCCTGGTGGAATTCTGAGAAGAATGGCATATTTTATACTAGAAAGGGATAAATAATTCAAATGATACAAACCTGTGTCATTTATTCAGCACTGTTAATTCATATCATTGGAAACATTAAGCCTCTCTAGACATTCAAAAGATAAAAGCCTTTAGACAGCAAACTTTGAGCTTTAAAACTGGCTTCAGGTGGTTTCAAAGTTGATGATCAGGGTTTTTTTGCATTCAATAACATAGACATTTCCTGAGTATCTAGGCCTAGCCGGGCCAACCTACCACGCTTAAAACTTTACAGTATTTCTCCTTAAGTACAGCCCCAAAGCACAGATTACGTTTATTACCCTGCACTTGCTTTCTATTTTTAAAAATTATACGTAAGATGAGAAAGGTGTCAATATAGAGAGAGTTTCAGCAAATTGCCTGCCTCTTGCCTGTACTATAAGCTAACTGGCACACATGCTTGCCAATATAGAGTTCAATGTTTCTCCCTTTCTCTTCCTTCCTTCTGGCTAAATACTGGAAGACCTAAATATATGGAATGCTTCCAGAATTTGCTTGTTTTTTTAATCTGTAGTTTACCTGATTTATATCATGAACTTAATTTTGACATGTGTGTTTGTAGCATCTGGAATAGTTTTGATACTTTGAAATTTTAAGAACTCAGATTATAGATATTCCTATTTTATTTATTTATTTGGCTGCGTTGGGTCTTCGTTTCTGTGCGAGGGCTTTCTCTGCTTGCAGCGAGCAGGGGCCACTCTTCATCGCGGTGCGCGGGCCTCTCACAGTCGCGGCCTCTCCTGTTGTGGAGCACAGGCTCCAGATGCACAGGCTCAGTAGTTGTGGCTCATGGGCCCAGTTGCTCCGCGGCATGTGGGATCCTCCCAGACCAGGGCTCGAACCCGTGTCCCCTGCATTGGCAGGCAGACTCTCAACCACTGCGCCACCAGGGAAGCCCGATATTCCTATTTTATAAAATTTGTGATGGTGGGAAAAAATTTTGGTCAATTTTCTTCATTAGTTTATATGCACTCTTATTGTAACAGTCAAAGGAAATACACTTTCTGTGAATTTAGATTCACATGATACAGAATACAAATCCAAATGTAAAAGGTGAATTCACAAACTAATAGTTTCTTCTAAATTATAGTTACAAACCAATTATATCATACCTATACCTCAACATCAAAGAATGTAAGCTTTATAAATGTTGCTGTTTCTATATGTTCTCTCATATAAATTATATTTCCAGGATAAAATGGAGGATCATAAAGCAATATCCTATGATCACAATTCTAGAAAAAAGAATTACTTATGGAATTTCCCAAAAGGGAAGGTCACCATAAGGAAGGATTAAAATAAGAAATCTTTTCATTCTAGATTTTTATCCTTAACCTCTAGTTTCTCAATAAAGCAAGTCACTGATTAGAAAATTAACAATTTGATCCAGTATGGATGATGTAACATAGCAAAATCTCTCAAAGGACATTAAATAGTTAGTAGTATCATCCTTATATTCAAAGGACAGTACATTCAGTTATTTTAATCTGGGCAGAAAAAAAGTCATAAACTGTTATGATATCTGCAGTAAAAGTCAGAGTCAAAGGACATTACCCAAAAATAAAACAGCCCATTATCCAAAAATAAAACAGCCCTTTTCACCTCATATATTTTCACTGATTAAATATACTTTCTAAAATAATGAATGTGAATATATGTGGCCAACTAAAAAGTACAGTATACACTCGAGGAATTACTTGCATGTCATATTTCTTTTCTTTTCTTTTTTTTTGAGGTACGCGGGCCTCTCGCTGTTGTGGCCCCTCCCGTTGCGGAGCACAGGCTCCGGACGCGCAGGCTCAGCGGCCATGGCTTACGGGCCCAGCCGCTCCGCGGCACGTGGGATCTTCCCGGACCAGGGCACAAACCCGTGTCCCCTGTATCGGCAGGCGGACTCTCAACCACTGCGCCACCAGGGAAGCCCATGCTTCCCTGGTGTCATATTTCTTAAAATGTCATATTTCTTAAAATCCCATTTTAAGAAATGTATAGAAATCCCATTTGCTCCAGAGAAGATACCGAATAATATATATATTTTTATAATTACTAACATATATTCTTTTGTTTTGACTTAGAATTCTTGAGTTGACATGACTTTGACCTGGCTACCTTTCTAAAATTGCTCTCTCATTAGAAAAGTCAGGCTAATGTATCCTGATATGAAAAAGGGGGGTAAAGATCTATGCCTTTATAATATGGGGCCAGGATTTAGCATAATTGCTATATTTTTTCCAAGGTTTTTCTTTCTACTTGCCAATATCAGTATATTCTTTTTCCCACAAGATGTTTTATTTGGTTTTTGATAATAAAAAAAAAACCTATACTCCCTTATAAGACTATAACATATTATTATAGTCTCTCAGAAGAGCAGGTCAAACATCAAACATAAAAAGGATAACAAAGTATTATATATTTCATATACAAAAAATCAAAACTTTACTACAATTAGTATTATATATTTGATATATAGTATTATATTGATAACAATTAGTATTGATGAACAATTAGTATTATATATTTGATATACAAAAAATCAAAACTTTACTACTACCTTTAGGGATTCTTTTGAAAAGCAAAAATCAAATGTTCATTTTTAATCGTGGTACTTTTATGGCAGCTTCTCCAACTTCTTTTGATATATCTGCTCCAAGAGGACATCTGCATCAAAATCAGACAAATCACATTATTTCAAATTATTTTACATTATTTGTTTACTGATCTGTTACTAGCTCTGCAAACTATCTGCTTAGAATTCTGACAAACAATATATGTATCTAGTGTATAACTGATTATATGTGATGGTGGTTCTTGAATCCATAAAAATACAATAGGACCTCAAACCAGAATAATGGGTGAAGGAAGGCTAGAAATCTAAATTGGACAATTTTTTAAAACCACTTTGAGGTATAATTGACATGTTAAAAGCTATACATATTTAATGCATACAATTCAATGAGTTTGGGGTTAAGATGTTTTTGAAAGAGTTCTCTCTCAAATACTGTAAATAAATAAAAACTTGAAACAGAAAAAAATAACAAAAAGTTGCCTTATAATGCTCTACAAAGCTAACAGGGTAAAAACAGTTTGCCATACAAAGTCAGACCTGCATTTATTCCAACTTCAGAAATTCTCCAGGTTTCAAAAGCTAGCTTGCTCCTTTTCTACCTTCCTTTGTCACTGGTGGCAGGAGAGGTCTTAGATCCTACCCTCTTTCTCTGTTCTTCCTCAGTAAATACTTTTGGCCTCAGATTTCTGCTTTTATACAATGTTGCCCTATACAAAGCTTCAAATGGACCCCAACCTAAAAAAAGCCATCATCTCCAGCCTCAACACTGCCCACAAGAAGGCAGTGTTGGATCAGATGGTAGATTCTACCTGAGGCTAGGCCATCAACTTAAGGGATTCTTTCTACTAGTAGTTTAGTCACTACTAACTAAACTCTGTTCATTTATGATCAGCCTTAATAGTCTATGGTTCACATAGGTATAGTTAGGTACTAAAATGCTGAAAAGTTTAAAACAGCAGATGAAACACTGTTGAAAATAGAATTATGCTAGATTATGAAACATAATCATGCTTTACTGTTTTTACTATTCCAGAATTAGCTTAAGACCAGAACTTGATAACAAATTGAAAACCTGTGCTACTCCTAGGAACTTTGATTTGGGAGAGGAAATAAAGCTTGCAGAAAACAGCTATCTTTTGGCCATTTCTCAGCTGCCTGTGGAGAAATATACTCACAACCCAGTCTCACACCTGAATGCTTTTTGCACATTTTCCTTAAGTTTCCAGCACAGCAGCTGATGCTGAGATGGCCCTAACACTGCAAAAGTCCAGGTCATGGACATGGTTTCCATTCTGGTCCCCAATGAGGGAATTCATCATCCTTACCCACTGCCTGTTTCTAACCTATGCTTTGTCAACATTTATATAATTTAAGCTGTAACAAAAATATTTCTTATAAGGAATCTAACGCTTAGGTTAGATGAAAAAAATTAATGTACTCTTTCTTCAAGTACCACCAGAGTGTCAATGAAAACCTCAAATATAAAAGCAAAATCCAGGCTTTGACTTTTACAATGCAGCTTGCATAAAGATTATGAATGGTACCACGTACTTTGGCTCATAGCGGATGCCTTCTGTGCTGTGTAAAATGCCCAAGCCAGCACGCAATCTTTCAACACCATTCCTAAATAACAATCAATAAAAATAAAATAACTAGCCCAAGATTTAAAGGAAGAAAATTTAGCATGATGAAATGGCAATTAATATTTACATAATTATGAGTGAAGCACAAACATCCATGGCTTACCACGCAATCATAACGCCGTTGTCAGTGCACAGTCTGGGAGGAGGACACAACAAAGTGCATTGTGTTGCATCTGTCACGATTTCCAGAGCTTTTCGGATATGTAAGTTACTTGCAACGCCTCCAGATACAACCTGAAAAAGTTGAGAAAACCAAAATTAACAAATATCACACATGAATATGAGCTAAGCTGTGAGCTAAACCTGGGGAAATTACCAGCATTATACAATAAGACAATATCACATTTTGGTAGGTGGGTAATGAGCAAGTGATACATCTATATAATAAACATTTGCAAAGGAAACAGAAGTCACCAACAATTTCAATATTACCATATGATCACTTTCATTTTTGTATTTTCTTCTAACCCTTTTCTCATTAATCATACAGTATTTTAGACCCTGCAGTTTTCACTTATAAGCATTTTTTTCATTTTACTACATAATTCTTAAACTATTACCTTTGATATTTGTGTAATATTCCATTTTGTGAACCTACCATTTAAATATTTTTCTCGCTTTACAATTTTCCAAAGAATGAAGTTTAAGATACACAGGAAATTTATCAAGGCTTTTAAGCACATTTAAAGGGATTTCATCAAAGGAACATAAATCTGAAGGAAACAGCCTATTTTTCCTTCAATAATGACAGCAGTTATACTGCATTTTGTTTCATACTGTAAACCCTCTTTTAAATTCAATAAGATGCAGCCTTGAACTTTTTTGCCACATAGGCTGTACAGATGTCCTATAAAGCTGCCAGGCCTGTACAGGGAATGGCTGTTAAAAGTTTTGTTTTGTTTTGTTTTTAATTAATTATTTATTTATTTTTGGCTGCATTGGGTCTTCATTGCTGCACGTGGGCTTTCTTTAGTTGCGGTGAGAGGTCTTCTCATTGCGGTGGCTTCTCTTGTTGCGAAGCACGGGTTCCACGCGCGTGGGCTCAGTAGTTGTGGCTCACTGGATCTAGAGCACAGGCTCAGTAGTCGTGGTGCACGGGCTTAGCTGCTTCGCGGCATGTGGGATCTTCCCAGACCGGGGCTCGAACTCATGTCCCCTGTGTTGGCAGGCGGATTCTTAACCACTGCACCACCAGGGAAATCCCAATGGCTGTTAGTTTTTATTCTACGTGATTTCATACTGTCTGGGATAGCATATGGCATAAAGATCTTTTCATCCGATGCTTAGGGTCAATTAATCTCTGGGAAGGAAAGTAACATACTGTAAAGGATTACTACTATTCTAAAATTACAAAACTTACCAGTACTGCATTACTTTGACATAACAAGTCTCTCTGCTTGCAAAATAGAATAGCACGATGTGTTCTTTTTGCAATGTGGCAGGCTACTGTGTGCTGTACTGCAGCAGCAATATCTGCAGCTGAAGACAGGA
Organism: Delphinapterus leucas; assembly: GCF_059928025.1. Classification (NCBI taxonomy): domain Eukaryota; kingdom Metazoa; phylum Chordata; class Mammalia; order Artiodactyla; family Monodontidae; genus Delphinapterus; species Delphinapterus leucas. The sequence continues at coordinate 44,685,595 of NC_143136.1, read as the reverse complement.
TTTGCCCCTTCTCAATACCTGCAGGAATGAGCAGGTATTTTTAGGTACAATCCAGTATTACTTATTTGTCCAACTTTACTAATTAGAAATATACCTTCTTCTTTTTCCTTTTGCATTATCATCTTATCAATAATGTGATGAAGTCCAGAAAAAGAAAAGTCACAATTTTTAGCATGTTGCATGGGAGGTTTGAAATCAAAATGCAGTTTATTTCCCTGTTTGGCCAAATGTTCTATAGCCTTCCCACCACTCATGGTGGAGCACTCTGGATGTTTTATTAAAGAAAGTCTTCTTGCTACCTATCAAAAACAAACAAAAATTTTTGTAATGTCATGAAACTGTACATTTTGAAACCAGGGTGCAAAGGCAATGAATTTTACCCTGGGTGAATAAGACATGCAATACTTTTACAAACATGGACCAGAGCTGGTGGTCAGTCAAGACAGACAATCTTGCTGTTTCTGACAACCTGATCAATAGTGGCCAATCACTGCCTTCCTATCTACTTTTGCTCTTCTACTGGGGATGGAAAATAGGTTTGAAAATGACAATGACTGCTTAATGATGAACTTCAAAAATAAGAACCTGTCCTATTTCTTCCAATCATTTCAGCTGTTGGCAACAGGTTTTTTTTATAAGGCAGTAGGCTTTAATATTCTAAAACAAAGGAAAAGAAATCTGCTTGTCAGTGGTGTCAGCAATTGTAACATTTAATAATAGAACTTTGTGCATCTTTAATGTCCTTATGTTATCTTTATATATCCTCTTATTTCACTTTTTAAAGGTACATTACACTTCACAAAGCACTTTCTTTCATATATTATGTTATTTGATTAAAAAAAGTGTATATACAAACCATTTGAGCCTTTATATACTGATGTAAACCTCATATCATTTTATTCGGAATGGGTAAGAAGGGATCTTTTATAAAATTATGTACTACTCTTTTTTTGTTTACTACTGCACATAAGTTTTTTCAGTCTAATATATTATTCAGAAATATTTAGATGAATAGCAGTAGTGTATCTATTACTATTTAGCTGAAATAGACACCTTAACAAAAAAGAATAGAGATATTAATTCTTAAATAATTACCTTGTCAAGCATGTCACCTGGCGCTATATCCAAAGACTTTCCAAGAAGCAGAAAATCTGAAACTCCTCTAACTAATGCCAAAAGACAATGACCTCCTGAAATCAAAAGAACTAAAAAAGGAAATTCTACTTTATTTGTCAACCTAATAGTAAGTGCATGAGCCTCCATATGATGAATGGGAATGAAGGGCTTTTTTAACTGGTCTACCAGTTGTAAGCTAAATGATAAGCCTACACCCAAGCTTAAAGCCAGTCCTGGTTTTATGGTAGTTGCAATTGCTGAGAGTTCACTTGGAGAGACTTTACTGGCAGAGAGAGCTTCTTGCACTATGCGTTGAATATTTTCTCTATGAAGCTGTTGAGCTACTGGAGGAATAATCCCACCTGTTCTGAAAGATATAAAAAAATAGCTTTTTATAATTTTAAGATTATAAAAATAGAGAAAGAAAAAGTATATATTATGGCTGAAGGCATGTTTTCAAATTAACCATTATATAGCTAAACACATTAGTAAGTCAAGTATTTTCAAATTATGTGTGCCTTATAATGTACAGTACATTATAAGAACTCACCATGCAGTGATTAAGGATGTTATTTAATGTCTCTAACTTTTCAAAACTGTATACAACAAACTCCTATGGATTTGTTTCTTGATAAATGAAATCACCAAAATAATTTTGAGAAGCATTCTAAGGAAGGAGTCTTGAATAAGGAAAGGACAGGATAAAACTGGATTTTAGGAAAATTAATCTATCTGACTGGAAGAAAAGAAATACTAACAGAGAGAAACATGAAGACAGTTTTGTGAAGAAGACGAGTTTATTTTTAAACACACTGCACTTGAGCTCATGGTAGGACAGCAGACAGCTTGAAATCCTGAAATAAAGTTTGGGAATCCAGTCTTTAATTGGATTGGTAATTTTGATTTTTGGTCCGTATAGGACAAGCAGTGGATGACCACTCCAAATGTCAAGAATAAAGAATTAGAAGGCAAAGTTGTTAGCAAAAAATTAGCCAGCATGTGACTGATCAGACAGGCAGAGCAAAAATATAGAGGGTCTGCAAGATGTACCTCTAATCTCAAAAAAAAACCCTTCAAATATTGATGTTGTAAGATCTATATACACGGCATTCAATGAATATTTAATAGTTAAAATATGTACTGTGTCAGTCAATGAGGGCAATATTTAAAAGAAATGATCTTATTTCAACACATCCATAATATAATACCATTTTCCTTAATTCTTCAAAGTGACTTTTTCTCCTATATTCCTCAATTCTGTTAATGGCATCAATAACCTCCTAATCACTTGGGTTTCCAGGCTTATCTTTATCTCCTTTCTTTCCCTTACTTTCCACATTTAATTAAGTTTATCACCATTGATAAGGTCAGCACTGTCCCACTGCCACCACCAAGTTCGAAAAGCTCTCATTAACTCAGTCTATTCAAAGCCTTCTAACTGTACTTCCCTAGATACATTCTCTGATCCTTGGAATTGTTCTGTATGGTGTTGCCAGAAAAAAAGCACAGTGCTGACCTCATCACTCACCTACTCAAAAGCTTTTACTTTCTTGGAATTTGGGAGACTTTAAATCCAAATCCTCTCCCTCCTACTCATTTCTTCCTCCTCCCACTTGCCTACTCCCCTTCCTTTCTGTGCCTCTTCTATGTATTATCTTCTAAGGATTATGCTAAGCATCAGAGACAGAAGAGATGAATAAGACCATGGCTTTATTCTCAAAGAATTAATTATGATTAATAAAATCATTAATTAATAATCAAATAATAATTTGTAGACAGTATGGAAAGTGGACGATTAAAGAACAAAGCTAATAAAGAGGCAGTGAAACCATTTAGCCTCAAGACTGGAGCCAAGAGTCCAGGCAAGAGACAATAAGGGCTTGAACTAAGTGGAAAGTGGGAGGAAAAGTTTCAAGAAATATTTGGGAGGTAGATTTACTATGACTAGGTGACTGATTTGGGTACAGAGTGGTGAGGGAGAAGTCAAGATTGTCCTTCAGGTGTCTGGCTTTAAAGAAAGAACTCCTCTTCCAAGCAATCCTCTATTATTGCACTTTCCATGCTGTTTTACAATGACCTATTTACCTATCTGCCTTCTTCACTTTATAGTAGTAAGAGAAGTACTATTGTTACTAGTAATAGGTAGGTTTTTTTGAGCCCTTGCTATTTGTCAAGACTGCACTAAATGCTTTAAAAGAATTCACATTTAACCTTCACAACAATATTATAAGCTGGTTGTCATTATTATCCCCATTTCACAGATAAGGACACTAAGACATAGAAAATGGTGCAAGGTCTCAAAACTAGTCAGTGGCTGAATCAGAATGTAAACCACTTTATATGGTAAGCTGCTCAGAGGAAAGGATCATATATATGTACCCACAGTGCCTCAGATGCTGCCTTGCAATTGTAGGTATTCAATAAATAATGAGATGCGCTGAGGAGATGGTACCAAATAGTTTATTTGCCTATATATTCCTCTCAAGTGACTCACGCGCTAGCTAAACTAAGTGTTTGCCCAGTACTTTCTCACCTCTTTGCCTTTGCCAGTGATGCTCTCTCAGCCTACAATATTCTTTCCATCCTCTTTCATTGAAGGCCTAACTATCTCTCAAGGCCACTGACCCCTGCAACATGTCAGGTGCTATGCTGGGCACTAGGCATAGTGTAGTGGTTGATACAGACGCAGCCCCTGTCACCATGGAGCTGAGAGTCTATTGGGGGAAAGACTGTACATAAGTAAACAAACATAAAAATCATGAAAAGAATTATGAGGAAAATATGCAGGATATGGTATATAGAATAAACAGGGTGGGAGTACCTAATTTAGATTAAGTAGTTAGGGTAGGCCTTTCTGTGCAGCTAACATTTACATGTTCAAATGTCCAATACACCCCAAAATAATGAAAGAACTGTAAAACTGAGGCATGGTAATAAGTTATTGTCTGCAATACTTCTTTGATACTCACTTTATGCTGCCTTGCACTGCTAACTTTCCTTGTAGGTCTACATACCATGTCTCAAAGATTAGGTTAAGCTTCTTAAAGGCAAGGACTTGCTAGTATTTCACTGTGCCTTATTAAGACCTAACACAGTCCCTTTCATATAATACGTAACCATCAGAGGCCTACTCTGCCTCTTCACGTATACTATTTCTAATATTCTGTATTATTTCTATTATGCACCCCACAATCCTATAAGATAGACATTATCTTTCCCATTTTATGGATGTGAAAACAGAATCAGAGAGGATCAGGAACTTCCCAAGTCACAGCCAATACCAATCACTAATTCATGATTCACACACAGGTTTGTGATCTCAAAACACCAAACTTTTTCACTATTCAGATGTTGTAAATTAATGGCTTGACGGCATATCTGAACTGTATGGTATTTTAATATATTTGAATTACCTACTAATTTTTAAAATCTGGGAGATATTACCATAACATTCTGGATTTCCATTTTCTCTTGAAAATTCTGATAATCAAATAACATAAGGCCTACATTCTTGCATGGCAACAACTGGCTGGAGCTGAGTAGTGACCTCCTATAGATATTTTCCACATTATACCCAGCCCACCTATTTATGTAACCTGCCTGGTGGCCCTCTGGAAAAATCTGAGTTTATAAACCTGGCACCATTCTGTGCTTTAATACAACAGTATATTGTTATTTAAGTACCAATATGAATTATATGTGTAAATGTGAATAGGATTTTCTTTTGCAGTGATTAACACAGGCTAGAGGTCAGGTCATACTTTCTTAGGACTTCAGTTGAGACCATGAAACATAACAGGTGGACAAAAGAGAAAAAGGCATGAAGGGAAATCATGGATAAATATTGGAGTTTAGTTTCTTTTTGGCAACAGGATTAGCTAAGGTTGGGACCTTACTGTGGAGCTCCTTAAAAGCCAGGTTGAGGGGTTTAAGGTTTTCTACGGCAGTAATTAGAAACTTTTGCATGAAAGAAGAAATTAGTTCTTAAAATTTAACTTTTGTATGTAATAAATACAAAAAAAATTATTTCATTTTATTTTTCCAAAAAAAAGTGGAAACTACCAAGATAATGTCTACTCACTTTAAATGAACTTCGGTTTGGGAATGTATTGCTTCTCCCAAAACATTTCCGGTTTCATCCACCACAGCAGCTGCTGTATCATCACAACTGGTTTCAATTCCCAAAACTAGTTTATGAAGAAATAGTTTTCCAGGATGAAAATTAAAACTTCTTAGAAATTCATACATATTCCTTTTTGATGGTTTAGAAAAAACTCCTGCTGTCTTATTCAATATTAGCATATTTACTGTATAGATAATTCCTGGAAAAGAATTAAAGAAACAAACTATTATTTGGAACTGACATTAGCCACTAGCCCATTCAGTAAAGCAAAATTCCAAAAACTTGGTTTATTTTTCAATATATAGTTTTATAAAAATTTAGGAAAGGTTTGTAAAAGTTAGCAAAAAATTTTAGTCTGTAGAAATCTGTTAATATAAATAACAGTATGAATGAATATAATGCTCTTTAAGAGGGAAAACGGGAAGTTAGATATAAAATTTTTATTATTACTATTACTTGCATGCTGTTCTTACCAAACTATTGATTATTCTTTATAAAACAGCTAATGTTACAGTACAACAGCTGCATGGATAGTCTTTTGAAAAGTGCTATTCATTTTTTATAGCTAAAATTAAGACAAAATG